>NW_027176307.1:1085078-1570078 GCF_023349555.1 Cebidichthys violaceus | reverse complement strand
TCTCTCTCTCTCTCTCTGTCTCTGTCTCTCTCTCTCTCTCTGTGCATGATGTTCTTTCAAAGTGCAGTCTGCAGCCAGTATGTGTTGTGATTTGGCTGGCTTAGCCTCTACTGGACATCACCTTTTTTTTCCTACAGTGACATCCACCAATCACTTGTGCATTTGCTGATTGTGACAGATACACTTTCCATATATTGTCAAATGTTGTAAGTACTTAAAATGTTGTGGTGCTTTTTCTTTTACCCTCGCAGTGTCCAAGTCCTTTTTTTTTTTTTTTGCTCTTGAGGCAGAATTTCTTTTTCTTACAGCATTAATTTGCTCACGAATAGCTCTGCACTATAAATCTGGTGAAAAGTGCAGTATTGACTACCACAATTTGCATTATTGCTAGAGTGTGCATCTTTCTTTAAATTGCTTTTGGGTACTCTGAAGTCCAAGCGAATCACTGAGCAGAACCTGAACATTGCTGTAACCCCCCCCCCCCCCCCCCCAAGAATTGTACTTCAGTAAATCTCTTGAAACGATGGCAGTTTAAAATGATGAAAATGGGTCCACACCACCAATCCAAAAACTCAACACATCATGTGATTGAAGCAGTTGAGTCTTTACTTTGTTATATGCTAGGCTGCTGTGTATCAAACCAAGTGGATTGATGGAGGCAAAGCCTGACAAAGTAAACGGATAATGAAGTGATGTGGACTACAAACGTATATCTCTCCAGTGAAACGTCATAAATCTGTCTTTCTCACCTCCTGTCCCGACACATCTGTCCTTCAGGACACGGCCATCGTCCACCCGGTCCCCATCCGGATGACCCCCAGTAAGATCCACATGCAGGAGATGGAGCTGAAGAGGACCGGCAGTGGTGAGACAACATCTGGCCTCAAGGCTGACTCTCCACAGCATAGATTACAATTTCATGAATCAGTACTAGTCGTTTCTGTCATTATGTGAGTGCAGCAGCAAGCTTGTTGTAACACAAGCTTTGTATGTACAGCATTGTGAAAACAGAAACGTCATTAAACATCTGTTTTAGTTTACTTTCTAAAGCTGCTACTGACGATATTTTGGGACGAAATTAGTAGTAAGACGGCGAACTGTTTGAAGTTATTCTCGTCACCATGAACCGTTGACTCAACACTTGTGGCCTCCCTGTTATTGCTCAATCCTTCAGACCACAACCACCCAACCAGTCCGCTGCTGGCTAAACCTCCGGAACTGTCCGAAGAAGCCAATTTACCTGCCTCCATGTTCGTAGCTGCCAACACTGTAGGTGAGTAAAGCATGGGCTGCTGTGCCAGAGAATCCGTGTTTGGAACGGAACTCCACCAGAAGCACTGTTTGAATTTAAGGAAGGAAAAAAAAAAAAAGGATTAAAATGGATTCAGAAGAAATTTCATCCACACATTCTTCCTCCCTGTCCAAACCTGGCACCTACATTACCCACAGTGCAACTCGAACAAATGTTGGTTGTCCTCTTTAAGTGAGACTAATCTATAAGAACCTTTTTCGAGCATATTCATCAGCTTGACCAAAGTGAGGACATTTGCTAATTTTTTATATTGAATGTTTAATTTTTGGCTCACTGAGGTTGGAACTAACTGTGGCATAACATCTCTTTCGTATCTCTTGTAAACGCATGATAATCAGTAGGTTGATCAGATGTTTATGGGATGTTTTTTTTTGTGTCTCTGATGAAGGTGATGGTTACAGCAGTTCAGACTCCTTCACCTCAGACCAGGAGCCAACCACAAGACAAAGGTCAGTGGCTATCACGGGATTTGAGTTTGCTTATGTTCTTTATTGTTGGGGTTTATGTTTTCTTACTTTTGTTGGACAATCACTGTGAATATGTCTTTGAGTTTTGTATCTATGTATGTTTATCTGTGTTTTTGACCATCTTTCCACCGCATTGGAAATAGATAAAGTAAAACTGTACATTCTCTCCATAACTCCAGAAACATAAATCTTTGTCTTCAGGTCTCAGTCGGGAGCGTCTCCAGAGGCTCTGAAGGTGGTAGCCCCGCCTCCCCCTCCACCCCGCCCTCACCCGTCTCACTCCCGCTCCTCGTCTCTCGACATGAACCGCACCTTCGCTGCCGCGGCTGTTGCAGGACAACCACAATCCTCCGCGATAGCTTACCCGCCCGCTGTGCCTCCCCGACCGCTACCCACGCAGGTAAGACGGGACATCTCATCATCATAAATCCTGCATCAAGGGTTATCTTGACAATATGAAGGCCTTCACCCTCCTCCCCTCTCCCTATCTCTCTAGACGTCAGCACCACACACCGGGCATCGTGCGGAGGCTGAAGGTGCGCCAGGAGTCGGTGCGGTGCTCACCACCACCACCTCCCCCCAACAGATTCCCCAGCAGCCCAATTTCGCTGACTTCAGTCAGTTTCAGGCCTTCGCTGCATCTGAACAGCCTTCCAGCCTGCCGGAGGTCGACGTACACAGTGAGCCCGGACAGGTATGTCGTTACCTGGAGTTTGGGTGTCTCTATCACTAGGAAGCTGTTCATTATAAACATTTCACAATCAACTCTTGTTGCCTGGCCATGCTGCTTCTGAACTTCCTGAAGGCACATCGACATCTGCCATCTTTTTTATTAACGATGCCATTCAGTGTTCAAAGCTTTCGCAACAATGAGTCATGATGCAAACAATCAGCTGTTAACTGAAATAACTTTATTTTAACTTTATATTTACCAAAACAATATTGTCTAGTAAACATTTTTATTCAGATACAATTGCAAGGGTTCTGCCATTTATCGTTGAGCTTTCCCATTATAATAACATTATAATAAGAAAATTTAAGTTCTGATCATAATACAGTAAATTTGATGGATGCATGTGAAAAATGCGCTATCTATTGTGCATGGTAAAAAAAAAAATTGGAGCCATAATTTTACAGATAAGCTGTTTTTGTGTTGACAGGTGGAGAAGTCCTCGGAGGGAGCCGGCCCTTTAAGAACAGTCAAGAGTGACGGCCAAGCAGATGAGAGAGCCTCAGCTACTGTCAACTCTGTGAGTCAACATGAACATGAATAAACTGAACAATATTTACAAAATGTAATGAAGTCTGGTCTGGTCTTAGGTGATTATTGTGAATACATTTGCAGAATAGAAACATTTGTATTAATGTGATAAAGGTCAAGATAAGTAGAGGCTGCAACTAAACATTATTTTCATTGAAAATTAAGCTGCCGATGATTTACTTGATTATCTAATTGATTTGTTTCGTATATAAATGCCGACCATAGTTTCCCACATCGAAATGTTTCTAAGAAATTTCTCCTTTGAGACTAATCGATTAATCACTTTATCGTTTCATTTGCAAATACATGAATTACTTTTTAGGAACAACAGTGAGAAGCTCCCTCCTTGCAAACAGTAGGACTAAAGACAGAACTTTTTTTTTTTTTTTTTTTTTTTTTTTTTTTTTCCCTCTCATGCTTCCCCCCATCCCCCATCAGGCCAAAGGTTCTGGTTCTGGGTCTGGTCCGCTAGCGCCTCCTCCAAAGCCTGTGCGGCGAAGGTTGAAATCTGAAGACGAGCTACGACCGGAGGACGAGCAGCATGGTCCTCAGAAATCAAACGTCATAGCTGCCGTCCTGGCCACTCAGCCTTCCATCCCCAGGTAAAAGAACTTGGTTGGTTGGTTGGTTGGTTGGTTAACAACACTTCGGAAGTTATTGCTTTAATTTAGTTTTTTTATGTATTTTAGTAAAATAAAACATTGTGTGTGTTTTCAGGTCAGTAGGAAAAGACAAAAAGGCCATTCAAGCTTCAATCAGAAGAAACAAGGAGACAAACACAGTGTTGGCGCGACTTAACAGTGAACTGCAGCAACAGCTGAAGGTACGTAGGATTACAACGTTTTCGTTTTGACCCTTTTTTTTTTTTTTCTTTCCCTCTGGTGAAAAAAAACAACTGATAACTTGTCATTTTCCAGGACCTGCTTGAAGAGAGGATATCCCTGGAAGTCCAGCTGGAGCAGCTCAGACCTTTCTCTCATCTTTAACCAACGTGGAGGAGTAAAACTCTGCTGTAGTGAAGGCGCCCTCGGTGTGACTCCTCCCCCCCCTCCATCCCTCCCTCCCTCCTCCTTCCACCATCACGGCTTTCCCCCGGAGACTCCGACCTGCTGCAGGGTGCTCTGTTGCAACTCTTACGCTCAATCACACCCTTAATTAATCAAAAGAACGGAAGGACCCGAGAGCACAGTCGTACCACGAGGAGGCGGGGACAGGAGCGTAGGGGGAGGAGACTATACAAACCGGCACTTTTTTAATTTTCTCTAAAGAGAGGTAAACGTGTGGACGACATCGGACTGATAAACGGTCAGGAGCAAGACGCTCAAACTGCGAGTGCCGTCTCAAGACAAACTGCTGGTGTCTGATTACTTTACTCTCTGAATGACTGAAGAAGAAAGTCAGAGTGTGTTTATCATGCGTGTGTGTGTGTGTGTGTGTGTGTGTGTGTGTGTGTGTGTGTGTGTGTGACTGTGTGTGTGTGTGACTGTGTGTATATTGTGTTCCTGATTATTGACTTGCTTGAATGTAGCACCACTGTGTTTATTCTCTCATGGGGTAAAGACTCTGCAGCACCAAACTCCTGTTAAAATCAGGCAGATTTAAAGAAGCAGTTAAGTACTTTTTGTGAAATACACTTTGCTTTCTTAATGAGTTTGATGAGAAGATCCATATCAATCATGTTTGTTACGTATGTGATTAGCTCAGCTTAGCTTAGCATAAAGACTGGAAGCGGGGGGGAAACAGCTAGCCTGGCTCTATCCAGAGTTCAAAACTCCAGCATCTCTAAAATTCACTCAACATGTTTTTTGTTTTTGCTTCATCTACTGACTCTAGAGAAGAAACCTTATTTGTATTTCTCAAAAAGTAGAACTATTCCTTTTAAATGTCTTCTCATTCATTGGTGTACGGCCTATTCTACTTCAAAACTGGACAACAATTGTGGAAAACTCTAAAAGCATTTGTGATTTAAATATCGTCTATCTTCTGAACATTTGCTTTCCGAATGTCTCCATCTTCAGATAATCTGCTAACAAATAGATCAGAGACACTTTAGAGGCTTTGAAAACATGAGAAGGAATCTACTTCTGCCAGTAAGCAAGGAACCTAAAATGTACCTTTTTTTTGACTGGGGTTTGGTGTGGTTGGTCTCTCCATTAAACATAACGGGCTACTTCTGGACAGGATTTTATGTGTGTGTTTTGTGAGGCCTTAAACGGCTAAATCATAATGGTGAAGGCTTTTTTTTTTTCTTTTTTTTCTTTTTTAAACCTCATCCTGTGATGAATTCAGCCCACCTCTCACTTGTTACTGCCCCTTGAAGCGTGCGTGCGTGTGTGTGTGTGTTGATGGCATGATGTGGTGAAAGAATGTATGTTAAACTGTCTGGGGTTTGATGTGACTGAATGGTTTAACTTTATGCCAAATGACTGAACTCTCACTCTGCTCTCTCACCTCTGTGTTGGCTCTGTTTTAAAACCTCTTTTCCCTTCCTACAGGTTTCTCTTGGTTTATTTTTCAAACATGCATCAACATCTCTGCTTTCTGTCAAACATGTTATACTTGGTTGCTGTGGTCATTTCCCGTCTCTTTTAGTTAAACATTCACTTGAAGGGTTTTGAAGATATTCCAGCTGCTCGACTGCAGGAGGCGCATTTATGAAGAATTGTGTTGCTGATGGGGTTTTTTTTTTTTTTTTTTCTGTGATTTTTTTCCGATCAGCAAACACACGTGCACAGATCCAAAACTGATGGAGCAGATAAGAGTTAATATTGGTTTAAAGATTCATCTGTTCTCCAAATCGGGCAGTCGGCACTATGCAAGCACGGGCGATGCGTCCTCACAGACCAACTCTACTTCTGTTTGTACTATGATAGTAGCAACTGTGTGAACAGTGTACTCTGTATCTTAGATCTTCCAGAACACCATCTACTGTATGTTTGTGATTCATTTAGCCTTTTTTCTTTTTTCTGGAGCCCCCCCCTCCGCCCGGCCCAAGAGGGAAATCCAGATCAGTGTCTTATCGGGACACGTTTACCCCAAATCTGCAGGATGTGACTCGTGCTGGTCGTAGATGAAGCTTAACAGGATTACAGTCTGAGACCAGTCGGCAGAATGGGAGACCTGAATGACCCAACTGCACTTTGAACTTACCCTCCCCCCCCCCTTATTTCTATTTGTATTTATGTTACATCACTCTTCTGCTTTCTTTTAACGTTTGCATGTTGGTCTTGTCTTTCACATGTATTTAAAAAAAAAAAAAAAAAAAAAGCTTTAAGAAGAATAATAATAATTAACCACTCAAGTTTTGTCTTCAGTACGTCCTTAGAAACTGTGAGGTTTTTGTGCCAGTAAAAAGATCCAGTCTTGGTTGGTTAATTATTATTGAAAACTGTTTTGTCCCCAGAGCTTCCTGTGTGTTCGTGAAGGATCTGTCTTCTACTAAAGCCTTACTTCCCCACTGGTGTTCAGGTTTCCACGGTGGCTGACTGACCTCTTCCTTGTTGTATCAAGGGTCGCCTTCTTTTTTTTTTTTTTCTTTTTCTGCTGTTGAGGATGATGATTTACTGTGTGTGTGTGTGTGTGTGTGCGTGTGTGCGTGTGTGCGTGTGTGCGTGTGTGCGTGCGTGCGTGCGTGCGTGCGTGCGTGCGCTGTTTCCAGACCTGGAACTAATACCATTTAAAACCCTTTTCTGTTTGCTAGCACAATAGCTCCCCATTCATCTTAAACCCAAACGGTAAACCAGGCAGGCAGGAGCAATCACAAGGTCTTTGATGGGATTTTGAATGCTATATGCTCCCAGATCTGTGTTGTATATTGTATATGATACACACTTTTGGACTCATATGTAAATTTGCATTAATTGCTGACTAACAGCGAAAGAATATTCTATTTAATTTCTTCTCTCTTGGCTGTGGGATCCTAGATGTTTAACTGCATGGATGTACTGTATCTCTGCAGAGTCAACTAGCAGCTGTGTGATTTTTACACAAAAATAAAAACGGCACAATATTTTAAATGCTCTTTAGCGTCTTTTTTTTGTTTTTACTGTTTGTTAAAAAGCCCCCTTTTTTCACTCAGTAAAGTACCACATGACAACACCACGTCCTGCCAAGGTTAGAGCAGTTTTAGGATATTTTACATGAGATTTATTTCTGTGCTGTTTGCTTTTTTTTTAAAAGTGGACCAGGCTAAGTAAAACTATTTTAATCAACAGTTGGTTATTTCCTCACACCTGCACAGTCCCGATGAAGCAGAGCTGAGTTTATGACTAAAAGCTTTTTGTTTTTTTACTGACTTGGATCACTGATCAATCGTCCCTTCTTCAAAAAATCCCTAACAAATAGTTTTTCTGAGCAATATATTATTTTACAGCAATATTTTATTTTGCAGGCCTGTTTGGTTTAATTTTTTTTAGTTAATAGATTTGTGTGATATCTTTCAATAGCTCCAGTAGCAATTAATAGGACATAAAAATAATCTAAATTTATGATCTTAAACAATACATAATTACAGAAGAAATAATAATCGTGAAATAGCTCAAATTTAAACAAAAAACACCGGATAAGGGAAGAATTTAGTACTGGAGGGATTGAGCAGACAATGAAGATGTGAGGAAAGTGAAAACAAAGCAGCACCTGCAAATAATTATCTAATTATTCTTCATCACGTTCAAGAGAAATCTCAAGGACAATCAAACCCAACAGGAAGCAGCTGAGCTGAGCGGTAAGAGAGCGCAGCTTTTTGAGTTTTTGCCATCTTTGCAAACGGGATGCGTTTCTGTACCGGAGCATTTATTTAGCCGCAAACAACTATTTGCTGTAAAGTGGAGTGACGTCTACCTGAGCAGAGAATGACGTCGCTCTCCCTCCGTGTTGTAATAGAGCTTCTCTCTGCTTTGTTTACCGTGCTCAGTGCATGTTAGTGTATGTGACCGTGCCCCACTGGCTCATGGGTGCTGCATCATCATTTAAAAAGATCTCTCCACTGCTCTCATATGGTGGTTAGTTATAGCTAACAGCGTAGCTAGCGTAGCGCCCACCATCCAGTTCCCCCTCAGGTTAACACTGTTAGCTCTGTCAGCACTGTTCGCTATGAGAGCCCAGAGGCAATAGACATGCTTTTATTTTTGCATTTAGCATCTTAAGAGACCTCCTTAATCTTGAAGGTGTTTCTAAGTCACAAGAACTTTGAAGTCCCTGGCCACCAATCTCTGTATTAACATAATTTGGTTCCAAACATGAGAAAAGCTTTTGATTCCTAAATGCATAAATCAACATTGAGAATTAATAAAATAGAAACACAAAGAAACTGAACAGGTTGAGCAGGTTTTATTAGATCTCTATTCCTTCAATATGGACTGTTGTACAGAGGGGCTCAAAGCAATCCTAAACATAATCAACTCCTGTTCCCCAACTTAAATCTCTCCAATCAATGAATTTAACTCCAGGAAACCAAGCACTTCCAGCAACTCGGATAACAGCTATATAGATCTATAGAAGGGTCGATCAGGTCTCTATAGTCACTGAAACAGATTCAATTCTCTTGCTCTAAACTTTAGTTTTCTACAAATCTTTGCAACAAACCAAATATTAGGTTTTTTTTAACTGTGGCGAAGGAAATCTCAGTTTCATCTTTATGCTTTAGAAAGGTTGAATGCAGAGAAAAAATCCTTTCAGACTGAATTACATAGACAGAAGACTCAATTACATAGACAGAAACACAAGCAGAAATTGTTTAAGTACTATGGCCCCTTTTTGCAAAGCCCAGCTCACATATGTTCTAAGGCCTTCATGTTGAAGGTACTATAGACATGAGTAGGCCTGCTATCTACATCTACTGCATATCTTCTCTTACAGCAGGACAAAGCTCTAATGTAACAATATAAATCTTTGAGGTTAAACTGAGTTGTTTGCAAAAGCAGGACTTGAAGAGGATTTACAACAGATCCAGTGGGTTGTCTTCAGGTTTTATTTCTTCTCAGGTGTGTTTTCGATGAGTCCAGAACATTCACTTGACAGCAGACAGCACAGGTTGGGACTTTATTTGACCACACTGCAAAAAGAAAAAAAGAGAAAGAGATCGTCCGTGATTATTTTATATCCTTTCGCCCTTAGAGAGTTGATTTTCAGACGAACTGTAGTCACAGAGGACTTCGGGATTTTGGGATAGCAGACGACCAAAGAGGCCTAAATGGACAAGAACCTAATATATCTTCAAAATGTTGCTGTAGTTCGATCTAGACCATCGGAAACAATAGTTCAAAATCAAATAACTCAAAGTCCAGTTAGTGTCTGGGATGATCCGCTGAGTAAGACCACAAGATGGAGGACAGTCCTGAAGTGGGGGATTTTGACAACTGAAATTTTGGTTCTCAAATAATTTACTTAAAAGCAATTTGAGTAGGATTTGTTGGTTGCGTTACTAAAGAACTACATTACAGCAACTCTACTCTGTTACTTCGGCCCACTGCCGTTACTATTACCTAGAAAATGAGAAATTCTAGCAGCTCTGAAGTTAAATCGTGGGTGAACTTGAGGACATGTGGCAGTTCAGTACGGAGAAACGTATTCAAATAACAAGAAAACATACAAATTGTTTGAACTTTTGGATCATAAACACTGGTTAGCTGTTCCTCGACACTCACACGCTGGATTCCTTGTAGCGGTCCAGAGCCTCCTGGGCCACCACCTCAGAGAACTTTGGGTCGGTCCAGGGGATGTCTCTCGGCACGCTGAATTTCAGGGGCGGAGAGTCGAAGAGCTGCACAGACACGTTTGTTTCTCCGGGCTGATTTTTCTCATCAGTGTCTGTGCTGTTGACCTGCAGTACAGGGACGGTTTCAGTTCATCTGTTAGTGTCACATCTTAACAGCCTCAACAGGCGTGCATGTCCAATACTGATGTAAACTGTTCGTATGCTGATATGGTGGCTTTTACTGCTGCAACTTTGTTCATTTGGTACTTTTTAAAGTTGTATTATTGTTGTAACGCAGACAAATATAAATAAGTACATTATTAATAGTATTAAATCCAATCCAAGGTGGTCGTCATGCTAAAAGTATGTAAGCGTAAGGATTTATTGTCCCCTAAAAGAAACAATTGTCATGCATTAACGGTATTGCTGACAAAAAAAACAGCCGTGTCACAAAATGACACACACTTTCAAACAATTAAAATAACCAAATAATTCATAAAACATGTAAAAAATGCAACAATGATTGTCCTAAGTTCATCGTGGAAGCTTTTTTTTTGTAGATGCATAGATTTCATGTTTCTCAATCCATTTTCTCTACCAGCTTGTTAGGAATTAGTATTCTTAGCCGATTTAGGAAAGCTCCATCCGTGACTACACAACTAACATGAAGTAAAAAAGAAGTCACATGTGATAATAACATATCGATTTTTGGCTACAAAAGGCCTCCCAGGTCTTCGTACCATCTGAACCCGGAAGACGTCGTCCTCGGTGTTGGTGTTGTTCGCCAGAGACGACACCCAGCCGAACTCTCTGTTGAGTTGATCCAGGATTGAGGAGGTGTTGAACATCTGCTCCTTGAACGTCTTCAGGAGGCTGCTGTACTGCTGAGTGAAGCGCTCGGCCATGGCCAACGCCTCCTCCAGGTCCTTCTTCAGAGGGCCCTCCAGAGGTTTCGTCCCGGAGCAGTCTGTGAATGAAACATCAACACGGAGCTCGAGTAAAGTAAGAAAAATCACTTTACTTACGACACTGGGATTATATTAATTAGAAGAGGACACATTTGTTTATAGCGTAAATTTTTTATACTGTTTGGTATTTTGATCTCAGATTATATCACGTCTGACCAAGGACTTTCACTGCGGTGTATTTAAAGCGTTATTTTCATAACAACAGTGGCCAAAAACATTTTACAAAACCCTTTGAATCCATTCCTGTTTCCAAAAATGATCATAAATCCTAATTGTGTTGCTCTAATAAAAGCATCTCTGTATCATTATTCAGGTCTCCACACCTCTGGTTTCATGAAGGAGGAGTCTGCATAAAAAGGACACAGCTGGACCTCACTGCACCCACTTGGAAGGTTATTATTAGTTGTTTTAATACATCATACACTACTCATTCATTCATCGAGGATGTTATTCATATTTTATTCTACTTCAACATATTTCTCCTCAGTATTGCGCGTAATTTGTTTTGTTTTGCAGCCCATATGTTACACATCTTGTATCAATGTTAATGTGTTGGACTGATATTGATCATAGAACAAAGAAGAAAGAATAAAACACTTCATCAGAGTGTTGTGTTACCAATATGCTGGATCTCTTTGCATTTCTGACACTCTTCGCGGAACTTGAGGCAGCCGGCTGAGTTGCGGCGAATCTCTCTGCAGGTCATCCTGCCGTTGCCAAAAGGTTTGGTGACGACCACGTCCTCGTTCACGCTGCCGTCTGCGACCAAACACACGTTTGTTTTGTTTTTTCAATTTCATTTTAAGTTTACATTTATGGTTTGACTAACTAACTGAAAAACCCTGCAGGGACAAAGGAGGAGCCCAGCTTGTTACAGATGAGTGACAATGTTCCCAACCTTTTTCCTTCAGGTACTTCTGTTTTACCATCGAGTAAACCAACAACTATGATGACTGATCTTTACAGCAGTGTTTGAAATGGTGATTTAAAGTGTTTAAAATAATTTTCTCAAATTCCTGTATAAGACACGATTGTAACGTTTACCTATAAAAGGTCTTTTAGACAAAAATGTGCAGTTGTATCACAGAGTGTCAAAAGACAATTAAAACCACCTTCAAATCCTACGAAAGCTTTCAGAATAAGTATACAGGGTGTCAGAATATGTCAGAAAATGTACCTTCATTGGGAGCTGTGTCTGAGTCCATGTCCACCATGGAGCCCATAGAGCTGAAGAAGTTCCTGCCCATGCCCATCATGGGGGAGAACAAATTCTGGAAGCCGTGGAACGGATCTTGGAAGAGAGAGCGAATGCTTCTGCTTGGTCCCAGGAAATGTGGAAAAAAGAACACTGGAGGGTTGTCGTGCACGTGATCAGCCACCTGAGACACACAAACAACAACAACACAGGAGCCTGTTAACTCAACACAAAATTCTCTTTACTATAAACTACGAAGTTGGTTTGGTTTTATTATCAGATGTCTAATTCTTTTAAATCTTGTTGCTGCTTGAATGGTGCCTGTCTGAATTTATTTTCCTGCTACCATAGTTTATTATGTGCCGGTTGTCTCCATTTTAAAGGGCCAGTGTGTGATTTAGTGGCATCTAGATGTGAGGTTGCAACTAACTGAATACCCCTCCGCTCACCCCTCCTTTACCAAGTGTGACGGAGAACTGCATTGGCCTTGGTTCCAGGTAATTATACACTAAAGGAAATATAGTAATGAGTACTTTATTCCATTTCTGACAATAGATTACGCTAAATCCTACATATCTGTGCACAGTGTTTACATCCATCGGTCTAACAAGTAAACGGTACCTTCATACTGTCTGAAAATATGCTGTCCACACCATCGGCCATCTCTGTGTATTTCTCTTCCAGGTTCTTGAACTCTTTACTCTGACGCCGGCCCTCCTGCTCCAGGACGTCTATGTTCTCCCCGTTGATCCAGATGGAGAAGGGAGACGTCCTGTTTAGCACCTCCTCCAGCTGCAAATAAAAGGAGAACTTTTAATTTTGAATCTAAAATCTTAAATATCTTCATTGTGTTTGTATTGTGATTGTCTTTAATCTTTTGTGTTTCTGATGCTGATACTAATCTTTTATGTAGTATTTCTGTTTCTGCCATGCAGTAATATTAAATTTGACTATTTGCATGTCCCTGACATTCCAAAATATTTGCTATTGCTTGACAAGAATAGTCACTAAAATGATTATTTTAATCCAAAGATATCCCTCATAAGCAACATGTTTGTGCCAAAGATAGGTTGCATTACAACGCAAAGCAATATTTAATCAATGCAACTGCATTACATCCCTTTATAAAGGGAGACATTGGCCAGCTAATATCTGGATTATAATCAAAGCCCTGTATGTATAATCTAGGATGAGCAGATGTGTGTGTGTGTGTGTGTGTGTGTGTGTACATGCGATGGTCTGACCTGGCGTCCCACCAGTCCAGATCCACTGCTGCATGTTCGGGAGTAGTATTTTATGCAGGTGTTCTTCAGACAGGGCTTACACTCCTCCCACAGAGTCCTCATGGTCTCGTTACAAACCTCCTGCTCCTGCTCCAGCTTGGCCTCCATCTCCTGAGCCGCAAGTATTGCTTCCTGTCGTGAAACAGAAACAAAACATTCAAGAGGTAAGCTCTTATTTTGGTGGGATCCTTAGAACTCATTGCCAGTTGTTATCGCATTTGGTGTCAGTTGAGATTTGGTAAGTTAGAACAAAGTGATTGTAATATAATGAAATACATTTTGATTATATTTGTTTGAAGATTGATGTCTCATTCTGGCATCAGCGCTGATATCTGACACAAAAAGTGTTGTCAGGCATGTTTCTACCTCTTTCTGCTCCTTGGTTTTCTCCAGAACGTCCAAAAACTTCTGGTGGTCCTCAGAAGATTTCTGCATCACGCTCTTCATCTCCTTCACTCCGTTAACAGCGGTTACAATCTGTTTATCCAGATACTTTTCTCCCTGGAGTGAGATCTCTGCAAAAAGCAAACACGACATATTCACTGCAGGTGTCGATTCACAGACTCCTGAATGTCTGCCCTCTACGACCAAACTGATTATGTAATGATAAAACATATGTGGGATATTTTTGTTTAATGCTTTTTACATTTTTCTTTATTTATATGTAATATTATTTATAAGAAAATGCACTTTTCCCTCTTTCTGCACCCTGTGATACGGCCACTTCCTCTTATTTTCATTGTAGGCATTTTCATATAAATGTCAACCATTTAAGAGCGCTTCAGGGTATTTTTCTTTAATTTCATAAAATCTTTAGTAGTTTTCAAAAGGTTGAGTTGGTTTAAAAAAGACTTCTGCTGCTGCCACAATATGTTTACTTACGGTTAAGATCTTCTTTTGATGGAGGAAGGATACAGTTGACTGAGGCCAGAAGAAGAGCCACCACAGCCAGAGACTTGGATCCCTTCTTCTTCATCATCATCATCATCATTAACATCCTCTCTGACTCTCACGGGGCCAGCAGGCAATGATGAGAAAAAAAAAACCTGGGAAAAAAACATGAACATCCAGGTTCAGTTTAAACTCCTGCTGTAATGTTGTTGTAATGCCCCTCCGTCTCCTCTAGAGGGAGACACAAGCTGCAAGGAAACCAGAGACCTACGCAGTAGAAAATAACTCCTCCATCAGCAGTTTTCCACTCCTACTCAGCACAACATAAAAATAACAGCACCGATCAATGCTGATGAATAATTCAGACTCATGCCTGCTGAGTGACTCATTCAAAAACTGACCTCAGATCAGTGTTTCCTGTGACTTTGACCAACTATGCATTATATCATTAGAACATCTGGCCCTTTCTCTGTTTACCCATTTTCTCTATGACGTGTGCTCAGTCAGCTGCCTGTATATTTAACAGAGACTGAGTGTAGCTCCTGATTTTTTTCAAAATTCCCATTCACTCACACACACGCGCGCACACACACACACACACACACACACACACACACACACGCACATCAAAGACAGAGAGAGAGTCATGGACGGATGAACTGGCCTTCTCCTCTCTCTGTGCAGCTTTTACCAGGCAGTATACATCTCTTTCTGTGAGCCTACATCCTATTGATTATTTCTGCAGCCGAACATAATCCTCCTTTTTTTCCTCTAAATACACAGCACAGCGATCTAAATGCAGCAATCTAATGACATCATTTTTAAAGTGCCAGAGGAAGTTTGCCAGCTATGAAAAGCAGAATGGGGAATAAGTGAATAAGCAATGATTAGCGGACATTGTGGACAACATTAATATGCTGCTGTAACAGCATACCTGTAACCTGTAACTCTTCTGGTTGCAGGTTTTCCACAATATTTTGAAACCTGGCTGCAGAGTTGTTTTCCCATTCAGTGGTCCAACACTGATGTTAGCTGAGCTGTCGGGTGTTCCAGTTAGACGGTGTTGAGGTCAGTCAAGGTCTCCTCAAAAAAACATTTATTTATTTGCTTTCTGTAGAGGCACACAAAGTGACCATAACTGATTCATTTAGCCACTTGGGACGCAGCAGAAACAAGCTCCAGATTCAACACTGTCATAGTATCAAGATTAAGTTATGGTGAACTTGTGAGCAAACAGTAGCTTA
Source organism: Cebidichthys violaceus (assembly GCF_023349555.1). Taxonomy (NCBI): domain Eukaryota; kingdom Metazoa; phylum Chordata; class Actinopteri; order Perciformes; family Stichaeidae; genus Cebidichthys; species Cebidichthys violaceus. Next base: position 1,554,763 of record NW_027176307.1, on the reverse strand, counting down.
TTTACCCATCCGAGAGACACGGAGCAACAGTATCATTCATTTGGAGTTGTGTTTTCAGTGTTGTCTTCTAATTTTCTATTGGCGCTCTAATATGTTAACACGTTTTTATGGCTGCACACATGGACGGATTATGAGACAATGGGCCTCTGGTCACGGACATGCAAAAGACCTCTTCAACATAGGAACAAGGCACACCAACTTGATAGTTGTTTAACTTCTTTTATAGTGTTTTCTATATCTTCGTCACACATTTCTCTGTGGTTTGTGTGTCTTTATGGTCATTTCGTGTCTCTTTGTAATCGTTATGCATCTCTCTCTGGTTTTGTGTTACTTTGTGATTGATTGGTCTTTTTGTAGCTACTTTTGTCTGTGTTTGTTTTGCCCTTTTCTGTAATCATTTTGCATCTCTTTATGGTCATTTTGTGTCTCTTTGCAGCCATTTTGAGTCTCCTTATAGTTGTTTTGCGTCACTTTGTAGTTGTATTGAGTCTCTTTGTGTTGTGCTTCTATGCAGCTGTTTTGCATCTGTTTGTAGTCATTTTATGTTTCTTTTAGGGCCTTTCGAGTCTCCACCTGGTTGGCACGTGTCCGTTTGAGCAACATTTTGTAGGTAAAGGCCAGGGGGGCCCCTGACACTTTTGGGTAAATTAGGAAACTTCTGGATACCTTCAAAATCCTTTAAAATTGTGGGTTGAAAAACAGTATTTTCTGATGTTTCAGATGAATTTCTCAGCAACTACTATAAGTATTACAAGAAAGATTGAGTCAATGTGGTGATGGTATAACCTCTCTGAATCTCTGTGCTTTTAATCTGCAGTGAAAAAAGGGCTGAATGCCCACCTGGGAGCTAAAGAAACTGTCCCACTTTCTCCTCTTTAGCTCATGTGTTCACAAGTTTAACACAAACAGTGCAGCAAACTGCAGCCGCTTACACAATGAGGTCATTATTCATGTGACAATACGCCTCTCACTTTAATTACAGCATGCCAGTTACTGGAAGGTTTGTAAACAGGGGCAGACTGGGACCAGTGAGACCATCAAACACAGAATGAGTAAGACTTGAGGTGCAGATGGAGGAAAGAATGAGCAGTGTATTAAAAAAAACAGACAGAGCCAGAGAGAGTTAAGCAAACAGAGAAATGTTGACAGAGAAAAAGTTAAACAAATAAAAAAGGGGAAACAGGAGAGAAAGGAGAAATAATTGACATTGCAGATGTCTAGCTGGATTGTTGTACATCCTGGTTACACGACTGAAAGAATGCCATCTGACCAACCTTGCAGATGTTGCCTCCAGGGCCTTCTAGAAAGTTCGGTTTCAGCTTCATGAAGTCAATAAAACATCAGACGCTTCGTCAGAGTCCATATCTAAAACTAGTTTATTCTACATTGCATAACAATACATATGTCCCTTTATAATAATACTATATTAATATTAAATTGGTATAATTGAGTGTTTATATAACATGTTAGGTGACAATGTGGTATTCTCTTTTTTTCTATACAGCGTACATTTCATAGCATTGTAATATTACTGTATAGTGTGTGCATATTGCACATACTGCACATACATTATATAAAACACAACTTTAATATGAACTGAAAGGTTTTGTGGATTAATTGCTTAAAAGCAAGGATTTTGCAAAATCTATTTATCATTTACGTAATTCCTAACGTCAGTGTTTACTTACCTCTTACTGTGCTGCTGTGGCACATGAATGCAGTAAAGTTTTATGATATCTTATCTTTTTGAGCTGCCATGTGTTTAAATATCTGTAACATTTATACATCAGCTGATAACTGCAGCTGATGCTTGTTTTCACCATTGATTAATTCCCCTTCTGTTTCCGCCTCAAAGCTATACACACACACACACACACACACACACACACACACACACACACACACACACACACACACACACGACTTCCCCAATGTCAGAAGATGGAACAATGAACTAATCTGGATCATTTGGGCTCTATTTGCTACAAATGGGACACGGTCACATGTGACTTCATTTTGGCCTCATTTTAGGTGTTTGGAGATTTCTGCACCCAAAGGATTTACCTGTCATGTGGTTACAGAGAAATTCGGGTCAGTTCTAACGTACAACATTTTCCATTTTTAGAACTGTTAATACAGCAAATAGCTTTTCTACAATATATACAGTTGGAGGACTATTATTATTATAACTGACAGCATTTTCTTAAAATCCTCTATTACTGTACTCAACACTCATCAGTTCTGTGTCAAATAGCAAGTTAATATTCCTATTTTAAAGTTAGTATTGCTGCTGCGTGTGCCTAGACTAAAGTGTATTAAAGTGAACCAACCATATGATGTCATCTATCCTAATCCAGTTGTTTTGATCCAAAGATGGAGGTCACACCCACCCCAATACAAAACAACAGCTGTCACCTTGTCAGCCATGAAGTCTGCACGAAGAAAAACAACTGAGGAGACCAGATTTAAAATGAAAAAATAAATCCAAACACACAAGTTATGCAGACATTTCAGGAGCTGAACCTGGAAAATGCGTTGCACTCTATTCTATTGTCATTTATCATTTAACACTATTGCCACAGCTCGAATAGAAAGAGACCATTTTCCTCTGAGCATCACCGAGCTGCAGACTGTCAACAAAATAAAAGCCCTCTGACTCACCTCTGTTTGTTTCCTGAGACTCCAAACCGTCTGACGCTGGTCCAGTCTCTCTGCTGCTCGTTTTTATACCAGCGGATAACGGGGACGGTGCAGACATGTGACTTATACAGCTACACCAAAACAAAAGATAATTTCCTGTATAACCCTTCAAAATAAATCTCTATCATTAACGTTTCTTTTAGGGATAAAGTTTGGTCAAAAACGGCCATACTATAGGTGAAAATGCAGTTGTAGAGGAAGTAACCTACATCTTTAAATCTTTTTAGAAATACTAATACCACACGGTAAAAATACTCCAATACTAATAAAATACTTGCGCTGAAAATTTTACTTACATAGGCTAAAAGTATTTATGTAGCTTAAGTAGTGTATCAGAAAAATTTATTGTGTATTAATGTAAAAGCAGGATTGTAAAAGCATTTAATTTTTAGTTGGTTGAGGTATGTGGAGCTCATTTTTAAGTAAATCGTTATTTTAATCTGCTGATTTGTTTTTTGACTAATCAATATATATATATATATATATATATATATATATATATATATATATATATATATATATATATATATATATATATGTTTTAGTTTGTAAAAATAGTGTTAAATGCCATCACAATAAATCAGAGCCTTAAATTAAATTATTGAAATAATCAAATAGAGGAGCACTAGATCCATTTGAGAAGCTGAAACCACAAAGTGTTTTCCATTTTTGCATGAAAAATTACACAATAATCATTAATAATTGCATATTATACAAATAACTTGTACAGGATTTTCCATATCAATTTAAAAACACCCTGAATGATAAAACACAACATTTCTGCAAGAGCATGGTAAAACATGGAAAGTAACTGCAAGAACTGCAAAAACATTGACAGTTTGCAATTAACTTGTTGTCCAATTGATCACATTTCATAGAAGAGGAGAAGACCTCCATATGCTGATACGTCAGCCCACCTGCAAAGCAAAACTTGTGGAGTAATTTAGAAATTGTTATAATTCTGAATGAATGCAAACAAATTCTTGGTTGTTGTTGATATTCATCATAATTCTTCTATTTAAGGTCAGTGGATAGCTTTTAAATGGTGTTTCACATGTGTTTGGCCCTAGAGGGGATTGCCTCACAGTGCCTGGAGAGGTGGGGAAAACGCCTGATTGGCTGTTGGTTCACTGCACTTTGATTGGCTGTTTGCCAAGTAATTGTCCTTGTCTTCAACTGACTTCAGCAGTTTAACAGCAAACTAAGGAGAACAGGTATGTGCCCAGTGGGAAATGTGATATATTGTATCATCCTGACTGCACAGGTAGGGTTAGGCCTACCTAAGGCCTATGTCTTGGCCTTAGGTTTTCTGTAGTATGTACTCTTCAATGAGGCTAGCGTTACATATCTTGTCTGTGTATATATATATATATATTTGTTTGTATCTATGTATAAGATATGTAGCATCAGTGAAAGTCATGTAAGATTCACAGAGAATGTATATGGTCAATACATATATTGTAGTACCTTTAAATATATATATGTAATAAAACTAGCAATTTGACTTGTTTTTTTGTGTACCAGTCCTGAAGAGTTACTCCATTTCCTCCAATTGAAGGAAAATATATTTTTTGCATTTATTTTGAAATCTGAATGCGTTTTCCTGTAGTTATGGTGTTCAACTCTACTTGACTTGATGCTCACGAGCTGGAAGACTTTTCCACACATTTTGTAATGTATTGGCAGTAACTCTCAGAGAGACAAACAGTTGATTCATCCTGACCGTGACTCAACATTTAATGACTTAACTGTCACGTGTCTCCGTCTGCATAGCACCAAACCAAACCAGATTATATGCGCAGGTTCACTCAACATATCTAACGTCGTCTTATAAATCAAACGTTACTAGCAAAATTCATAGAACAGATAATAACACAATTCCTACAATGGCAGCATGCATTAAGCAAAATAGTATTTAAAAATATTAAACTGCCAGAGTGCATTTAAGACATCTTAAGAGGAAAAGTGAAAATGGAAAAACAGTAATCACCCCAATGCCTTGATGCATTATGAGAGTTGAATACATCAATTACGTCATCATTTTAATATATGTATATAGTTGTTGTTTTTTTACAATTAATATCATTTAAACTGGATTGGAAATCAATAATCTAGTTTTGTTTCAGCATTTGTAAGGTTTTGAGAGGCTTCAGACCTACAGCAGACATGTCATAGTTAAAGCACAGGTGTAACTCATTTCATTAACGAAGGCTCTAAGTGTCCCAGTGAGCAATGTCAGAAATGCGAAAGGTCCCTGAAACTGTGACACATAAATGCAGTGCAGCAATCTTAAATGTCATTGATTACATCTGTGCTTTTCCTGCTTACGAGCCATCATTTCTGCTGTGAAAACCGTTTGTTTCTTTAGTCAAACTGCGGAACAGTATGAACAGAAGGGTGTGGGAGTTACTGATTATTACTTACTGGTATTAAATGAATCCTTTATTTTTTTATTAAATTTCTTTAATGAAAAACAAAGACACAACAAAGCTAGACTCAGTGTCTTTTTAATGACACTGTTCTGACTAAAAATCAGCCTGTGCCAACATGAGTTGTCACTTTCTGTAAGTGTGAGGAGGTTTTTGGGAATTTAAAACAGCAAAAAGGGAAGCACAAAGGGATTAAAACATGCATGCACAAACAAACACACAACAGGGTTTCATAGCAACTGAGCAGAACTGAATCAAGCGCCTGTCAAACTAAGAATGAACTAATACTGACGTATGTTTAAACAAATCAGTAATCCTTTAATCCTTATAAACAACAAGTGAGCACTGTGTCAACTAAGGGGATGGATGTTCCAGTAAATCTCTCTCTCTCTCTCTCTCTCTCTCTCTCTCTCTCTCTCTCTCTCTCTCTCTCTCTCTCTCTCTCTCTCTCTCTCTCTCTCTCTCTCTCACAGACACACAATTCTACACTTATACACAGATTCCTTAGTTCTGTGTCAGCAGCAGTCGTCTCTGTGCAGAGTTTTGCAGATGTTTGTGCTGCATCCATATCAAAACATGTGATATTTGTTTTGTTTTGACTAAGGTTCTGGTATCTAAGCTGTGTTGGCCCTCAGTGCAAAAGCCAAATGTGACACTAGGTGGCAGGAGCTCCATTCCTATTCAGTAAATTCTTCTCCCTGGAGATCCAATCGCTGTATACAATCAGTATTTCAATTGTTTACTATGCGTTGGATATCTATTTTCCTTCCCAGTACTTAAGAATTAACTCCAATTATGAATAGAATATAAATAAATATTTTGCTGCTGTCTGATTTCTGTCCGTTAACAACATTCCAGTGTTGTTCATTCGCCAAACCGAGTCACTTTGAGCCTGTTAACAGCTCCCCGTTGGGTCTAAATAAATCAACACTAGCGACCAGAACATCTGTGTTAAGGTAATGAGGATAGAGAGAATACTGGACTTACAGATAAGAGTGAGACACGGTGAAAAAATGTCCTCTATGCTCTGTCCAATATGGCCCCCATGTGTGAAATTCCAGCCAGCCATGACACAGCATCCCTCATTTAACAGCGACTCGGCTGTTGTCATAACAGCAGCTTTTTTTGATTTTCGTCTATTAAACAAAGTTTCTATCCATTGAAAACATTGCATGGAAATGGCAGCACTAAAGTCAGTGATCATGTGGTGAGGAGTGACACAAGCCAGATAAACATTTTGAATTTGTTCTATCACTTTGTGTTAGTCATTTGCTTTGCTTTTTTTCTACCTCGCTGTCTCTTTTTCTGGAGACTTGTTTGCTCCGGATGGAGCTTCATCAAACCAAGATGGTTGTTGTTGTAAAAGAGCAATCTTCTGTCAGGCAGCAGTGCTGGAGATGGGACTCTTGGAGGATCTTGCAGTGTTTTTCCTTTACGACGATTTACAGCCACACTGAACTCACTCGCACACTCACAGATGTGCTATATGTAGCATTTTGAGCATTTTGAAACAATGGTACTGTATAGTTACTGATATCAATTACCAATACCAGAACTTAGCTACAGAAAGTTTCTGATAAACAGTTCTGGACAACTCATGCACAACAAATTTAGATGATGACTGTGCAAGAGCATCATCTGGATGAACGCTAACAATAAAAAAATATATTTTTTAAGATGAATGTGGAACAAAGTCTCCTCTTTGTCTTCCCTATTAACACGTATTGTTGTTTTTTACGATGTCTCTTGTTTGCACTATCCACTATGCTGCTGTAATCCTGTAAACTTCCCCACAGCGGGACTAATAAAGGATTATCTTATCTTATCTTATTATGTTGGGATTGTCACTTTGTTCTGGTGCTAGTAGATAAGTTCACTGCACATCTTAATCACATTAGCATGTCAGGGAATGTGACGACGTTTCCTGTGTACTTGCTTGGCTCATAGTGTGTTTCTAGTTTCTGTTTTTTAAAATAAAATTTTTGTACACCAGATTTTTTTCATTACCTTTCAACCTTGCTGTCTTCAGACCCAACAGACATTTAAAGCTGGAGTGAGGGACTTTTGCATATAAATGAACATCCAATAAATTGAATCCCTAGCCAAACAAGTTCACACTATGTTGATTAAGTCTATACCTGTCAGTGAAAGCTTTCTGTATTTTTCAATGTATACTGGAGTTTTAGTGTCTATGGAGATTTTCCTGCATGCACTGGAAGTGATGTCCTTACTTGAACGGTCAGACTTGAAGTGAACACTCCTGGGCTGCGTTTGAAAAGTGTTATTTCCTTATATAGGAAGGTTCCTAACTGTGAAGTGAACCGGAAGTATCTAAGTGGCTGCCATGATAACAGCTGTTTGAATTCTCTAAATGCTAAGAAAAGGTGCTTCAATGCTTCCTTTATTATCTCCTTTAGCATCGGGAACACTCTATGAAGAAGATTCCAGAGTCCAAGTCTTGAAATCTCTTCAAATCTACAGCTCTGGCCAAAGCAGCACTACTGAAGGGAGAAAAGGGAAACCAACCATCCGTAGTTACCAGTAACTTACGTAAGTTAGATCTTAAGACCGACCACACAGGCCAACAGTGCATGTGAAGGTAAAACTTGCTGGCCTCGAGGTTTGTTCAGTTTGTGTTGCTGTGTGGACAGTTTACTAGCCGCAGATCCAGTGTGACTAAACTAATTATCTGTTACGTGACCCTCTGCAAACTTGTGTTTTACTCCGCTTTGTGTGTGTGTGTGTGTGTGTGTGTGTGTGTGTGTGTGTGGGCATCATGTGCCAAGCTTCTCTAGTGTTTAATTGGCCATCCAGTGATTTAAAACCATGAAGCTCTGCAGCCAATCCTCAGCCAGTGGCATGGAATTGAACAATTAAACACACTGATGCAGGGAGCTTTAAATGAGCTGCTCTGGCTTCAAACACAAAACATGATTATCACCGGGCTTAATTGGTCCCATTGGTGGAACTAAACGACCTGTGGCTGACGAGCCACAGATGAACTTCAAACATTTGGACGATTCTGGGATCAATTTAGGGGAAATCGTGTTTCTGAGTATGAGTGTGTTGGAATGTGCATGAACCGAATGATTAAGAAACTTCACGTTCTGATCAAAGGCCAGTGGCTTTGTGATAAAGTCCAGCTGACTAATGTTGGTCATTAAATTACCTCATGGGATCCTCATTTTTACAAACCGTAGCATCCAAAGCCAAAATAACTTGAAAAGGAGAAGATGGGAGAGAGAAGGATGAGGCTTCAAAGCCATTCAGGGATGTAGAAGTAATCATCAAAAGGGCATTATTCACTCAGATTAAGGTTGAGTTGTAATGCAGAACAATTTGGCAGCACTGAAATGTCGTGATGTAGTGATCATTGTGTTCATTGCGATCAATGTCCTTTTGGGCCTGGAAAGTGTTTCTCTAAATAGTTTTTCTTTATCCATTGATCATTTGTTGACCACCTACACTCATTTGTTGACCACCTACACTACCGCTGTCATCCACAGGGACCGCCAAAATCAACACAACATTAAAGTTCCTAGTAGCTTTAAATACATTTGATGCAAATACTTTTGTACTTTTACTGAAGTAAAAATTGAAATGCAGGAATTTAACTTGTAACAGAGTATTTCTACACAGTGGTGTTAAGTAAATGACCTGAGTACTTCTACCAGCACTGCTTAAGTCTATATACACAGGAGTTGTGTTCACCTTTTGTGGATGAGCATGAGTATAATAACCTACTAGAATATACACACATCTTCATATTACTGTGTGTGTATATGTATATTTTAAAGTGTCATAGTGAGTGCAGGAGAGGAAATAAAGGAGCTGAAACTCCACAATGCCAGACTGCCACTGTTAGTGCCTCGTCAGCTGGACGGCCGGATGTGTGCGTTGGTGAGAATATTACACCTGCTGTTTTGTCTTACACGCTGGTAGTCGAGGTTAGTGGGATCAAGCTGAGAAGACTGCGAGCTGGTGCCAGACAGGGATTATAGCTTAGACATGTGTGAGAGTAGGTGTGTGTTCACTGAAACTTTTTTCCTGTCTTGCAGGCCAAGGCCATAGATATTCAAGGTGCTCACACCACAATGTTCAAACATTTGTTAGCAATTAGCCTCGGCCACAAAACTGACTTTCAACAAAACACATGGACCCTCCCTCCCTCTCTCTCCCTTTTCTTTTTTTCAGCCTGTCCCTTTTCCAGTCCCTCCCTCATTTTCCAGTTTCTTTGTTCCCCTCCCATCTCTCTCTCTCTCTCTCTCTCTCTCTCTCTCTCTCTCTCTCTCTCTCTCTCTCTCTCTCTCTCTCTTTCTTACCAACCTTCTTCTTTGTTTTCATCCCCTCTCGCTCCATTTCCACCCTCCCTCTCAAAAGTTGCACATGGTTTCTGTCTGAAGAGGTTTAGTTTCCTCAGGCTCTGGATGGGAGAGGGATGATGCTAGAAAGCTGCAGGCTAACACACATGTTCAAAACTCAAGAGGAGCTTTGTCCTTCAGCACTGATAGACTTGCAAGAATATTTGAAATAATCCAGAAATCAGAATTTTTAGGTGCATTTGCATTTTGCCCATATGGAATAGCTTTCAATGTGGCTGAAACCTGAAGTTTTTGCTTTTTGTTCACCGATTTTGAATATGTGGAAGTAAGACATTTTGGGACTTTTGGGCTTTCTTCTTTCTTTGCAAAACTGGAAAATGTTTCACGGATGACTTTTGGCACCTCAAAGCTACATTGCTGACTACCTTTGTTGTTCCTGGACACTTGCTTTGTGGAAAAAAAGGTGAAGAGGACCGCCATATTACCGCTATCAAGTTGAACATCAGCACATCAGTTTCTAAAGGATTCTTGAGTGAAGAATCATGAAAGGTAGAGTCATTTCTCTGATTTCTTAAGGGTTAATATATTGTGTTTATGCTGAGCACCTAAAATTCCATCTTCCTACTCATGCAAAATAAAATCTTACCAATACCCTTGTGCATTTTCCACTGGTAAGAATACTTAAAAACATAGACATGAACAGTATCCGTCATTGTGGCATTCAGGCAGGCACCTGCACAGAGCACCAGCGACCACATATGCTTCTCATCTGCTGTGAATCTTGGCAGTGTGGATCCTGAGAAAGTGCCGGTTTGTTGTTCTTGGATGTGAGACTTTGATCAGTCAGCTTTAAATGTCTATGCGTGTGCGCGCACACCACAGCACCGTTTTATAAAACATAAAATGTTCCCTAGCCCTGCCAATCTGCCGCAGATTGACTTAATATCCCCCTTTAAAAGAGGGTGAATGAAAACATAACATCTGAATTTGAGCTTTCTCACAACATGGCATGAAAGGAGAGCTGCCACCGGCTTTGAAGAGGGCCGGTGCTCGTTCATGGTTCCCAGACATGTAGAATAAGAAGTGAAAGGCTGACAGAGGTGGGAGGATAGAGCGGGGAAGAGGGGAATAAGAGGAAGCAGGAATAAATCCCACACGTGAGGTAGCAGCTTGAAAAGATGTTAAGATGTGTTGACATAATCATTACCAACTGTAATTGGCATATATGATGGCTTAATTCCTGTATTTATTATTGTTGTTAACTTAAATCTTACTAAATTCTTTCCTGTTTTAAAAACGTAATGCCTCTTTCCTTTGATTTTGATTTGATGGTGCTACTTTAATAGACTACTCACTGATCCTAAACAGCAATTATCCAATCATAGCCTCACAACTGTAACTACAATCCAGCAACCCCCGCCAATGTTACCTGATATAGCGTTATGATTGTTTAGTCATCATCCTGACAGCCAATTCTCTTGCAACGTTGAATGTAAATAGGAATCTGAATCTGTTAAAATGAAATGATATTACATTTTCCCCTATAATAATTATTTTAATTGAACAAATTAGCTTTCAGACAGAATTTTTCTGCTGGAAGATTTTTTTTTTACAGCCACCTAGTGGTAACATTAGTAGGATGTTGTATTTTGATGTAGGCTCTGCAGTGTGGTTTTGAGAACCAAAAGTTATAAAACATATTTAGGTGCAGGTTATTGCTGTTAGTTGTCAGTGTTTAATAATTCAGTTGCTTGATATGGACTTTATTTTACATGACCAATTATATGAAATCAAGGAAAGCTAATAAGTTAAAAAATAACAGGAAATCAAATCAAACTAAAATGTCAGTAGGCACATTGCGTCTCGGCTCCTGTCGAGTATTGAGGAGAGACGCTGCATTGAACTGCGAGTCGATTCAGCAAGTTAACTCCCAAGAACATACAGTTGTCAGCGAACAGCACAGGAGGTCTGGTAATGTTGTTTCCAGCCCTGCCTGACCTGATCTAAACATGCTGCCTCATACATTCCTAACGGAGCTGGAGGGGAGGAGGGGGTGGGAGTCAGAGGAGCTGAGGCAGGTGTATGACTGGCAAAGGAGAAGGAAAGAGTGAGGGAAGGGGAGAAGAGTAGAGAAAGGGAGGTACAGACAGAGAGATTTTGTTGTTTTCAATTCCACTTTTGCTGTGCCAGCGTTATACATTTACTGTCAAAGCATTTTGAATTTGGGTTGAAAGCTGAACAAAGAGGATGTCATATTGACTTGTTCTTTCTGTACGCAGAGTGTACTTTTTCATTTATTTTTACTCACATACTTCTGTGTATTTTGGTTTGGTTCGTTAATACTGGAACATACTGAAATACTCTGCCTCTAACTTTGGGTCAACAGTTTTTCTGTTTCATCATAACAATGACCCTATGTGTGCATTGTACAATAACAATGCACACAAAGCAATTATTGGGTTGGTAGTTATTCATAAATCCATGGCTAACTGTCTGTGAAGTCTGGTCACATTTCAACTACTAGTTTCATAGTTATTCAGGTAGCACCAGGAAGTTACAGTAGCATCACAATCTTCAAAATTAGAGACAAATTAAATCATTTTTGGACAATATTGTGACCCATTACCTCGTCAATCTGAACAGGTAATATATTAACAAGTTAGTTAACGTTACTTTTGTTGGTTTTGTTAGCTAACGGTTACACCTGGCAGTTTCTGGGTTTATGTTTTTAGTGACAATCAATGACAATTAACTTACTAACTAGTTTATGTGGTACAACCTGTTTTAATTTACAGATGTGTAAATATCCTCTTTAGTAAACACTAAAGGCTAAATACTAAACGCTAAATATGACAGGTGTCCACATACTTTAAACCATAGATTATAACTTGCTTTTGGAAAGCTTTTCTGATTCTTATCATTATTTTCTCTCTCTGTTCCTTCAAGAAGGTGAGCATGTGAAGTTTGAGGGCAAGTAAAAAAAAATACTGAGAGGCCTGCCAACAAAGCATTAGGGAATATTGCACACGCCCTTTGGCCTCGAAGTCCTGTAAACTTATCCAGGCTTGTCTCTGTGTTTTAGCGTGGCTGTCCAAATTGGTTTTAGTTGTGAGGAAATATGATACGTTTATGGGATCGTGACTCTGAAACGCTCCCATTTCACGGCCTAACCACAATAAAAGAACATTTCCTTGTAATGACTTGTCTATAACTTCAGCTTCGTCGTCTTCAGAAACACATACCGGGCGTTTATAGTTTTGCGAGGAGACCACACATTCCAGTCAGAGGGCACCTAAATGGCTTGGATATCAACAGAGGTTTGGAGAAGGACTCATTTGGCTTTATGAGTTGTGGTCACGACCTCCACTCTGATCTGGAGCGGGGCCCATCTTATGACTCCTGGTTTCACTTAAAGCTAGGATTTGCTGAGGTTCTTGAGGGGAATTTTCTGGTCGAAATAATTTAAATGAATTAATGAAAGACGGGAACACGGAACAGCACGACATGTTTGATATATGCATCTGCTCGTGGGTAGGGTATTTCCATGTTAAATTGAATCATTCAGTGATGTGACATTACAGGAAATTCAGTGCATGTTACCCACCAAAGACAACATTTTGCTCAATCCCCTGGCAAACGTTCATCCACAGGGGTAATGGAGGGAGGGACAGGGTGGGAAAGGGGTTTTGAAAGTCCAAAAAACCCCTAAGAGAAACCACCACAGACATGAAGCGGTGCTGAGGGTTAGCTGACTCAGGCCTGGCACTGTGTTCACAAAAACCAAAGGTCTGATGGTAAATCAGGATGGAGGGAGGTAACCCTGTCTCCTACGAAATTATGTTCCCATACAACTAAACTGCACTCTCAATTACGAGTGTCTCCATGTGGATGAAAGAACAACATCCGGATATTTTCATTTTCATTTTTTGTGCTTTATCTTCTAGTCTTCTACTTTCACTTGCCCACATTCACCCGCACATGTGACCTTATGGAACTCATTAGAAACAATCAGAAATGTATGGAATAGCTCAGTAAAGTAACCTGTAACATGTCTGTCTCATATCCTGTGCGTGCTGTCTTAACTTGCTGCTTGCCTTGATATTTTCATAGGTGTGGTGGCTGGTCCACTGTACACCATCTGAACCAGCAATATACAGTACAGTATACTGACTGGAACCACTGCACGCCCCTATCTGAACAGTTAAGAAGATAAGGTTGCTTTGAAAGACATTTGTGAGAGGAATTTGTGATTATCTTTTTGGAAAGATGTTGGGCCTCATGCTATTTCATATTCTCTCTTATTTTTTTTCTGTGAGGTTTGCTCAACTTCTCTTAATGGCACAAACTTGTCATAGATTGCAAGTTTCAGCCTGATGAATGTCACCCATGAGAAGGTGTGCGTTCCTGAGATTTGATCACTGACATAGTCACCGCCGCTGAAATTGCCATATAAGGCTAGCTGTCCAGCTCTTCGTGGCAACGGTTTGGGGGAATGACAACAGAGTCTGAGAGAAGATTGACACTTAGTCAAAAATATCACAACGACCTGAGTGATGAATGTGTTTGTGTCTTGCTCTGCTTTGTGATGGGGATTTGACAATGCCTGACAAAGATCTGTGTTGGATCAAAACATTGCTCTATACAATTTAAATAGCTGGGAACTATAGTACAGGGTGCAGATCTTTTGTCTGATTTTGGGAAGGAGAACAATATATGGGTGTAATGTAAGGGTGTCCACATACATACTTACGGTCATCAAGTGTATTTCACCAAATACAACATTGAAAGTATTGTAGTATTTATGTGGCTGGCAGCAGTATTATTTTTAGTCCAGTAACCCTCACCAGTAATTAGTCACAAAAAGTATTAAGAATTTGGAAACATGGTCTTTCCTGACATTGTTGTACTTATGTTGAATCATCCACTGTTCATTACAGCCTTTGGAAACAAAACCTTTGAAATGTTTAGTTTTGTTAGATTTTGTTTAATACATTTTACATTTCAAGCTCCTCTTTCAAATAATATATTTACTTCTTGTCACAGCACAAGTGCCCGCTTGCTGCAGTGTGTATACAAACTGCAGCCAAATGTTTCCATCCTCAGTCTGCCTCACCGTCTGGATAAAGAGCCAAAAAAACATTTGGCCTTTTCTGCAGAACACCTAACTGCAGATAATCCAAAAATTCCATATTACTGTATAATATTGGTTGCATTATAGGTTTTTCCATAAAATGTATTTCTCAATTTGTCACTAAAAAGCTTCAATATTATCACGGATGGTCAATTGTTCGATTACAAGTCTTTGTATGATTACATTTTAAATTCGAATAAATATTGATAATTTTCTCAATGCCTTCCTATATTTTAGTAATTGAGGCAGAAATTTGTTAATTATCTTGAGGTGACCGCTAAGCAGGGTTTGAGTTTTAGCACTGTCACACCTCACAGCAGTTAATTCAAACTGTAGTGTTTTTTCCCCTCTCTTGACACATTGGAGCATTATCAAATTGAAGTGTAAATCTGACAAAGAAAGAGTGTGTCCACTGATTAACCAAACCGTTTTTTCAGTAGTTTCACAGTGTTTTGCCATTGCCTGACTGTATAGGTGTGACCTGGTAGAGGCCATGTTGTGCTGCTGTCAGATCAGCTCAGTTCTGCTCTGTGAGTGTTGGACAGGTTGACTTCCTCACTAACGAGACAGACATGAGGGCTTTTTCCACAGAGAGAAAGGAAAACATGAGGAAAGAGAAAAAGTTGGGGAGGGAGGTGAAGAAGGAGAAACGAGACGCAGGCAGATATTTGAGGGTGGACACTGTTGGGGATATTTTGGAATTTTAGCTTCCAATAGCAAATAATGTGCTGACATTCAAACATTTGAATCTGACCATTTTTATCCCACAGAAGTCCAAAATATGAGAGGAATTCAGTTTTCCCCTCAGAAATGTATTTTAATCAGGGTGGGAAAATTCTCTGAAATGAGATTTAGACCATATGGAACATAAAATCTCAGAACCCCAGAAGTTATGTGATTTTACTATTTTAACTACTTTATCTCCTACTACTGCCTTTAAATTAAAGTTGTGAGTTTAAATTAAACTTTCTTATAAAGTTGATGATCATGTAAGCAAACAGTTGCATATTTACACATCCAGGAGACACAAACGTAATCATTCATGTTGTTTTTGAAGTCCAACATTCCCTCTTCTTCTAGCTCTGTGTTGGTCTTCACCAACTCCTGAGATAAATATTTGGCTCTTTAACCACAGCCACCGATTGACCCTTTGCTAAGCCCTGCCCCCTGCTGCTGTTGAAGAAAATCATCATATAACTATACTGGAAACAGGTTTTATAACAGATATCTCAACACATTTGAGTAAGAGATATTTCATAGAAAGTATGGGAGCCAGCATCCCTTTAAGGAAGGATGATGGCGTCAGGAAACTCGGCCGAATGCGATAAACACTTCCTGTCTAAAGAGCCGAATGTCCTGCCAAGATGTTCTGCTGTGTCCCCGATGAAGATAGAAGAAACATATGACCAAATTAGATATTATATAAGATACCATATTTGGTAGCCAGAGGTACTGGGTTTGTGGTTCAATCGACGGATTTGATTGGTGGAAAGTGTCTTAAGGAGGGTGAATTTAGACTATAAGTGTAAGCTGTAAGAAGTAATACATTGGACTTGTTGAATGTGCTACACAACACTACTACTCCATTAAGCTGTCAGAGCTACCATGAAGCCCACACTGTCACTAACTGCACTTTCTGCGGAAATAATGTTTAATTATTGGAAAAAAAGTAAAAAGCGTTTTCTGGGAGAAGCAGACAGAAAGGTCTACAGTATGGGTTTGAAGGATTTATCCAAGATGTCAAACTAATTCAGCAGTGAAAACAGGTTAAAAAGATAAAGATAGAAGCAAACGCCTACAGATCACAGGGTAAAGGTGAACCACCACCACATCACCTGGTGATTGAGACAGAGGACAATGAATGAATTAAGGAACAACACTGTTCCTGTAAAGCGGGGTAGGTCTTTGTTCACTGTTACAATCATTAAAAAGCAAAAACAGCACGTGTTTACATTCAGCATACCTTGGCCATTTGGTTTGTCACTACAAACAACACCCTTGACCCCACACAACATAAAAAAAATAGTGCAGCTTTAATGTTCAGACAATCAGAGACAACCTGTTTTGTCATTCAGTTTGGAGACTTTGTTGCCTTTTTTGTGTAAAAAAAAAAAGGTTGTTAATACTTCATCTGCAGGCTATTTTTTAAAATCTTTTTGTAAATCAGATAGCATGGCCTCATCAGGAAGTTAATAACGGAAAGATGTAATTGAATAACTGTTAATATACTGGCTGACTACCCAGGTATCAGTCATTGTAAGCCTGGAAGAGTTTCCTCTTGTCCTCGTCAACCACCATGATATGATCTAGCAACTGCAGAGCGACGATTGAGTTTGAATTTTTTGCAAAACATATTCGGGGTGGACATGCAATTCTTTGTCTTTCTCGCTTAACATCCTTTATACCTCTCCTCCTGTTTTCCCCTCCCTCCCTCCATCATTATGTCGGCGTCAGTGTTTTGTGACTCAGACCTGACCTCAGTTGATCCTTCGCTGATTGACATAAACATTCACCTTATTGTGGGGTTTGCAGGCCAAGTGTATTTTTACAATCAAAACTTTACCGTCATTGTTTTTGGACATTATGTCATGTGTTTTCTTTATTTGGTTTCAAATCACATCCCTGTTTGTGTCACCACCTATCCCATAATGCTATGCATGATGTTCTCTCTTTGAATTAATTACGAATAAGTAGTTGCAAATATTTGCACTAAAACAGTCTGGGGTGGAAGTGCTGAGTGCACAAGAAATAATAAGGTTTATATTTGTTAAAAGATACTTTATTCATGAGAAATGATGTACTTCATCAGACATTGTGTGCAATTGCTCCTGGTTTTATTCTCCCAGACATTTTCTCTTGTTCTCTCCCTATAAGAAGCCAGACTTCTCTTCATGATGAGCTGATTGGGTTCAACCACAGATATTGATCCACAGCAAACATTTGATTTAAAAAATGATTTTGCAACATTTTGGCTTGAGAAATGTAATAAAACACAAAAATAGAAGATCTTTTTACAACTAAAAATGGTCTGTAAACTAGTAAATTTATGCTAGCACATTTTTATTTAACATAAAAACACACAAAGGGACAGAAGTTAAGGTTGCACAGTGGGGTGACGGATGGTGCAGGCCATTATTTCGAAACCTCAATAGTTCAACAAATGTCCCATTGGACCAGAGGCCCATTTTAGGCTTAGCATTGAGCTAATGCTAAGCCCCATTTACGTACAACAAGGACTTTGAGAACTCTCGAAACCTTTCAGGGCCACCTTAAAGCTTTGAGTTGGACTCACAAGCTACATTTTTGGTGGAATATTTTTTTTAAATTACATCACATCTGTCTAGACTCCGTCCACACATTTTCCACATTTCCACAATCAAAAAAGTCATTGCAAAGTCATTGTGCTGTGCTCATTTTCAAACACAGTTCTGAAGTAAGTTTGCAGTAGCATGTGTAATGTATATTACATTATATAGCAATATTTCCGCTGTCTGACACTGTTTGCTTGAAGGCCAGCTCTTTTGGCAGTATAAACACGGCTCAATGGCAGAGTCCAACTGTTTTTCTTCAGCTACTCAGCACCCTGCCAAATCTTTTTTTTTTTCCTGTTTATGAGTGTATATGAATGTGTTGCCCAGCTCTTTTCATTCAGAAACAGGCTCCCTTGCAACAAGGTGTGAGGTTGGGTACCAGTTGGGGTGGTGTACAGTTAATGACGTGGTGTAAGTTCATTGCTGTTACATACACATATTAAAACATGATAGTAAATGTATTTGTCTAGGCCATGTGTGGTTTATTAGGTCCTCTGGTTTAATTCTGTGGATGTCATGCACTTTATTTCAGTCTTTTCCACCAAAGAATGTGTGATGACAACTTCCTCAGGCACACAATACTCCCACCAGAATCAGCACACAAAACCAACAACTGTTCTCATACTTTCAACCACTGTGGGACTGTTTTCTCCTGAGTAAGCTGCTCAGCTCTGAGAAAACATTTGAGAAGAACAAAAACCATTGTTTTTATTCTGCCAAAAAAGCAGTATCGTACTTAACATGTTCAGTACAATACAGAGACTTCAGGAGGAGGCTGCAGGGGATTGTGAGCCAGCAGTTTGTATGATTTATAACATGATTAATAAAACCTGTTGGTGGCTCCAACAGAATTGGTTTCAGTCCGTTAAATACCTTTTTTTCTGTCTTTCTTTCTGTTTTGGCAGACAACTATGGTGGATACGAGAACCAGCTTTTCAAAGGTAATGATCAAAGTTTTCTATTGTCTAAGAAACATAAATGTCAACCAGTGTGCGATACATGGTCGTCAGCCACATGATGAATGGGATGTACTTTTGAATTTCCACAATCTGTTAGTTGTTACGGCCATTTCTTGATCTTGATTCACCTCGATCGGTTTTAGAGAAAAGTATAGGGTTAGAAGGGTGTTCTATTACATTTTAAAATAATAGTTTGACATTTTGGGACTTGGGGAGTATGTGATGAAAAAATTGATCCCACTGTGGCTAGCCATTTCTTCCCGTTTCCAGTCTTTATGCTAAGCTAAACTGAATGGCCTCCTCGCTCTAGCTGTAGAACTCGACAGTATGAGAGACAGTATGGGCAACCAATTCATGGCCATGTCATCATATACAAATAGGAACAGCAAACAGCTAAATGTACACTGCAAAATAAATCGATTATTTGCTGCATTAGTGATATTTAAGTATTGCTGTCAGTACCGGAACCAGGCAACGTTTACTTGCGTGAAGCAAATCAAGTAGTTTGACTGTGAGGTGAAAAGTTCAACAAATAATTTCTACAATTCAATGTGCAAATTTATTAAACTGACAAAGAACCAGATGAATCTGAACAAAAAAAACAAAAAGGAAATTGGCAAAGTCTTGGGAAGCGATGTATCCCACCATGTTTGAGCTAGACAGAATATTACACTCTAAATCACATCCAACATACACATGATACATGTCACAGTTAAGCTGACGTATAACTGCATGGCATAGTATTGCCAGCCTGGCAATAACTTTTAAAAGTTAGTGTTGAGCCCTGGTCATGTTTGCATTTTTTCTTCTTGTCTTGTTTTTTAGAGGAGGATTTCACTGGAGAGGAGGAAATGCCTTCATTTAGAGGTGAAGGCCACAAACACACACACACACACACACACACACACACACACACACACACACACACACACACACACACTAACACACACAAGTCTTACAAATAATGTCATCTGCATTATGTTTTTTATTTTACCAATGACATACTGTGCACACAGGCCATGTGTGTGTACATGCATGACGCGTATATTAATGTCAAGAGTGTGACTCTGCAATGACAATACTCCACTACATTTCAGAAGGAGATAATGCCTGCTATCAGTAAAACATATCTGATATACAGTCTAGTATATAAATTACATTATGTAGACCAAAGCATTGATTTGGTCTTTCAAAACAAAAACTGGCAAATTAATTAATGATGAAAATAATCAGCACTTGTAGCCCTACAGATCAGAATACATGTATAACACACTAAACTGTATAACACGGAAGGGGCCATTCTTCATAATGAGTACTTTTACTTCTGATACTGCTTAAATTGTATTATTATTACATTGTAGTATATTTATATTGTATCATCTCCAAACAGCTAATCAGATCAATTGTAGGCACATGTACTCTGATATTTTTGCTTATATTTATGTGTATGTTCTTTCAACGTCCTTCCAGGTCGAAGCAGAGGTGGCTGCATGAGGTGCCAGCAGAGCCACTCCCTCCAGCTGGCTGTCAAAGTCCTCTATGGATTTGTTGCACTCCTCATCATTGTTGTGGCAGTGCTGGCGTCGCTTGGTGGGTAAAAGTCTCAAATCCAAAAATGCCCTTTATATTATCTGACCCTCACACAGAGACACAAATCTCCAACTTCAGAAGTAGTCAACAGCCTTACACATTAATTAGGTTGTCCTACTGATTAATGCTTAAACTATTAAAAAGAGCAAGAAGTAGGCTTGTCATGGGAAAAAAAACATACTTTTCTATGGCGTCTTAATAAAAAACAGCCCATTTAACTCCCATTGATCAAATGAATGTGGTCCTGGGCCTCGTGTGCCATGTTTTACCTGACAGCTGCTTTGCACCAACAGATGCTTTTCACATTAACATCACATTTTGTTAGGTTTGAAAGCCGTAAATCTTCATCTTTTACTACTGTTCGGGGATCTCAGGAGTAGAGAGGAAACGGGGTTTGGTGAGAATGATGTAAAATCCCACATAGCATGAACAAGTTTGTATTCAGGTACAGAATATGATAAATTCACCTAGTACATGCTTGAAACGTGGACATGCTGTTTTGGGGGGGGGGGGGGACCTTCAGAGGGAAGAGAAGAGGAGACCTATGGATGACAGCCAGGTAGATGGTAGTCTTCCTATCGACCATTTTGATGATTGTTTGAGGATGTTTGAGGAGGAAACAAAGACGAAATTTAAAAAAAGATCATGGTTTGGTTGAAATAAGAAGGCCTACATTTGTTTGGGTTAAAATAAATATGGTTATCACGTACAAAATTTACGTCGTCTACGTAATTTGAAAAAGGTCATTGTTGATTTTTGGTTTCACATGGGGACAAATACACAGGTCTCCTGGGTGAAAGTCCCGTGTTTAACCCATCCATCCACCCCAACCATACAGCACATACTTTTAACACATTACGTGCAAAACACCAAGAAAAGTAGTTTAACTCTCACATAAACTCTTGTGATAGTTTTACATGAGATGGATCCTTTTTTAATCATGGCTGGTGTGATCCCATCACAAGACAGCCTCTAGTATGTTTGTGTCAACTTCCAGCACAGCTGTAAAACACCAAAGCCCTGGAAACCTAAGTATAAACAGAAGATATTTCACTTGGCTGCAATTCCCAAACTGTGCATGTGCACATGGAAAAACAGAAAATAATAACTTTTGATTTTCTGTTCCCTGCTGAACAGCCATTTTATTAAAAGAATTCTTTAGCAAAAATATTTTAGGTAACAAATGTGGAATGAAGTAACACATTATTTTAGCTCACATCCAAAACATTAAAAAAAAATCAAATACTGCTGGTAATGCATGTGAAGAGATCTAGTGGTTGATTTACACACAGTCTATAAGAATATTTCTTATGTATTTATATCTAGGCTTAGAATTTAGCAAAATCCATAAGCCATTTTCAGCATCACTGTTAGAGCAGCTAATACAGTAGAGCAGGTGATATGTGCATCTGGAAGCATTTATATATGCAAACACACCATGGAACGGACATTCATTAATCCCCTGAGTCAGGGTTTAGGATGCTGAAAAGGTCTGCAAACACACATTATTCATGCACTCTCTTGCACACTTCTCAAACGCACACTCACTAAATTGTTGTTGCTCTCTTGGGAAATATGTTGGGAGAGTAGGACCTGGCCAGCTGGCTAAACCATCATTCATCAGTGTTTTGGTTATCTTTGTTAGCTATTGAAAACCTTACGTGTTTTGTTGCCGGGGCTTAAATTTCAACTTCCTGTTTTTACCCCTATGAATACTTCCTATGTCCTGTTAACACTGAAGTACTAATGATGATAATCATGTATGTATCCACTCCTCTGCTTTCAGAACCATCCTCCATGGTTATTTACATTTTTAAAATGAATGGTTTAAGTATTATTGACTTACACTGACTTACACAAGAACAAAGCAGTGTTCCTTCACTGAAACGTAAATCCAGAACTCAAGAAAAGAATATGTAATTTTACAACTTTTGAACATATTTCCTTTTATTTACTCTATCGACTTCTCCGTGTCTCCAGTGTTCAGGAAGGTTGACAACCTGTCCGAGGAGGAGTCCGTCTACCACAAGAAGATTAACAGGGTTCAACAAGGAATAGAGGGTAAAGTAGCTGAAATTACTTACAAATGGTCATTTTTTATATTGAGTCTGGATGGCCTTGTATACCCTGAATTATGGGGAAACAAAAGCAATGGAAAGAGACACGGAAAACATAGTCTTCAAGGTTTCTTGGAGTAATAACTAAAACCCTATATATATATATATATATATATATATATATATATATATATATATATATATATATACAGATGTCATACGTTCTTAAAAAGCAAAACAAAGAGCCCAAAATTGCTGTTTTCTGGTCTTGAGAATTGTTTAGAAGTTCTTTCTTGACCTCA
Source organism: Cebidichthys violaceus (assembly GCF_023349555.1). Lineage (NCBI taxonomy): Eukaryota > Metazoa > Chordata > Actinopteri > Perciformes > Stichaeidae > Cebidichthys > Cebidichthys violaceus. Next base: position 1,531,962 of record NW_027176307.1, on the reverse strand, counting down.
ACAAATCAATCTCATCACAAGGCGCATTCAGTAGCCCTTCTGCATCGTCTGCTCAGTAGTCATGGAATTGTAGAAATTAAAGTTTCCATTTTTGTGACCACCATAAGAACTTCTCGTTCATGATGTCTTAAAAATTGAGAGTTTACAAATATAATACATTTTGTAGCTGTTTGGAACAGTTACAATTACATTTAGTGACATTTAGTAACCTCCCATCTGCTGAGGAAAGTGATACAAACCTGAACAGCCACTAGATAGACCTTGAGGTGCGATTGTTTTTGTCTACTACATATGCACCAGGTGTTTTAAGGTCCTTCATGAAGTGTGAAGCTGTACAGATGATTCAGTGTGATGTCAGAGGGGCTCAAAATATATTTTTCTCTTTTACACACATGGTTACGAGAAGCGTGTCATCTACAGACAACTTGAACTTTTATAAATCCTGCCCCACTATCTCTTATCTTCCCTTCTTTTCATTCTCTGATTCGATCTCTCAGATCTGAGCTCCACCTCTAACTGTTCAGGCTGTCTGGATGTGACTCTGTACAGCGTGGAGATCAGCAGGCTGAAGAGGGAGTTTGAAGACATCCAGAGAATGATACTGGGACAGGAGCAGGTACTGTGTGGTGAATCACAAAACAAACTTGTTTTGTTCAACCAATAGTCCAAAAACCCCAAAATATTTAATTTATAAAGATATAAAACAGATCCTCTCATTTGAGCTTTTTCAAACAGAAAACAAAAACCTGTTACAGCCTATGACTTCATTCATTTCTATTCACAAACTCTGCCTCTTTGATCCCTGTCCACCGCCAGGTCCTGGACCAGGCCTCCCAGACACAGGCCACCCTCAAGACCACCAGCAACCGGCTGACACGCGACATGCAAAACCACCTCATGTCAATCAAACTTCTAAACCAGTCGCTGGAAAGATACCTGGAGCGTGTCGAAGGCTGGAAGGCGGTGATCGAGGAAACTGAAGAGAAAATGAAGACGCTGGCCGATGATCAATACGACATCAAAGCTACGGCACAGCAGGTTAACACTACAGTGGCACTCAGGTGAATGAAAACATGTACTTTATACTTATATATAATATAATAAAACAGATATCTACTACGTGACACATTCATTATTCAGCTTTATTGTGATTGGAAGCTTTGCAGGTATACAGTAAGAGAAAAACTATAATAGTTTGTATATCATTTACATACAAAATAAAATATTTTCATATATTCAAGCAATTTTCAATTTTCTCTCCAAGTAAATCATTACATATAATTACTTGAAAAAGGCACAGCTGTGATACATAATGCTGATTGAAACCTACTATAGACTGTTAACAATGACATTTTTTTTGTTGTTGTATTGAAATACTATAAATTATGATAGGGTGATGATATCTTTTTGAATATGTACATGATTTACTAACAAGGGAATCTTATGTTTTCTTCATTCAGTTATTTAGATAGATAGTTAAAATAGTGGTTTAATAAAAATATCTACTTATACACTTTTGGCTGCTTCTATCGTTCGTACAGTAAAAAGATAAATACAGCAGACACAGTTTGAAAAATAATGTGAACACTGCATCTCACATATCTTCTGCGTTTTCCTCTGCTCTCCAGTACAATGTGGATAGATGCTCTGCAGAGAAAAGCGGACGAGGAGACTCTGGTCCTCCAGAAGTTAACCACCGACTGGCAGAACTACAGCCGAGTTCTGAGCGCCATCAAATCCAACACTAGCAGCACCACACAAACGATGCGCTTCCTCCAAAACAACATCGTAGCAGATCACCAGAGAATCACCATGTCCACTGAGGTGTACTACGACCTCACACAGCAGGTGTGTGTGTGTGTGTGTGTGTGTGTGTGTGTGTGTGTGTGTGTGTGTGTGTGTTTGTGTTTGCTGCATAGAACACCCAACCCATGTGCATTTAAAGAAAACTTTTATTTAGGAAAAAGAAAAGTTGTAATTGTTGTAACTGCAGTTGTCATAGGCCACAGGTAATTTCAATCCCCTCAATGATTTTCTTACCCGTCCTTTATATGAGAATCTCAGGTATGTCAAAGGTTTTCACTCTATAGCCCACTCGACCATCGTTGCTCTCTCCCTCGCTTGCTTGTTGACTGGCTTGAGTGGAAAACTTTGAATGCAGTGTGTTACAAACCGACAAATGAAACATATTGCATATTGTACCTTTTAATGAGGGTCCTCACAGGTTAAGAAATACGACATGTCTGTATGTCTTCCAGGTGATGAACCTGCATATGCAACTTGACAATGTGACGTCTTTCATGGATGAACATGAGGAGAACATGCATGACCTTCACTACCATTCCAGGTAACACACATGTACTACTTCATATTAGAGGACATTGCATTGACTTACATCAATCCCCTGGAGGAGAACTGTTACCTTTAATGCCTTATCCCTATCTTTGCCCCAAAACTTTACTCCTGATCTCAACCTTTACGCCATGGCTGGCAAAGTCGGTAGGCCTGTGCACAAAGGGTTTAACCCCATAAACCAACAGCCACAAAAAACCTTATCCTGAGTCAAATTATACCCTTAACCCTAAAGTCAACTCTTAAAAGTTTATTTACCTTGTGGCGACCAGTTTTTGCCTCAGATGGGAGGTGAGTCCCAACATGTGACATTGTAAACATATGTCCCCACAATGCAGGGATATATGATACAAACACACACACACACACACACACACACACACACACACACACACACACACACACACTCAACATGCAGACACAGAAATAAAGAGTATTATCATTAAGGAAAAACAAAAACTCACACTGTGACCATCCCTCTTTAGGTACTATGAGAACCGGACAGGTGAGCGTTTCTCTGCTTTGGATGGTCGTCTGAACTCCATCTCCATGGAGATCGACACAATCTCCTCCAGCATCAACGCCACCGTCAGCCACGTCCAGAGTATGTACAAGTACATCAACATCGAGAGCTCGTCCTGCCAGAGTCGCATGGGCAGACACACTGAAGATCTACAGGTAGTAAACACAGAAGATTTCTGTCTTCTTGCTTACGGATCTATCAATGAACACACAAAACAATACACATTGAGAGCTGAAGCTCTGCACAAATATTCTATAGTATATCACCTTTGAAAAACACTTTTTTAAAAATCCAGACCTCCTTATAAGAATTAACCCTACCTGTTTTGTCGCATGTGCTGCTAGAACACTGATATTTCGTGACTAAATAATGACAAGTTAGTTATAGCTAGCTAGCTAAGTCTTTGAATTGTTTGTTAAAACAGTTTTTCTTGATATTATTGACAGCGATGACATATCACATAGCTTAAATGTTGATGAGATTTCCTTTACTTAAGTTTACCAAATGTCTCCTCCCCCTTGTCAATCTTCTCTCTCTGTTCTCTTTTTGCTGCATGTATTTATCCTCACATCCTCCTCTCTTTTGTGCAGAACCTTAACAACACAGTCTTGTTACTCCTCCACTTGGCCGACACACTGAGACAGCAAAACATGTTGTTGAATGTCCAGCTGGATGTGGACATCAGGAACCTGTCCATGGTGATGGAGGAGATGAAGCTTGTGGATGTTCACCATATCCAGCTCATAAAGAACTTTACTATACTAAAAGGTAAAGTAGATGTTGTCATATATGAAATGTACACTTTATTTTTCAACTTAACCTCACGGTCTTCTCTCAACAGGTGCTCCTGGACCACCAGGACCCAAAGGGAACCGTGGTGAGACTGGCTCAAAAGGACCCTTGGGACTGACTGGGAGCAAAGGTGACCGAGGCCCTATAGGAGGCCGTGGAACTTCTGGAGAGAAGGGTTTGCTTGGGCCCAAAGGAGGACCAGGTGAATCAGGACCCATTGGCAATAGAGGGGCAGTGGGAATCAAAGGTGCTAAAGGGTCTCTTGGCCCGCCAGGACCACGTGGTGAGAGGGGCCAGACAGGTGTCGTTGGCCCCTCTGGTACAGAAGGCACTTCAGGACCTGCAGGGCCTCAAGGGCACCGGGGTGTGGCAGGACTACCGGGCCTCACTGGGCCACCAGGAGCAGTGGGAATACCAGGGCCAGTAGGGCCACCTGGACCACCAGGAACCCCTGGACCTCCAGGCTTGCCTTACCCCCATGTATAAATCAACACCCGGCAGCGGACCATGACACTTGCCACTGGGTCCAAGAGACAGTAGAAAGATGGACAAAGACGTGGACTAAGAGGTGATTTGTCCAGTACAAAGAAGAATTATTGACAGATGAAGGAATGTCACCCATTGTGACTGAAGATGCAATAATCCACTTTGATGGAATTATGCAAGACAATTGAGAACTTCATGAACAAATGTGACAAATCTAATTCAAGATGGGGCTTTTATGACATGGCCACATGAAATGAACCAAGAGGAAGATCTAGAAAATGGAAAACAGAACAGAACTTTTGTTGAGAAGTGAAATTGCCCGTGTTTGTACAAAATATGAATATTGTGGTATGTTGGAGAAAACTGCCTTCATACAACACAGTCTCATTATTATTTTTGATGGCTCTCTCCTTGTACATCATAGCCAAAGAAAACCCATAAGCTCCATAAGCTCCGTCCATACGTAAACAACATAGTTTGAGATTTTACCAGAATTAAAAATGTGCGTTAGATGATGAGATAACAGGAATAAAAAAACAAAACACATCTATTATTAAAGTATTGTTGAATATACTGGAAGCAAAGGAAATTGTTTAGGTTGTTGTCAAGCCACCGAAACCTCATGGGGCTTTTAACCACGGATTTGGACTAAAGTAGTGGTGTCCAGAAAACTCAAACTACATTCCCATGCACTTCTATATGGGCACAGACAAAAACATGTCTTTTTCTTCACATCATGTACACATTGACACATCCTTTTCTGATAGTTGGCACTTTATTGGTTCTTAAAGTATGAACATTAAAGTCAGTTTGCTTCTCTTATAGCATTTCAGAGCAGGTACTCTGAAGACATGTCTTTCATCTTCTGGGCAAAGCTTTCATTTTATGATCAGCGTTTGAAAAAGTACATTTGCAGAATTCATGGCCTCTGAATTTGTGCTCTGACGACCTTTGTTTTACATTGTATGCAAGATTTGCTTTTATTGTTGCTGTATAAATGAAGAAAGTACTGTAACTTGTTGACATGTTTGTGAAAACATTTTGTAAAATTAACTAATTTGCGCGTTTGAGTTTGATGAGAAGATTGATACCACTCTCATACTTGGAGCTGGAGCCAGGGGGTGATTAGCCTAGCTTAGCATAAAGACAGTAAGCAGGGGGAAATAGCTAGCCTAATCTCTAAAAACAGATTGTGCATGTGAATGCATATTGAAAAATCACATTTGAGTGGACTTCGTTTGCATGCAGGTAAACAGTTTGTGTAAAGACCAAAAGAGGTGGAACGCATTGGCGTGGAACGCATCAGCTATTGTCTGTTGATAATTTAGCTTTTTATAACTTAAAAAATAGCTTGTAAACTGGCTACTTGTTAAACAATCCGATTTTAGACATCGTCTATCAACTCCAACTCCATTCTTACGTCTCAAGTTACTAACAAATGACAGGCCCTCGAAAGAGGAAGACTTTCCTGGATATCTGTTATCCAGATATCCACCGGCTCCACCGGAAGCCCTGTAACTTAATTATTGTAAATTTCTGTCCATATGAAATTACAGTATTAAGATACATTCTGGTAAATATTTAGTGGCACCTTTCAAATGTGGTATCAATCCTCTCATCTAACTAGTGGAAAGAAAATAAATAAATATACATATTTCACAAAATGTTGAACTATTCCTTTTAAGTGGTATGAAGGCTAGGAAGCTAATGAAACTCATTCAACACATAAATTAATAACGACAACAAATAAATGGTTGTAAACATGACAAGTAATATAATTAAAAAAACATTTTTCCTCAGTTTATAACACTTGAGATAACAGAGTATTGACTTATAAGAGGGTTTAGGTCTTATGATACACACATAAATAAACTTTTATATCACAGAAACAAAAACAACTTACAAAAAGGGAAATGTACAATTTTTGTAAACTTGTGTTTTGTAGTGAAATGTGACTGGTTTGCATCGAACTTCAATAAAGCTTTTTTTTTTAACAGACTCGTTCTTGTCAGTTTCCTACTGTACTTCCAAAGCAGAGTGCTATTGTTGCCCCATGAGGGAAACGAAGCAGCTATTAATTCCAAACACATGTTTTCTTCCAATGAGTCAAAAGATATTCGATTGTCTAGATTTACTCTGTTGTTTTAACGTCGGTGCTTGTTGCAGTTCAGGGTGTAGTTTACAAATGAAAAAAATAAGAGTTAAGGAAAGCATTTGTCCTTGTCCAAATACTTTTCCGAATATTTTAATGTGACAATCAGCAAACTGTAATGTCTGAGAAAGGCTTATGTGGGTGTGTTGCTGGAAAAAAACTGTTGCAGCAAGTGGGCACTGATCTCCTGCTGACGGATATTTTCACTTTCTCGGTGTTGGAACATGTGGGATGTTAGGAACCTGAGCTCTAACAAAAACTTCCTTCATGAATCCACCCAAATCCCTTATTCCTGCAGTCATAACTATTAGTTATGAGCATGGAACATTTGCTCTAACTCACTCGCTGTTTTCACCTCAGAAACATGATGCAAGGGTGTAAAATTGCTGTCTGATCTATGATGCAGGAAAATATGGTTGATATAAAATCCAGGATTAGATTTATATGGTCGTGATTTGAATGCTTTATTCATACGTCAGACGTCCTTCAATCTGACTAGCACAGTATTTCTTCTTGTGGTGAGGGAGACCTCCTGCAGACAAACTATTCCCACATGTGCCATCAATCACGGACTGTTGCTAAATTATTGGACAGTCCACTTTATAACAAAGGTTACCACATGCAGCCACTGAGAAAGCAAAGAGACAATGGAAGAAAGAAGGAGAATTAATGGAAAATGTGAGAAAGAAGGAGAGGACTTTAAAGTAATTTAAACCCTATAGATGCATGTAGGTTACCTCTCTTGCCTAATATAATGTCAAGAATGTACATTTTGACCTGACGCACAAAAAGTGATTTTAAAGTTAATTAGCTTCAGCGGGTAATTTCAACACTAAGAGTATGACTTTAAAAAACAACATTGTCTGTTCAATGAACAGCGTTGTCATTCAGATAGAGTGTTGTTTATAAAACAGAATGCAACATAATGAATTTAGATGTTCTGACCTAAAACCAGGGTTAAATGTGTATTTAAGATGTGAAATCAAGTCTCTCAGTCTCTACTGGATGAACTAAGTGTCATAAGGTAGAAATATTTGGTAGCAATCTTTTGTGTTTGTGTCTGGTTTGCTGTGGACATTTGTTGTGTGGTGTGAGCCTGATTTTATTAATTTATGATGCTGTTTTATTGCTTGGGTTTCGTTTTTTGTGTGTATTCATTGCGTGTTTCAGTGTGTGTAGAGTAGATTTTTTAACCCGGCATGTTCTGTATTTTTAGAGCCCTTTCTGCCTTACACTTTGAGAAACACTAATTACTAATTCCTAGCACCTGCAACAGCTTCTCTTGTGTTAATAGACGTGTGATTGAGCCAATCCCAAGGCAAGGAAGATAACAGGTGGAGCAGAACAGGTGCTCAACAGGGATTGGCTGAAACTGGTGCAGGTATTAATTAGAGTCAAAGGCAAAAAGGGCTGTAAAACACATGCCTTAACGACTTTAGATGCCATTTGTTGGGGCTGTGGGTTGTTCAGCTAGCAAAAGTGGCCAAAAACTTAATTAATGCAGCTTTAACAGGGAAAAGGTGTCAGTCGATGATGATTGACTGAAGCTGCGGTGATAAAATATGACATTACATTTGTACAACCTTTCCAAACCCCGAGCATTACATGGAAGCTTTAGTTAGGCTAATCCTGATTCTTTAAATACTACACCTGTTCTTGATAATTAATTTCTTTATATGGGGGTTTCATCCATCAGTATTTCATCTTTTTAAAGTGCCTGTTCCAGCCTCAGCACTTTATCAGTTCAGCAACATGCAGTGATTCATGTTTCACATTGTCAGCCCGCCATCAAACTGAGGTTCACATGAGTAATATGGGAAAAGGGGTCTTGGGGACCAACCAGTGTATACATTGGCAGGAATCACTTGTTATTTTTGGTTTGCTGTGTACACCACATGCCTACTTACAAGGTATATTTAAGAACTTTAAAATTACCAGAGGTCACTGGAGGGGAATTTTTGGAGGAGTTTAATTATTGTTTGCCTACTTATTATAGTGGCTCAGCATCTCTAATCCTAGAGGAAGAAAACGATGAAAACCTCTGGTGTCGTCTTTCTGGTGACTCAGAAAAGCAGCAGTGTTTTCATCATGGGTTTTGAAAAGGTTTAATTAACCCGAAGGTAGTATAATATACTTTCAAACTACAGAAAAGAAAAATAAGTTAAAACATGAACATTTTCAAAGAAAGAAAGAAAGAGAGTCAAAGGAAGTGAAGTAAGACGTGTGGGCATGGGGTGCTATAGCTGTGGTGAAAAACACCAGACCGAGCCAGAAAACCCGAAAGCCAGATGTGCTTTCTGGAACCAGGTCTGTCTCTCCCAGGTGGAATATATTTCACCGCTTCATACACGGGTAATTTTATCACCCCAGGGGCTTAGCAACAGGCTGAAAGCTCTAACTTCAGAATTTATTTTTCTGGGAGTCATTAATGATCAGGATTTAACACCTCCCTCCCTCTTTCCACATGAACACTTAAAGGCTGATTGGCTGTGAAGTGGATTGAGTAGCTGTGATGTACTGTGCTGGAGTAATGATTCGCTGGTCGACGCACCGCACGGCACCAGTGCTTCCTGCTGACTCAGTGATGTGATGTCATGCCTGAGATGATGAGTGTGCGAAAATTTAAACAATAATCTTAAATTTCATTCATGTTCCCCAGAGGATGAATCCTACTGACTTTGGTGGTCGTTCTTCCTCTAACACCCCCATAAGGTTGACATTTTGAGTGAAATGTCTTAAAAATTAGATGTATTTCCATGGAGTTTGGTTTACACATTCATGTTCATGTTGTGTTTAGTGCTATTAAACAAAACTTAGCACGTTAACACACTAAACTAAGAAGGGGAGCATTGTCCTTGTGAGCATGATGTATAGACTGTATAAAATGTAGACGTAGTCTCTGTGACGTCACATTGAAGCTCAAAGTAGGGGCCTCCAGCCGTCGCCACCTTAGAAACCCTAACCCTAACCCACTGACTGCTTAACTTTGCGATTGCTTACAACTTTGTAACTCAGGTCAATTCATTTTCCAAATTTTCTCTTCTCATCTTTTAGAAGAGAACAACATGTAGAGATCTCCATGAGAAAAGTAAAGACTAGAAGATTTGTCTTTATATTTCTGTCACTTTGACTACCAGATCAGGTCGTGTAGTCTCAGTCATGATGACATTAAATCTGCCAGGAGTGGGAGGTGGCACACAGAAAGACATTACCTAACCTGGAACAGCACACACACACACACACACACACACACACACACACACACACACACACACTCACACACACTCAATTTGAGACATTAGCTAACAGTTGACTTGACAGGCCCCCAAAGAGCTCATTACGTGTACAGCTGTAAAAACACACTTGGCCCTCTGGCTGACCATTATTCTATACGTGTGTGTGTGTGTGTGTGTGTGGGGGGGGGGGGGTAATCACACCTGCTGCAATGTGTGTAGTGAGTCAACAAGTAACTCTGAAAATAAATAGAGTATTTGGGCCTGTGATTGATATGCACAAATGATGAAATTGTGATTGCCATGCTGTGCCATGCAAGGTTAAGTTCAAGCTCCTCAAAGTTCAAAGTCCTCACACCTAGAAGACAGAATAGGATAATCTATCAGTGCCTCCTGAAATGAACAAGTGTGGGCAAATAAAATAAATTTCTTTCAAAATATTGGCTTGAAAAAAGGGTCTTGGACGAACCTTTTGAACCTTTTAAGTCACCCAGCTTGAGACGGTATTTCTATTGGCAGCGACCACAACGAGGAGGGTGAGGACTCGCTCAGTGCACGAGACCGTCAGCCGAGTCACAAGACGAGGAAGGAACAGTCTCAACCCTGTTTTTGCCCCACTGATGTACTTCACAAGTTTCACCTCTTTCATTGCCATATATGCTGTATATTCCTCTTTGTCTGAGACTGAGATGAGACCAAGTAAAATGTGGTCGATTCCGAGACGAGAACGAGACCTTCAAAAAGTGAAAGATAGCGTCAACATGATGGAGAGCTGGTCAAAGAAAAACACATCATATTTCACACCTCATGTGAAAATACAGACTTGCAATTTTCACATCACACACCTGTTTACCTTGAGCACCAGCCCGGCTCCTAATCCGCTCTCTGAGGCTGTTTTCTAACACTAGAGGAAAAATGACTCGCCTGCAAAACAGCTTCCTCCAGGCGCTCTGAAGTTATTTCAATAAGTAACCTAAAGTTTCATACAGAGACCAAATTAAAGTATTATATGTTTGTTTGCTTTGCGTGGCAGCAGAGGAAAAAATGAGGTCTTGTATGATTATTATTACCATGTGTTTGGAGTTCGGAATGCAGCTTCAGCCCAATGAGGAAGATTATTCTGCAGTCATCGTCAGGAGAACATTGGCTGATTTGTTTTCCCTCATTTTATTTCTGGCACATTGATCCAGCGTGTCCTGTATTGGCTCCAGAAACTGTTGTGTGAACTGGTTCAGCTTTTAAATGCTTAGTTTATTGAGGCTAATTCCAATAAAATGTTTCATCCCAGTAATGAGTAACGCCTCTGAAGTAAATCAGAACATTACAAAACACAATGCAGCCAACTTATCCAAATAAAAATGTCCGTTCGATGAACAACAGAAACATCACTACAATTCTAGATACAGAATTGTAATAACCACAGTTTACTTTGCTCTTTTCGTTTTGTCATTTTCCACAAATATTAAAACAAGCAGTGAAAAACTGTCCAGTTCTGTTATCAACATTTCCATGAAAGAGTTTAAGGATGTTTTTTTTCTGAGTTGGTCATCTGAAATCCTCTTTTGCAATCTGAAATGTCTTGTTAATGAACTACATTTGCCATTTGTCTTTGCTCTTCATCTTTACCAAACATCAATTTGAAAGTAACAGCTAAAACCTCCGGGTCCTGAATATCGTCAATGCAATGGGGCAGCAATATGACGGTGGTCTTGTTGTGGCTCGGTGGGTTTTCTCTCGTAGCTTTTTGTCGTTTGGTGAAACTGTGTGTACGAGTCACGCAGCGCCCCACATGGCAGACAGCTGTGGTAACCGAGAGAACGAGCCGTGACAGTCTCTCAACATTGAAAAACAGTTTGGTTTGGGAAAAAAAAGACATCTCTCATCTGCTTTGCCATCCTCTATAAATCTTCCTCCTCTCAGTCACAGAATACTTCTGAAAGTTTGCGAACTGGTGCTCATCAAAAGTAGTTTTGCAATGATTTTCCACACATCAAGCGTCAAAGAAACAAAACAGTTGTATGTCACCATTACACTCCACGTTTTAGCAATACAACTTTTTTTTTATGTTTGTCTTCAAGATAGTAATCAGTTCAACAAGGCTGTGGCTTAAAAAAACAAGAGACCTTTATCCAGCTGATGTAACAGCAGAAGAATGAGCCATAAGTTTCCAGTAAAATGGGATTGTATCTTTCAGGCTGCATTAATAAATACTTTTTATGTTATTTAATATAATGTAAGGTGCTGCTTTAGTGACAAACCCACCAATATGTTTCACCCGACTCTATGGAGCATTTTAGCATCTTTCACCTCATTGTTTTGGTTTTAAAACCCATGACTTTATTGTTTTAGTTCTATTTTCTGTCTTTTGAAGGTTTGTGATAATAAAACATGGTGTGTTTCTTTGAAAGCTGCACCCAACGCATGACCCTGTGCAGACACACAGTCAGACCCTTGGTTCACCCTCATCCAGTGTTTCTGGGAGGAGCTGCAGTATAAAATCCTCTCCTCATTTCCCTCCATGTGTTTAGAATAACAGAAGTGCAGCTGCTCAACTCACTTAACTCTGCTCTTTCTCTCTGCTCTCTGTTTTATCTCAAGTGACTCAAGTGAAGCAGAGCCTCATTCATTCAGCATAGCAGCTCTGCCAGAGGAAGAATGTTGGCCATTGCTAATTTAAATATCCTCTTCCCTGTGTTACGTATACCAGGCTCCATACCCTGCCTTACATCTGTGTTCTTCCATGCTCTAATGCTGCCCTTACTACAACTCACTCAACATAAACACTACACACATGTGCATGAAATGACTTGTTTTTGTCTGGGTTTCATTTGCACATGTAAGCAATGAAAAAGACCTCCCGTCTATAGTTTTATTTAAGTTATTTGTATTATATGTACATTGTCAATTTTATCATTTCTTTTTACAAAGCAGTTTGAACTACTTTTCCTAAGTAGCTTTAGTTAACCATACTAAATTTCCTTCGAGGGTCACTTTACTGCAGTTCAGCTCCTTCCAGTGTGAAGTAATGGATATCTTGCAAAGCTATAGTTTCAAAGTAGCTTCCCCAGTACTGCATATAGAGTATATATAGTGTATAGTGGAACCAGATGTGGCGTTTGCTTGTTATGTGTTGGTGTCAGGACAGTATGTACTGCACTGTAAATGTACTAGTAGGTGAAACACTGACACAGTGAAATGTGACAAACAAAAGTCCTTTTTATGTAATCAAATCCATTTCAGCACAGATAATCACTTCCATGGGGAGCAGATTTACAGCGAAGCAATACATGTGACCGGGCCTTTAACGTTTTGATAGCAGCTGTAGGAGTCGGGGGGGGGGGGGGGGTCCCAGGGGCAATCAGAGATAATTATGGGATGTTTATAATGTCATTGCCTGAGACACGAGTAAACATGTACGCACACGCAACCACCCACTTACTCAACACATTCTTCACTCATTCACCGATGTAAACACAGAAAAATAGGATCCAAGATTGAGTTAAATCCCTCTTATTACCTCCGCCTAAATGTTTTCAGTTCGGTTTGTTTGTCAGCAGGCTCAAAGTATTCCTAACCAGAAGACCCTTTCATTCTTTCATTTCGACTGAAACGGTACAGAAAGACTCTCGATGTCCCTAACTGAGGTTTTTACGACTTTTCCCGGTTACTCTTTCTGTGTTGCATCACAAATCACATTTTTCCTTTTTATATATCCGAACAGTTTCTTCTCGCTGTCCAAACATTCCTCTTACAGACTTGCAGGAACCTCTCCTCCGAGGTCGCAGCAGACCTGGGTCCCATTAGCATTTGGAATCGCTCAGATAGTTGTATCTGTGATTGATCGAGAGCGCCCGTTTACCCGGGAGCCTGCTGAGAAGTCATGAGTAGGAACTGCTGAAACTTCCTCTACTGGAACTGATGCTCCAGAAGGATTACACAACCCCCCCCAGAGGCTTCATTACACAGTCAAGAAGATGTAGTATATGAGTGATAATAAGTGTCATAATTCATGTCAGAGGTGCACAATACTAACTGGCTGATACACAAACAAGATCATGCATCCACACACACATATATGGAAGCACAGAGAGGATTTTTTTGTTGTTGTTGCTGGAAACACAGGCATTTGTGCAGATCTGCGTGCGATACATTCATTTGCTATCCTTTTTTGCAACATCTAAACTAAATCTTTTTTTTTTTAATCAGATAAAATATATGTTTTTCTGCAGCAACATCCAGTTTGCAAAAGGAAACAACATCTCACCACAGTGTCATTCATTTACGATACTCGCATCGATGAATTGCATTTAATTTGACAATGAGTGAAGTAAATGGGGGGTCAGAGCTGTTTGATCCCCAGCACTTTTACTGTAAATAACCACAAAATCATAAACATGTTGTGCGAAACTCACGCACACACAACCACAAGTGGCTGCCAGATTGAACAGCTGGAGCGCACATGCTGAAAGTAGAAAAATACATCTCGCAGGACTGCAGAACATCACCTGGTCTGTGTTAGCTGCATGTCCTTAATAAGTCTGATCATAAACTTCAGAGCAAAAATTATTTGAACTAAATGTGTAGGATGCCACTGACTCGCTAGAGCTACTGCGAAGTACAATTTAAAATAAAACTTGGATTTTTAAGAGAATGGTGTTCTTTTTTTGAAATATGAAATTATAATGGACATGATGGATGGTTTATTTTGGAGAGAAAATATGTTTTAAAGTACCGGCCAAGAACAACAAACAAAATGTGAAAGAGATTTATCTTATAATCCAGTTCGTCAGGTTTTACTGCAGAGCCACAACTCAAGTTTACTGCTTTAGTTTTCTGCTTTGTGCAAAAACAAATGTATGGTCTGGTGTCCTTTTCTGGCTGTCAAGATGAAAAGAAATCTGTGAATGATAGTCGAAAATAGTCTTTGTAGATTCTTTGTATAATCTTTAAAGACAATTCCACAGATTTAGCGTTGCACTAAAACCTTTTTCAACTCAGGATTTTAAAAAACAGACAGACAGACAGTCAAAAAAAGGTCAGAGTTGATGCAGCAGAACCAAAGATATCATCTTTTTTCTTCCTTCTTATTTGTCAAAACCTGGCGTCTATATTACCCACGATGCAACAAACGACCGTTCAGTCCGCACGTAGCAGCTAATGGAGCCGCTAGCCTGCAACTGAGATGAGAATCAGCTCCAGAGGTCTGGTGAGCTCACCTCTTTCTAAATCCACACCTCCAGCTTTTTTTCATTTTTAAACGTCTTCAGCACCAACCGACGCCGCCTCAACTGACATCACCTGAGGCACTTCTACCCAAAACCTGCAAACAGACTTTGATGAAGTTCATTCCCAGCTTTTGTTTTGCATCTTAAAGTCTCTTTCTCCGAGCAGCTAAAGAACTCAAAGACAGATTTTAAAGCACATGATGCTGCACAACATGTGAAACCTACATGTTCACCAGCAACAACACACAGACACAACATGTTGCCCGACCTTTTGGACCCCTTGTGGGTGACTGGTTTGCATGCACGGTGAAGCATGCCTGTATGCAAGGACACACACACACACAGACACACACACACACACACACACTCACACACACACACACACACACACACACACACACACACACACACACACACACACACACACACACCCTCTGTCTCTCTTCTGGCTGTTTCATTATCCAACAAAAGCAAACACTGCTGTTAAACACAGCTTGGTAAGATGTGTGTGTGTGTGTGTGTGTGTGTGTGTGTGTGTGTGTGTGTGTGTGTGTGTGTGTGTGTGTGTGCATGAACATGTGACACTCTGCTCTGCTGTGAGGTACAGTACAGTAGGTCAAAAAGGCCGATACATGGGGTCCGAATTAATAATTTCTTTCCTGAAGTGTATAGACAATATATGCAGGACTACTCGTGGTATTCATGTGTGTGTGTGTGTGTGTGTGTGTGTGTGTGTGTGTGTGTGTGTGTGTGTGTGTCAATGAGAAACACTGAGATGGTTCCCTACACTTCCCTGTCAACATACGTCTATGGTATGCTGTGTGTGTAGGTGTGTGTGTGTGGTCCTCTTCTAGCATTTTCAACCACCAGCAGATGTTAGAGTGACCACCACGGGGGTGGTATATGCTATTTCAATGTTTGCTGTGTGTGTGTGTGTGTGTGTGTGTGTGTGTGTGTGTGTGTGTGAGACCACTACAAGGGTGGAAGAGGTTATTGTGACTGCAGCCATAGCAGATAAAACAACATGGCTAACTGAGACCACCTCAGACCTCACTCTGACTCTACACACACACACACACACACACACACACACACACACACACACACACACACACACACACACACACACACACACACACACAAGCTGTGTGCAGACCATTTGGCACCACATGGGTTCCCTTTTCATTTACATGACTATTCTGTCTCTCTGTTAGGTGGAGGATGGAGTATACACAGGTACACACGCACACAAACACACACGCATACACCTACCCACCAGTGACAGTACTTGAGTTAAGTACTGTTACTGTTAATACCACCACAAAAACAAGGCTAAAATAACACATTTCATCAGAGTTTACGCAGAAAAACATAATGAGATATAACATTAGCAAGCAATCAGTAAAATTGCTCAAAACAAAAATGCAGGCAGTCAAACAAGGTCAAGGATAGAGGATCTATCCACCATGAATGTTCTGTATTTGAGGCGGTTAAGCTGACGCCCTGCACCACAGAATGAAACCTTTCTTTCTCACTTGTTCAGGTGAAAGTTCTCATTATTACACTATTCCTGGCATCCTAAATGAAAGGTTTTCCATTGGAGACCGGCCATCATGGTAGACCAGACAGCGACCTCTGGCTGTGACCACTGTGGGGCTTTAGACTGAATGTTTTTTATTAACCATCATATTAGTATATGTAATAATAATGATAAAAGTGTGTTAGCTGTTATAATTGCTGTGAGGTAAAAGTAGTAGCAGAGGAGAGAAATGGTACAGTAATGATAGTCAGAGTGCTAGCAGTAATATTTGTAATATTTATAGCAGTAACAGTACAGTAGGAGTTGTACACTGTATTTAGCCGGTTAAGATGTCTCTTCCCAGCATGCTTTGGAGCCAGTGAGAAGTCTCAGTACAACAGGAGGCAGCTGGACCATCTGGGATGATGACTCATGTTTTCCAAAACGGACCTGAGAGCAAATTCAGCCTCAGCTATTTACAATGGATTCTCTACATTTCTCCGAAACTTTTTCTTTGAGAGTTTACAGTTTGAAGATGAAACTACTAAGGAACTGAAGTTGCTCAAGTGCATCATGGTACAAATTAACTCTAATTAGGGAGAATAATATCCTCCTTTTACAGCAGTAAAATACTGTAAACGAGAAAGGGGCTGGCTGACTTTGGGGTCCAGTAAAAAGCTGAACTACACATACACATATTGAAGACATGAATTACGGGAACCGTGGGTGTTTGGCAGGACATCTCGTCGTTTCTCCCCATAAATATGAAATTAAATGTCAGTGACAGAGCTGGACCTGCTCCCTGCCGGGGATGTCGGTCCTAGTTTGTCATGCCAGACCACTCTGCCTCTCGCAGTGTCACCAACAACACTTTTATTTTGGCTGATTGGGCCGACCCTTTGCCCTGTTGCAAATTACAATGTCTCTTGCCAGTATTTGACTCCCAAGTCATTTTTATTTAAGAAGCTGTCGTTCCTTTTTACTGTCACATGACCTCCACACTCAGCTGCACACCTGCTCCAAATTCCCTCATCAGCTCTCCATTTTTATTTCCTTGAGCAATTGTTCCCAGAGCATTTTGTCCTCTTGTTCCTGGCTTGTTTTGACACATTGACTGCCCTTTTTAAATTCTTACCTGCCTGTTTGGACGGCCTGCTTGTTTCCCGCTTTGAACAGCGACACAGCAGACTTTGCTCTTACCTTCCCTGTTAAGTGTCGTGCATTTGAGTCGTATTCATTGGATCATTAAAATGTGTTTCTCACAAGCAGTGGTGGCAGACATACTCAGGTCTTTTAGTTGTACAAAAGTAGAACTACAGTGTCGGAATACTTTGAAAAATATTTGCATCAACATCTACTCAAAGTAACAAATGTAGGAGTACTCCTTCTGAAGATTCATAATAATGTACATTATATCCGTATATTTACAATCCTGTAAATCCTGTTTAGCTTTTAAAGCTTTAACAACCTGTAAAATGCTATTCTTGCCATTTTATTGTGGTTTGTACATAAAGAGACTGTGTGACAGGAAGTGCTTAAGTTATGATTTAGTTTCCATATGAGCAAACAGCTTCTAATTAGCTGCTGGATTCCACAGATTCTCAGTCACAAAGAAACTACTTATCCAGACACCAGATTGACCTCCACAACAAGTAGGGCAAAACATTCTTATTTTATTTTACAATAATATCAGAACAAAGGCCCTTTTCCACAGCCAGACTAATGTATGTATAAAAGCTCAACAAAGCAAGACAATGCATGGTATAGCTCTATTGTATTTAGGTTGAATTGAGAGAAACAGAAACACGTAAACAGACATTTAAATACTTGAATACAGGCGCTCATTTCTCTTTTATGCCTCTGTCAAGTCTCTAGATAGAATTCCTGCACCACCTTGTGTTGAAAAAGCAGACTTGTAGCCTGAATGAAAGTTGAACAATTCACATATGAAAGAAATATATTTTGATAATTTTCTTAACGGTATGTATTATAGGCACACATTTTGTTTTCATTCTGACTTTTTTATGAAAGGAATAATTATTGCATTTCTTTTTAGTGATAAATGTCATAAACAAATGTAGCATGAGTAACCATGTTTTCCTTCAGCAATGTAAATTAGAAAGAAATATTGGAATGACGTTGACTTTTATCGAATGCATTTTTTATTAATTAGTCTGTAATCTGTCTCTACTGTCTCACCTTCAGCAGAAGATTGTTGTGTTAAATCTTTGCTGGATTATAACCAGTCAGCAGGGGCGTCGTTAGGCCTATTTTAGGTCCCCCCATTTTAGGGGGGCTGAAGGGGGCTGAAGCCCCCCTAAAATGTTCTTCAGCTCCCCCAAATAATTTGGCATTATTGGCTTTAAAATAAATTATGGCAAATGAAAGGGAATATTGTAGTGGGCTATGTTAACACTAAGCTAGCTAGCTAGCTAGCTAGCTATTTTGTTAGAAACTGTCTCCAGTGAGCAAGAGTGAACGAGCGAATTCAAAATACAAGAAATAACTATTGACATCTCTCTATTCTTTGCATTAATATATCGCTCTAGTATTTCGAAACAATAATATCAGTCCCTACACAATGTTGTTGTTTATAATCAGTTAATGGCATATTTGACACTGAACTAGTTCATCTTTATCTCAGTGATAGTGTCCAAATGAGCATAAAATATCACTGGTATGTAAAAACTACACGGACAACAAAATAGATGTAAATGTTGATCAAAATCGTAATCCCTGCTGCTCATAATAAAACAAGTAAACAACTCAAAAGTTGACACTGTCAGGTCCATTCTCCATCCATTGTGTGCGGTCCCTTTAAGAAATAGGATTTGGAAGTGACGCGGAATCGAAAGCTAGTTTATCCGTCTTTCCTTTACAAGCAGGAAAATTATTTCGCTTTGAGAAAAGTTAATATTTATGTTGTCAATTTTCACTATGACCCTGAAATGTTGTCTCTTGTGTTATCATATACTGAATGCAAGCAAAACTACAGAGCAAAATCACACTCTTTCTGATTGAACCAATCTATGAACTGTCTGAAACAATGGATATCCGCGGCCCCAAAAAAAATTGCACAAACATGCCCCTCCCCTTGGGGCTAAGCCCCCCCTTTCTTTGAATCCTAGAAACGCTCCTGCCAGTCAGCATGCTTCTTCCAGTAAGCTCTGACTCTTCATCAGATGGGAGCTGAGTCATGGACCAGATGGAGGCTGTAAAAGGACCGATCTGAAATGAGTGGAAACCTGGCAGAAATATAAACCTTCCTAACAAACACTGAGTTAAGAGAAACAGTGTTAGAAGTGTGTTATGAATGTGTATACTTATACCATATCACAATATACCTGCAAAGTATTTTATTACTCTCTATGTGTTTGTGTGCTATGTTAAAGCACAGTTTAAATTAAGGTTTTTTGGTTTTTTTATTCAACGATTTTAAGTATTTTGTTTTGCAATAATGAGTGTTATGCACACACAATTCTCTGGGTGAAGTCATTCATAGTTTGGCTTTCATATTCCCAATGTGTATACTTTATTTTCCACTTTGACGGCTAGCTGAGATTCTGTCTTGAACTACATCTGATTTCCAATCAATCGATGCGTGTATAAAGGTGTAGATCCTCCAATGGAGCATTTAACCTCTGACCTTCTAAAAAGGGCTGCAGGACATCTGGACAACAACCCATTCATTAGCAATCCCTGTATTTACATCTGCAGACTGGATGGGTTATTGTCAATGATACATTTACATAAATGAGATTTCTACTGATGGCTTATCAGAAAATGAGAAACACAATCCTTTATTAATATGTATACAGAATTTATAGTTAAAAAGGTGAGAAACTCACAAGCACTCATTAATGGTTTTCAAATGAATGACACACCAACCCAACAGCTGCTCTTATTAATGGCGTATGTATTATCTGACAAGGATTATGAAATAGTTTAGTGTCCATTACTAAAGTCATTAGTTAATATTTGTACATCTTTTATAAAGAGCGAGCTACTCTGAGAGTATTATTGAACACGGACTTATTGCAGAAAACCTTAAATAAGCGTATTATCTATGCCTGCTCAGTAAACTAACAAATGACAACAAAGGCACAGGTTTTATGAATAGAATCTGTGACATTAAAGTCACATCTACAGGGACAACCTTCTCATAAAATTCCTTCATAAATAATAAAAGCCTTTAACACTGATGCAACACTCTTTTCATGTTATAATCGTCTTTGATTGTATTACTGTAGGAAAGCCTCAAATAAATCACATGTATGGGATCATTTCCTCATTAGATTGATTGTTATTGTTGTTGGTTGTTCCTTAGCAGATGTTCAGCCTGCAAAAACAAAACATGACATATCAGCTGCTGCACCAATTCACTCGCACAGTATTTAACAGAAGGCCCCTATACGCTCAATATGAGAACCTCTAATACCAAAAAGTCGACGGGGTCCTCTGGTTTGATCTTGGAGCACTCTAACATGGCTTCAGTGAGCGAGGGCATCGCGTACTTCATCAGATAGTTCCTCAGAGGAAGAGAGTGAGCTTCCAGCAGCTCGCACTCCTGTCGCTCCACCTCGGACAAATTCCTCTGCTAATGAATGATGAAATATTTTGATCAGCTGATAGTATTTACAAGTCATTGTGTTAATGGAAATTAATGTCTACCATCTATGAATGCATTACACAACACCTACCCACTCCTCATACTGAGCAGCCATCTCAGCCAGTGCAGCTTCATTCCTACGTTTCTTCTCAGCAGCGTCTGCAGCCAGTTTCTGCTTCCTCTCTTCATCTTTCATTCTGTCCTCCTCCTCCTGCTCCTCTGGACTCAGGCCGTAGTTTTTGGGAATCCCCACTATCTCTGTGATCTTCTTCATAACATCTGGGTACTCTGAATCACCTGTGGTGACCTCTGGAGAGGGACAAGACACACTTACTGATAAGAAACAGACCCATTGAGAAGTGAGTTGGCAACCTCTACAAGCCTCTCTGCAGAACATTAAGTCGCTTGCCACATCGATTCATGGCACGAATAGGAAGATTGCGGTCTTTCTTAATGTGCCAGATGCTGGAAGGGGGGGAAAGACTAAAGTTTGTTTACTTGGTTTCTTAACAAGAGTTAGATGAGAAGATCGATACGACTCGCATGTCAGTATGGTAGAGCCAAATATTCTCTTGGTGGTCTAATATGAACTACGTGTCTTTTGAGGAGAGTACCAATATGTTCCAGGAGAATCTCAAGCTCATCAAAGTAGTCCAGCACGGTTTCCTCCGCGGTACTGAGTTGTCTGTATCTCATCAGGCGAGGGACAAATTCCTCCTGAGTGTAACGCATTTTCTCTGCCTCACTCTGATGAAGTCCCTGAGCTCTCTTTGTCAGAAAATCATCTGTGGCGTTGAGGACAAAAATATGCTCTGCAAAACATGAAACAAGAAGAATAAGAATGCTTTGTAATATTAGAGAAGTTTGGGGGATTGTCTGCTATTCTGTAAGAAGTGAATGGTTTGATTTGTGGTTAGCTAAAGAAACAAGTACATCAACAACCTGGAGTGATCTTCTCGTTGTACACGGGTTTTTTGGGCGTCAAATCCTGGTTCTCTGTTTCCTTATCTGCATAATAAAAACACCACATCTGCATTAGTGTTTTAATATTAATAAACATTACATCGTAACTAAATGAATGGATGAAACATACCAGAGAAAATCAGCTTTGCCTGCTCATAAGACTTAGGGAAGCCATCGAGAACAAATCCGTGGTTCCTGCATGGCTTTGAATTCAGCTTTTCTTTCAAAATGTCAAAAACTAGATGGTCAGCCAGTCGACCTAATGGACCAACACAGTTGTTAGAACCTAAAATGAGGAACTAAAAGACTCTCTATGCAACAACAACCCATCAATAATCCAGTACAGACATACCAAATGCAAAGGTCTCTGGTTTCTGGATAGGTTATTGAGTAATAACATGTCTCTTTCTGACTTTTAATATCTTACAGCAGTGTGATTAACAGTTTTAGTGTACAAGTTTGAATTAATCCAAAAGCTGCTGTAGTCAAACATCCAAACCACAACTTTTAATATCAACAAACCAAACTCATGTCTTATTTTGGGCTGTGGTTTTCTAACTAACCTGCATTCATTTCCATGCTATTGTTAAATTGTTCCAGTTGTTTCTCTGCAGCAGTCGCTACCTCTTCACTGTCAATTTCAGGGTCAGCTCCATTCACTATCTCCTTCTGCAGCAGAGAACAAGAAACACGAAAAATTTAAACTGAGTCTACATTTGTATTCTCTTAAATTGCAAAGACGGCCTTCCACAAGAGGGCAGTATATTTCCTTTAGCTACTTCACAGCAGTGAGAGAAACATGTAATCTGTCTGGGAGGCTTTTATTCCACTTACCAGCTGTGTGATCTTTTCCTCAATGACCTCTTGGATCTTGATGTGGTGTATTTGATAATGACTGCAGAGCTTCTCTGCAATGGTGGTTTTACCCACAGCTGGAGGTCCAACCAGGCAGATTCTGATTGGCTGTGAAAAATAAATGGGGAAAAAGGGAAATCATGGCAGCTTTTATCTAGTATCAAAATAGCTTTTAAGCCCCAAATACCCCGTCAATGTGTTTGTAATATAGTGGATTACTTTTCTGAAAAATTGTATCTGGGCATACTGTAGATCAGAGTAACAGAAATGATTTAAATATATTTAAATTGTTCCTGCTATCTGTACATAACACTCACAAGAAGCTGCCTGGTGTCTTTGTACTCCTCAACAATGCTCGCCATGTTTTCAACCATCCCAGCTTCAGACGTCCAGCGGAGACTGAAGGAGTCTTTTATAATAAAAGCATCCAGGCGGAGGTCGATATTAAGGTATTCCAATTCATCTGGCTGAAATAAGTCAAGGGTAGGAAAATAAATAGAAGACTTGAATATGCACATTAAGAGATAATCCAGACTAGATTCTTATTAATCTAAATTAAGAATAAACATTTCACACTGTACTTTAAAAGCCTTCATGGCGATGGCATCCTGCTCAGGTACTTTGTTCGTTTTTCCGGACCCAAGTGTGTCGCTTATCATCTGAAGGGTTAAGAGTCAGAGAATAAGATTAGTTTTGAAGCAATTTTGCAGTTCACAGTCGAACGCTCACAATAGAGTCCCCAGCTGGATTCTAATCAATATTGAGTCACCAGGTCGACCTACAGTGGTGTTTTACAACATCTTAATTTTCTTCAATGTATTGCTGCATTCATGTTTTCAATAAGATTACCTGTACAATGTCCTCTAAAGTGTTCTTGGAGCCATCGACGGCAAGAATGTACTTTGACTTTGGCTTGAGCTCAATGATGTTTTGGATCACTCTGAAAAAGAGAGACAATTCAGCCCTTCAGTAATTATCAAAAAATAACCACAGTGTATATGTAGGAGTACAGAAATTTAAATCACCCTCCAAGATCATTGACGTGAATCATGGGGATGTGATTCGTGCCCTGTCCAAAGAGAGGAACTTTTGGAAACTGCATCAACCAAGAGACCTGTTCAAAACACAAACACATATTTACAGAAGACGATATTGCAAATGAGGGTATAAGTATATACACAACTATACAATATACTGAGTTATTACATTACACATTAACACCTACCTTGAAAAAGTAGTGAAAGAGGTTCTCTCCTTTTCCGTACTGAAGACCACAAGCTACAACATATCCAGTAAGCTTGAACTTTTTCTGTAAGATTGGAAAATAACACAGAATCTGTGATGTTTACATGCATTTTTAAAGGCTTTGCTTAATACATTTCCTGGTAAAAAAAAAAAAGCATTAAATCCACGCAGTGAAAATGTTACCATGCTTTTGAAATATTTGTTGAGTATGTTGAACTTTTCATCCCTAAAGTGTACATACACCTCTACCCAGTTTCAGCACGAGTTTCTCCACATTATTGTGGTTTCTGAAATTGGGATGTGGCCTTCTTCTTCTGAACTCTTCCTCTGTTAGCAGAACATCTGGTTCTTCCTGAAGAGAACAATTACAATATAAATGGTTGTGTTTTATTCACAGGACATGTTGGAACCAGATGTTCCTACAGGCTCACCAGATTCTGTGGCTTGGTCATGGCCCAGGTCATCACACTTGAGACTAAGATGAACATTTTTCGAGACTTGAAGTTCTTCATCTCGGCATTAAGGGCTGTTGTAAAAGACAGAAAACAGTACATAATAACACTGCAATAACACTGTATAATAAGCCTACTTACTCCCTTACCGGTGATTGCCCATGTTGCTTCTTCAATCTGCTGTTGTGTAGCACTCTCTGAGATGTTGTACACCACTACGTCACACTCCAGCAGGCGCTCAAGAAGCTCGTCTCGAGTTGGCGACTACCAAAAGAGATTACATATACAATTACACATTGTCTGTAATTTGCATTGTCCAGAAATAGACATAATTTACATATAGTTATTATAGTTACTTGTTATGGCAAGTAAAAGCATTATAAAATACTCAATTAAGTAAAAGCCCTGCATTCAAAGTATTAACAGAAAAACATACTTAGCTTTAATGTTAAAACTTAAATCGTTTAAAACGAGGCTATTAAAACATAACAGTACTCTTTATCCAGAATGGCTTCTTAGCAGAATCTTATATGATTGCTATTGATGCATTTTAAAAGCAGCTTTTCATTGGTGTATATAAGGAGACAATTTTAACTATGGGGTGGTTCAATCTATAGCAATGAATCATATTGTAGGCTATGATTTGTAATTTATAAATCTGTAGAGTAGATTCTGAATGAATGCTAAAAAGTAGCCTAATATTAGCTCTTGTAGTGAGGTAGAAGTGATAATAGTATGTCATGTTATGCGCAAGTACCTCAAAGTCGTATGTAGCCTAGGTATAATGCTTGAGTAGATGTACTTTGTTACCTGTTGCATTTGAAAGTAAAGCCCAGAAACAATATGGATCAAATGTCCGTTTACTCGTCATTTAGCTCCTGACTCACCGTATAGTGTTCAAGCAGAAAGTTGTCTTTATCATCTTTGGTGGAAAGAGACACAGTTCCCACTATTTGAAAAGCAGGTTCCTCTCGAGGGGAGGCTTCTTCTTCCTCCTCGGCCACGCACGATGTCGATAGAAACTGTTGAGACGGTCAGAATGAACACTGTACAACTCGTAGATGACAAGCCATCTTTTACTACGTTCATTTATTTAGCTTAGCGAACGTTACCTTAGCGAGGTGTTTGGAGGAATATCTGTCGACGTCGTTGATAAAAATACGTTTGGGACGAGTTTGTTGCTTTTTGTCCCCCATTTTAAAAAAAGGCGAGGATTTGCGGTTCCATATGCCTTAAGCTTTTTTTGTAGTAACGATTAACTTTATGGCTTAAAGGAATTGTGTTAAAGCTCTTACTAACGAAGTAGTACAGCTAGTTATTACTGTTACTTCCGGGGTCCGTTACTATGGACTCACTTCGGTTGCTACGGGTCAGCCAATGAAATGCTACGCTGAGAATGCGTAATGTTGAGACGTCACGTGACTTTACGCTGCCACCCCAGGTGAAATGTTAACGCCTTTGTTTATTATTTTGTAGCCTAAAGTAGGCACATTTTAACATATTGAATCTAAACACACTTGAATATGACTTACTGTACATAATTATCATAGTCAACACTCATTTTTGCACATATGTAACATTTGAATTCTCCATTCATGCACCATGGCGTATTTTAATCCCATCATGCTGTTGTTGCATTAATATAATGTAACGTCCTGTTGCAGTTTTCAAAGAGAAGCTGTAGCCTTTGATATAGGAAACTTAAAACATCCGATCTGTGTTATTAGCCTTATTGTACCACTTTTTTTTACATGGTGTCACACAGTGATGGACAAAGTATTCTTATCTTTTACTTTAGTAAAAGTATCAGTATCACAGCGTTCACATACGTTCACAAGTAAATCTCCTGCATTCAAAAATGTTGCAGCTGGCAAAGGTGGAGCTCATTTAAATGACTTTATATACTGCTGGGGAGCTTACATTTTAACAATACATCACAATCTATTTGTTGGTTGTATAATCTAAATCTGTAAAGTAACTATAAATTAAAGCAATCTAATGAAATGTAGAAGTCTAAAATTGCATGAAAATACTCAATAAAGTACCTCTAAATTGTACTTATCTCTTGAGTAAATGTACTTAGTTACATTCCACACTGTAGTCATTATAGTATTCCTCTAATTCTCCTCTTTATTACCCCCCATCTAACTTCTGCCCCCTCATGCACACATATATACGTGCGCTTGTTTATCCCGTCATGGCGCAGGACAATGACACGCTGACATGGTAACTTTCAAAGCACCCCATATATTTATAGAGCTGACATTATCTGAGAAACCGCTGGCAGTGCTTGATGGTGTCTGCTCTCCAGGTCCCAGCACTTAGTAAAACACACCCTATTCAAAGCACAGCGATTCTGAAGGGAACTGCTGTATGGTTGTTTCTTGCCATGTATAGTAAACCTCTTAAATTAAATTGGGATTGGAAGTCCTGCAATTCCTGAATTATCGTGTCATGCTGAGACGTGCATTTCAAATGAGTTTAGAAATGTTATTCATTGCCATCACAATTTAGCTCCCAATTGGACCGTCTATTTATAGCCCACTTTGTAGCTTAAGTTGTCATAAATAGTAATTGAATTTGAGTGAAAAGTGAATCCTACAACCATTATTTTAGTGTGAATTGGACAGATATTGTTGTCGTTTAATAGCTTCGTAATTAATGGCTAGGCGATACTTATGCTATGGTTAGGCTAAAACACTTTTAGGCTTGTTTTTGCCTTTCTTTCTTTGGTACTTGCTGTCATATCTCTTTTCCCAACTGATTTTTATGACACAATTCCCCTAACTTGATTGGAGGTTCA
Organism: Cebidichthys violaceus; assembly: GCF_023349555.1. Classification (NCBI taxonomy): domain Eukaryota; kingdom Metazoa; phylum Chordata; class Actinopteri; order Perciformes; family Stichaeidae; genus Cebidichthys; species Cebidichthys violaceus. The sequence continues at coordinate 1,504,753 of NW_027176307.1, read as the reverse complement.
TTCAGATCACCTGTTGGCTCCTAATTAAGAATTGAGAGCAGCTTGGTCCATTTCCCCTCTCATCAGGGTGTGATTCCGCCCTTTCTTTAGGACTTAAGAGAGGTTGCTCTCCTAGGTCATTCTGATCCTTCCTTTGCATAATACAGACCTAATTTCAGCTATTATCATCCAGAAACTCTGGTCTTTAGGCCCCTATGAGACTTGTTTGCTGATACGTGATTATGAGTATTATGAAACCTAGCTAGAGTCAGTTTTAAAAAGCACCTTCCTACTTTTACCTGCATCAGGGCAGACTTCAGTGCTATTCATGCAAGAGTTTGTACTTGCTCATTTAATGCCTGCATGCTTTATTTAGATTATTGGTTTATTTCCATTGAAACCCTCTGTATGTCCTTATCATATGCATTTCCTAATATTTTTTTCATTATTCAGTCATTAACTGGTGCTCAGGGTTCTTCCAGATCAGCTGGAATCTGGGGAATCAGTACCACCACAGTTAAAACAACATAAACAATGAGAGGGGTCACATATAATGATATACAGAGAATAATGAGTTTTAGCTCATTGTTTAGCTGTATGGCCCACTTTACTGTTTTGGTTCACTCTCACCACTCTCATTCAATCGTTTTTGGCTTTAGCAGGCAGTTTCCTGTGAAAAAGCTCTCAAACCCTGCTCAAAGACAGCCTGACACAGTTAGCAACTAGCTGGTGAACAAAGTGGAGTATTTATCAGCTAAAGACAGAGATCTTTCCATCAGTAGTTGGTTGAGACCAACAAACCGCTAAAAGAGAATAAATATTGACCAGAAACATTACTCAAAATGAATGATAATGCTGCATTATAACTGCTAGATGTGTAACTTGCCATATCAGCTTAAAGGTGATGATGTCAGCATTGTGTTCAAAACTTATTTCTGCTGCCCCAAAGCCATTACAGAGTTGTTGTTTTTTTTAAATGAATGTATCATCCGATATCTGATTTTAAAACTTATTAAAAATCAGCATTATTATTGGTCTTTAAGCCAGTTTGTTTTCGCTAATGTGATTGTTGTGATTATCATGTCAACCAGCAGGCAGTTTGTCAAACGGTGCCGAGCCAGCAGCTGTTAACAGCAGGCATGTGGCACATTTCGATGACTGCATGTTGACTGTCAATGGCTGTTTACTGAAACGTATTCCCCTGCAGTGACGAAGTTAATTGTAATCCTCCGGTGCTATGGAAGTGTGAAAAACATGATAATCAGATAATCAGTAGTTTTATTGTTATTTAAGTAGCATCTATTCATTTTATAATCTTGAAATTAGTACAGTAATTTAACTGAAAGTATTAGCTTGATTTTAGCAAATTTTACAATCCTGATCTGGTGGTCAAATTATTTAAAAAAAAAAATCAAATACCAAAAAATCCATTATAATTTCTTACATTTATTGCACAAATGTGCCATCTTTGCAGAAAATGTGAAACAAAATGCACCACCTTAGTTTTCCTGTGCTCATTTTCTTTAGCCATTGTAGCATGTACCAGTGCATCCTCAATAGTGAAACAACTGTCGAAGCAGGACTTGACTGTTAAAAAAGCAGTTGTTGCTAACAGCTGCTGAGGTGTGTGTGTGTGTGTGTGTGTGTGTGTGTGTGTGTGTGTGTGTGTGTGTGTGTGTGTGTGTGTGAGCGTGTGTGTTGGAAGAGGTAGGGGGGTCCAGTGCAGAGGGGGCAGCTGTCATATCAGACAAACTCTGTGCTTCCTACATGCCCGTATAAGGACGAATGTCCCTCAAAACCATGACCCATTTAAGACCAATCTGCTTTATCCTGATAAAGACCTGGGGATAAAGATAGGACTCTGCCAAAAAGTACTTCCCTAACTTGAAGGGAGCTGTTGACAAAACACAGCACCGGTTTCATCCAACGGAATGTCTCTGACTCCTACATTTTGCTCAACAATGTGAAGCATTTGTTCCCTTTACTGAACAAGAGAGTCTGTTCCAAACAAACACTTATTGAAGCATGTATTCCAGTAATAACGTGTGTAGTTTATGTAAATATAGACTCAATCAATCAATTCAATCAAGAATCATTAAATCAAGCACTAACACACTAAGCTTGTGTCTTTCTGTTTGTAGTTTTCTTTTTTTTCTTCTTTAATTTTTTGTGTATGTTTGGATTTGTTGGCTGCGGTTTGCAAATACAACTTTCAAAGTTGGGCCCATCTCCCCAGCTCAATATGGGTTGGGGGTGCTCTTCCCTGGTTTCATTCCTTGAACAAAGGACTTTCACCTGGAAACCACTGTTCATGTCCCGTGTGAAGCCAAAAATTGTCATGGACTTATTTGACCTTGACCGTAGAGGAGCTTCATAGTTTAGCGCTGAGCTACCAGTGCGTTAGAAAGTGACGCCAAGGAGTCCGGCCGCACGTTCGTATGTGACGAGTTAGGCTTTTCACCAGCAGGTGAAAGCCTAACCCAGATTCACTCTTGTTTTGGAACAAGTTTTAAATGTGTTTTTATGGTGTGGTACAGCGACTTTTACTAAAGCAATGCTTCTTTCACCACTAACTGTTGTTGCAGACGATCAGAGGGCAAAATAATCCTAAAGGACTGCATTCACTCACTATCTCTAATGCTGCTGTAAAAAAAAGTATATTTTGAAGCTTCGCTGTGACCAGAAGAACAACATGTAATCCATGTGTCCAACTTCAACAACAGGATCATCATATGCTTTTATGTCCTTGGTTTCATAGATGTATGAGGTTGCTTTAACTCTGCTCTTCTAGATTATTGTGTCGGTTGATTTTTCCTTGAACCCTTACAAGAACCTTCACAAGACATAAAACAGACTGTGATGATTCATCTGGAAATTCACCCGAACAGTTATCAGTTGGCAAAGATACACAATGTGAAAGTAGCTCTCGGTTATGTAAATGCTTGAAATAGAAAGAGACAAGTAGGTTAGTAGCGTTTCCCTCTGAGGTACATTACAGCACACGGCTACAAATGGAATATTTCAACATGTTGATGTTCGTGGGGGGTATTTACATTCTTATTGCACTCACAGTGGCCTGATAGGGCTCCTGCATGGGGACGTAAGCATGGGGGCAGTGCGAGGTGACGAATAAGGAGCCTGAGCTCCGGCCGAAGTCTGTGGCGACACGCAGCCACTGGCAACTGTTACACTCCATTTCCCTAAAAGGAGACACTGGAGCCAATCAGAGCACAGAATCACCTCCCGTCGCTCGGCGCACAGGCCGTCCCAGAGATCTGTCGTCTACTGGAGTCCTGGGCCCTGGCCTCAGCCCGATCCCACCCCCACCCCCCCTCTTACTTATATTGCCTCTCAGCTGTCTGGCATGTTTTTGCCCCCCCTACTCCTTCCACACACATGCAACAACACTGCCAAACTGTCACAGGCAGGTTCCCCTTAGACGGCTCCTTAACCAGATTGCTGCAGACAAAATCTCCTCCCATTACCGTTGCACCCTCCAACCACCAACATCCCCAGTGCCCTGCTTGAGCTTAGTCATATTAACACTTCCTTAGGGACCTGAAATGCAGCTCCACAGAGCATGAGTGGCAGAAAGATGCTACTAAGTATGAGGAAACAATCTGAACTGATCTAGCTGATGATATCACATGTTGAGGGGTTTGTCTCTCTGACACATTTAATTTAGAGGGCATTAATTGATTCTGAAAGAAATCACCTAAACATCTAAAATACAACTAAGATGAAAGGCTACTAATGTACACATCATGTATATTTGTCTCAAATGGGTATATGGTTTTATCAACCATCCATCCAGGCAAAAGTAATCTTTAAACTTCTCACTACTCCTCACTTCTGTCCTTGGACTTTCATCTCCAAGGCGACATCTCCCCAGTTTGATGGCGTCTGTGACACAGTATCCACTTTACTGAATCATTTTGCTAAGCAGCACTTAATTTGGGCTTGTGTGAACTCCTGAGCCCGCCCACTGGGCCCCCAGCCTCAGGACGCCAGGACATATTTAAGGACCACTTCGAGCCCCTCGGCCCTTTGTCCCAGTGGAAACTCCAGTCTTGTGGTTATAACTTGGTGAGTCCCTTTTCAGTCTTCTTACATTTATTGTTTGTTTCTTTGGACCATAGGAATCAGGGAGGATGGAGGATTTTGTTTACAGTTTTAAGTTTACTGATTATGTGTTGTTGGGAGAAGGATGAGGGTTGAGCGTTAGAGAGGGGGAAGAATTTGAAAGAAAGATAAAAACTAAAATTGGTGGTAAACAGTTCAGAGAATTATGGAAAAGTCATCCAGATTGACAGTGAGCTGCACTATGCAGACCAGGAAAGACTCTGAGTTTTAGGATGCAGTGATGGGATGCGTGTTGTGAAGAGGCAGCTCTGACTCAACGTAGATACACAGAGAAAACTTGTTAGGTTTCATCAGTATTGAAATACTTTTAGATTAAATAGATAATGTTAAATTTAATTTAATTATACCAAAAAGCACCAAACAACTCATTGAATTACAGTGAATATTTACATAGCAGGGCTGAAAACCCTCTGAGGTTAACATTTCTAACGCTCTACTGAAACCCACAACAATCAAAGTCTAGTCTTCTTATCCTGTCCAGGACATGATACACATATATTTTTATCTTGCTGAGGCTTTCCTGGTTAAATGAAAATGGAAAAGGTAGTCAAGTATTTTTTTCCACATACAGAGTGGTAAACTAAAAACCCCAGCATACCAATTGCCTCTCTAAATAATGTTGCACAAGGTTAACACTTATTTATTCTATATTTTCAACAAAAAAAGAAGTTATACTACCTTGGAATGACAAGACTATGTTTAGTTGCAAGTATAGTTTAAAATGTTGAATTGATGTTGAGTTAAATTCAGAGATTGTTGTTCTTAAGCTCTGGTGGAAGAAGAACCAAACTCATATCTGCAATGAATGGCCTTGATTTAGAAAAGTTTATAAAGCATTCAACAATATTGGCCCGACGTATCAGAGTCAGTTTTGGTGGAACAACGTTAGAGGTGAAGTTTAAGAGTGGACCGAGGCAGTTCATTCTTAATATTTTCAGTTATAACTTCATAATTGGCTCATTTAGAGTTTTGTCAAAGTACAATTTTACTGCATCATAAGCATCATTTGCAGTACAGAAGCTGATTTCCATAAAAACGTTACCAATAATGCATCAATAGCCATTTAAATTGAACGTGCAAATGTTGATTTGGATAAGGGAAGCCTGTATGAGGAGGGAAGATGCAGGATGCAGTGGGGATGCGGTCTGCGTCCAGGGATCCTGGAGGGAACGGGGCACATGGTGCGGCTCCAAACAGAGGAGTCCACTATGTGGCGACAGCTGAGACGCTGGCCTCCTCCTGCCTCTTGTCAAAAGACACACCTCCTCAGCTGTTAACTGGCCCCGGCTTAACGATGAGATACAGAGGACGGGTTGTGGGGGCAGAGGAGGGTGACAAGGGTCCCGAGGCTGAAAATAGACCTGAGAGTGTGCGTTGGGGGGGGGGGGGGGGGGGGGGGGGGCAGGCCACGTCCCGTTTTGGCTATTCCGGCAGCTGTGAGACTCAAAGAGGAGATTAGAGCACTCAGACATGTCTTCATACTCAACATAGTGCTGCATTGTTTGTGATATGACACTTTAAATGGAAATATTACACATTTAACCATGACAGTGGTATTGTTTCCTCAATGAATCACCTTGATTTACTGAAAGTTTGTTAAAAACCTTGATCCAGACAACATAGCAAACTAAAGTTTAGCCTGTGTTTCCATCCACAGAAGGCCCGACCCAGAAAAGACCAAACATGTGTGACGACGACGAGACCACCGCCCTGGTGTGCGACAACGGCTCTGGCCTGGTCAAGGCTGGGTTCGCCGGTGATGACGCTCCCCGTGCTGTCTTCCCTTCCATTGTTGGACGCCCCCGTCACCAGGTAGGAATACTAAAGTTTCTGAAAAATAAACATTTCTAAAGCTTTGTTGCAGGCTGTCTGTAAGTGTCTATGTTTTCTGAGTTTATGTTTGCTTTGCGTTCTCAGGGTGTGATGGTGGGTATGGGTCAGAAGGACAGCTATGTGGGAGACGAGGCCCAGAGCAAGCGAGGTATCCTGACTCTGAAGTACCCCATCGAGCACGGCATCATCACCAACTGGGACGACATGGAGAAGGTGAAGGAAAACCGCAATACCTTAATATGTTTCCTTGTATTTGTGATTAGAGCCTGATTGTGAGTCACTTCTGTCCCTGACATATTCCTCCCTGTTCCTGTTTCACAGATCTGGCACCACACCTTCTACAACGAGCTCCGTGTGGCCCCAGAGGAGCATCCCACCCTGCTGACCGAGGCCCCCCTCAACCCCAAGGCCAACAGAGAGAAGATGACCCAGATCATGTTTGAGACCTTCAACGTCCCCGCCATGTATGTGGCTATTCAGGCTGTGCTGTCCCTGTACGCCTCTGGTCGTACCACCGGTGAGTCTCAAACCGAGGACTTTAACTCTTTGACTGTGCAACATCGCAGGACCATTCTAAAACACACACTCTTTATGTCTTCTGACAAACTGCTACTTTTTGTGGACAGGTATTGTGCTGGACTCTGGTGATGGTGTGACCCACAACGTGCCCATCTATGAGGGTTATGCTCTGCCCCACGCCATCATGCGTCTGGATCTGGCCGGTCGCGACCTGACAGACTACCTGATGAAGATCCTGACTGAACGTGGCTACTCCTTTGTCACCACTGGTGAGAAGGAGCCAACTACTAACTGGAAACCCAAAAATGGATAACCTATAAGATTAATAAGAAAAAAAAAGTTTTAGGTTATTACTGTAATGATTAAATGTACTTAGTTACTTTCCAATTAAATTGATAAATACGATATACCTACCCAAATCTAATTAAGAGATTATGATACTTAAGCTTTGATCAGAATAAAAACCTAACTCATAAACGCAATGAATGGCATTGATTTGAAGTGTTTTTTTCATAGTATTTTCAATAACAACTTCATAGTTGGCTCATTTAGATTTCTCTCACTGCAATAGATTGCTGCAGGGATGACTTACTTTTGTATAACTAAGTGGTTATGTTGCCTAAATCTAAGCAAGTGTTTTTGTTTGAGATACATCACCTTAACATTTACCACGTGTTTGCTGCTTCCATGCACGAGGCTACCCAATGCGCTAGAAAGTGACGCCAAGGGGTCTGACAAAGCATCAGAATGGGATGAATTGAAAAGAGAATGTGATGCAAAGCCCCATTTTATTTCTCATGAATTATACTTTTTATTTGTGAGAGAAACTCAAAGCCTACTGAAGTCCTGGCTCCAGAAGTGAACACAGAAAGCTGTTCGTAGATTATGTTAGCCAGTGCATGCAGTAGGCTGGTTCATAATGTTGTCATGTGAGATTAACAGACTAAACTGTGATTATTATCCTCCCTCCAGCTGAGCGTGAGATCGTGCGTGACATCAAGGAGAAGCTGTGCTACGTCGCTCTGGACTTTGAGAACGAGATGGCCACCGCCGCCTCCTCCTCCTCTCTGGAGAAGAGCTACGAGCTGCCCGACGGTCAAGTCATCACCATTGGTAACGAGCGTTTCCGCTGCCCCGAGACCCTGTTCCAGCCCTCCTTCATCGGTGAGTCATGACAGCTGCCCACCAACACCCACACACTGTGACCACCGTCACCGTGTCAAATTATATTTCATGTGTACAGTGAAAGGCATCTACTGACTCAGAAAGGCACAATAATTATAGGCTACAATTTCAGCTTGACAATAACGAGAATACTTTTTAAACAAGACATTTTTCACATAATGAGATGACAAAACAATAATTTGATTTACGAAGTATTGATTAAAATAAAGCATCAGTAAAAAAAAAAAAGGAATCTTATATGTTCATACATTTCTATTTATTTCTATAAATTATAATTTATTTTTTATTAATTATTTACTTTACTTTACTTTACTCATATTTAGTATTATATAAACATTTCAAAGATGATTTATAACAAACTACACTGTAGCTTTAAGCACGTTTAAGTGTTTATTAATCTATCTGTCCATTTGGCAGTGGAGGCTGGTGTATGTGCAAATAAAGAATGATAACATAGTAACTAGTTTGAATAATATAAAATCTGTCTTCATAAGAGATGGTGTAAATGTTGGCAAATAGTGTTCATTAATATAAACTTAAACTAAAGACAGCCTTATATCTCCTTGTAACTACATTATAGTGTGTTGTATAACTCATTCATTAATTGTCTATATTGCTTATAAATGCTAATATAGGGGGTAAAAGTAAAACCGTGTTTATTTTATAGTTTTCTCTAAACAATTTTTTTAATAATATTCTTTAATTCTTTTACGTTTTGCTTTTTTTGTTCTTTTATTGTTAATTACTTTGTATACTAGTCTTATGAACACTCTCCTTTCTCCTCTCACCTGCCCAGGCATGGAGTCTGCTGGTATCCATGAGACTGCATACAACAGCATCATGAAGTGTGACATTGACATCCGTAAGGACCTGTACGCCAACAATGTGCTGTCCGGTGGAACCACCATGTACCCCGGTATTGCTGACCGTATGCAGAAGGAGATCACCGCCCTGGCCCCCAGCACCATGAAGATCAAAGTGAGCCTTAGCGATCAGCACTGACTGGTTAAGTCCAGCTGACAGGACGTTTAGTATGTCGTATCGTATCCAACCTGTACCTCTGCTCCTCCCTGCAGATCATCGCTCCCCCTGAGAGGAAATACTCCGTCTGGATCGGCGGCTCCATCTTGGCCTCCCTGTCCACCTTCCAGCAGATGTGGATCAGCAAGCAGGAATACGATGAGGCTGGCCCATCCATCGTGCACAGGAAGTGCTTCTAAATCTCCAACCCACACCAAAAGAAAAAAAAACACACACACACCAACTGCACCATCCATATTTGTATTTCTACTTTGCCTTTTGCTGTATATACATGTTTTGTTGTAATAAAAATAGTTGCTTTTAACTTTAATTTGTGTTGATTTATATACTTTTTTCACTATGTGAGATTAAAAAAGACATTTTAGCTTAACAACAAAGGAATGACAAACATAGTATTTTCCTTTTTTGAAAAAAGTAAAAAACTTACTTCATCTAAAATGCTGCTTAAAGGAAAATATAGCCTCAGGTGAGTTAAATCATACATTAAATAATAAATAAACATCTCCCCCCTCATACACATAAAGTTGTCTTAATACTTAAAGTGTTGCTAAAATGTTGACCCACTTCTTTTCCTTATCTTAGTAGAGTATAGTCTCAGTTTAATTTACAAAAGTCTAAAGTGTTCCACAGCTGAACAATTTACTTTTATGATAAGATTGAGAGAGATTATTTTGTCCTTTATTATATATTGGAACATTTGACCACAAAACATTTCTTATCAGTGATTTCAATATTCAGAATGTATAGGCAATCAGAGCCATCACCACCCTAAAGGTGGAGCAAAAGTTATTTTTAAGTTGAAAAGACTCATATCTACCACTTTCCCTATGTGTCCTGAACACAACACTTTTCCTTCACTTCCTTGTCACCTGAGCCACAGGTGATATGGATGAGCATAATAAAGCCGGCCTCCTTCATTCACCAGACATTTCACCAAGTGAGTAAAGGAGATTCTTGGCGTTTTAGTCAAAGGTTGTTGAACATTTCAACATGAAGGTTACAGACAGTAATGTGATTCGGTTTCACCTTCAAGTTTTATATGGGATTACTGTAAAGAGCTTTGTGAAGAAAAAGGAGAGACTGTCCGTCAGTGGTGCAAAGATCTTTGGTGTTCCTCTGGAGAATTTACCCCGTCAGTACATTCCTGAGTTTGGACTGGTGCCCTGGTGAGTATAAGTAATATAAGGATGTTTATGAGCTTAAACTGGGATGTCAGGTCCCAGGATTAATGCTTTGTTTTTAACACGTTGTGTCTCAGCTTTTTGGTGAATGCTTGTTCATTTCTACTGGAGCGTGCTGGAACTGTTGGCCTGTTCAGAAAACCAGGCTCTCTTCCTCGCATTAAGACTCTCCGGGTAAGATTTGAACCGTTTGACCTCGCACTAATATAAGTCCTGCTGGAGCAATAGCGCCGTGATGGTGGTTTGAGGAAACACTGCTCCTTATCTGATCTGGTGTGGCTTTATTGTGGCAAGATGTAAATATTTTTTGCCATTCTTTGTGTGTGTGTGTGTGTGTGTGTGTGTGTGTGTGTGTGTGTGTGTGTGTGTGTGTGTGTGTGTGTGTGTGTGTGTGTGTGTGTGTATTGCAGGCCAAGTTGAATAGAGGAGAGGGTTGTCTGACCGCATCCTTCCCCAACGATGTTTCAACGCTCATCAAACAGTTTTGCAGGGAGCTGCCGGAGCCTTTGTTCCCCTCTGAGCTCCACGCAGCTCTGCTCCAAGCCCAGGCGCTGTCCAGCCTACAGGACAAGACTTCAGCCCTCCAGCTGCTGTCCTGTTTGCTACCCGCCAGAAACGCCTCCTGTCTGAATTACCTGTTTGACTTCCTCTCTAAAGTCTCCCAGAGGTTTGAGAGAAAACTTAACAATGTGGGGAAATCAAACCCTTATAGACAAAGAGTGTTTAGAGCACATGGAGGTGCATTAGTCTGCTTACATTAGTTCACTGGAATAGATGAGTAACAGTGGGATGAATTGAAGCTAAACTTGATTTTATTTTGGATTATGATCTGCAGTTAGCCCAACAGATAACACAAATGTTGACGTTGGGAGTGTTGATCATTTTTCTTGGTGACTGCTGTCACTGATGCCTTGGTCATCTCAGTCAGCTGTTTCAGTGCTTTTAACACTTAACACACAACCAAACAGCAATGTCGTGAATATTTGAACTGTTTAATGTCAGAGAAAGCAATATCTAAAGCCACCTGCCGTCGTGGTTCCCAACTATTTGCGACCCCTTAAAATTAAACAATGTATGCTTGTAATCCCTCATCCAGATTATGGTTTTATTGTGGATGTTGTGGAATTATGAGCAGTTCAAACATCAAAATACTTGTTTCCTTTTATGATTATTTCATTTGTCTTTAGAAGCCTGAAGAGAATAAAGTATCCATTGTTTTCACAAGAAATTGCAAAAATAGAGAAAAAAGAAAATAGATTGGTGTAACAGAAATATTTGTCTTTGCGTACCTGTAATCATCTTGAGACCCCTCAGATTTATCAAAGGTGGGGGTCCTGAACACAGGTTGGGAACCACTGATCTACAGTGTGATAGAAGTATAATTGGCTTAAAGTTATGGGACAGGATTCCACAAATGTGAAGTGAATGTACAAATTATTTAAATTCCATGTGTTTTCCTCTTTATTCTCTGTTCATATGCGTCAGATGCACCGAAAACTTAATGACCAGCCTCAACATAGCCACAGTCTTCGCTCCGTGTCTTTTACCGCCTCCCAACAAGGCAGAGATGTCTGAAAGGCGATTTGAACTCAGAGTTCTCGTCTTGCGCACCTTCATTGAAAATCCTCACCTATTCGGTAACAAAATCATTCAGTCCTGACGCATTCTTTTAAATAATGGTGTTTTGGACAGACTGGATATCTGCAACTTTTAAGATCTTCTCTCTATAGGTGTGATTCCTAAAGCTGTAATGGACAGTATGGATTTTCTGATTAATTTCCATCCTCTGAAAGACGCAAAGAGAGGTCGCAGAAAAAGACACAGTTTCAAAGGTAAAACACTAAGCTATCAGAAAAATGGAACGGTGTTTTTGCCTTTTCTCAACTGAACACTTCAATTGAATTTTCTCGAATACTTACAGCGATGTGGTCTGTGAAGACAGTGCCCTGGATTCACGGGCAGCCAAAGGACAGACCTCCAGTCCCTGAGCGGAGTCGAGAGTCCACCTCAGGGGACAGAGTGCCGCTCAGGAGAAGCCTCGGCCTAGAGACTTTCCCTAATGTCCTGCTGTTCAGAACCTGTATGCCTTGTGCAGGTAAACTCAACGTGAAGAAAGAAACCGGCCGTAATGAATGTGACTCAATCAATGTGAATCATTTTGGAACGGAATGTGATTATATCAAAATTGTTTATAGAACAAGGTTTCAGACCTGCAATGGCTTTGTTAGACAGTCACAGCCCTGTTGGCAAATAGGCATGCAAGACCCCACAGGAAAGACCAGTAAGGTAAATGATAAAAGCATTTTCATTCATTTTACAGGACTAATAAGATGGAAGGGAAATGTAAGAATGTTGATAATGAAATCCGATAAACATAAATGTGATGTTTGTGTCTCTTTTTTTTTTGTTTTTGGTGATCTGCGTTTGGGTCATTTTCCAACATTCACCAGAGGACAGGATGCAGACGGCTCTCCTGTGCTCACTGGTGACGGGAAAGTGCAGCTCACACCTTGGAGAAGATGTATTTCCCTGTAATTTTTTTTAAATATTAAGTTGTCATGTAGTTTTGCCCCACATTACTGCAGCATTTTAGGTTTTATTTATAATGTGGCTTGGAACTGTTTAATGTCTTAAATATAATGTTATTTTTTTACTTTTTAATAAATGTTTTTTTTCACTGTTGTATGGATGAACTTCCACCATAGTTTCATAACAAGTGAATAAATGTTTTTTTCCCCCAAATTTATTTCTCTTTTACCTATGTATGTTATGCATTTTATTATGGCTGTTAAGTGAATATGATAAGGTGATGTCTATCAATCACATTATCTTTGATGCAAACCAAATATTCAAAATCAGGAATCCATATAGAAGAATTCTAAAAGTGCATATCGGTAGAGGATTAAAAACAAGAATTCAACAGTTGCATTTTATTTAATTAATCATATCAAGTAAGAGATTCCCTGACCACAGAGACCCATGCAAGCGATCCACATAAGAAGTTAAACCAGTGCAATACCAGTAATGGAGAATTATAAAAATATAAATGATACAATGGCAATATGAAAGGAAGTAAAATAGAGATACATATAGAAGGAACATATTTTGGTCTGATTTGTCTCAATTTTAACACTGGGTGTGTCAGCACTATGCATGCTGATATATAATGTATCATTCTAGCATTCTAAAATGATTAGATTAGTTTTCTTCCCATAAATTGTTTTAAAATGTTTTGATGGTCTGTTATGGTCTCAGTGAGACTTCTTACAGTGCTTTGTGGGGCCCTGTGCAGATGATTGCCACAATGTAATAGCCAATGAGAAGAGAGGATTTTTGGTATCTTAGCAACTGCATCTGAACCGTGAAGTGAGGTGGATTGCGTCCTCCTGCAAGGTTGCATAACAGGCACTTATGATGACAGTGTGAACAGAGTGTTTTTCCTTCAAAATAAAGTGGGAGAAAAGGAATCGGGGGACGTAAAACGTTTAGGTCACTTATTTTAGAGCAACAAGAAAGCATTATAATTCATAATAATGCTGAATCAACTTTATTTAGAATGATTGTTGGTCAAAAAAAATGTCAAAAAACTGATTTTGGAATCGTGTTTGAGAAGCAAGCTTTTATTGTGGAATACGGAAATAAACAATTATTTCTGTCTAACTTGACAGAGGTCTCGCGCAGTACGCAGGTCCCATCATCGACGACACGGTAAGGAAAAATAAACGGAAATTGCTTATTTGCTCCTTTGTGATGATTTATATTAACAAAAACATGCATGTCATCAAATAAGTGTATTTGATTACAGCTTATATTATAAATGATGGTGTTTTTTCTTTTTTTATAGACACATTATGTAGGTTATTTATAGTATATTTACATCGGCCTTGGCTCTGTTTACAAAGTGATTGTCACACCAAATCTTTATTCCATTTATAGACAATTTATAGCCTTTTACAGTTTCTATTAACCACAACAGATACACTTAATAAATACAGCCACCATTTCCATATCATTGGCCCTTTTTATTTAGATAGCCTGTCATGTGACTAACATCAATTGCAGCTGTGTTTGCACATGATTGCTGTCCATCTTTTGTGCGGTGGCCTTATGTGTTTTTCCTCGGCAGATGGCAGAAATTGGCTCCGTGGTGCGGTTATCGTTGCTCGGCTTCCTCCTGTGCCTGCAGGTCGGCAGGGCTCCAGCCCGCAGCCCCCGCACGGTGGACCAGGTGTCTGAAGCCGACATCCAGCGAATCCTGCACGGCGTCATGGAGCAGCTGGGCATCGCTCGGCCAAGGGTGGAGTATCCTGCACATCAGGCCACCAACATTGTCGGGCCTCAGAGCATACAGGGTATGTTGGGTGCATTTATAAATACAGTATACATCTTCAGACGAACCAGGGGAAACCAGGAGAAAGATACTTTAGCTGAACGCTGACAGTTGGGAGGGTGCAAGGGCTTGTTTACTGTATTTTCATTGTATTTGTCCTATCTCATCTGTCTTAATTCTGCACTAATATGAATAATATGAACTAAGAATAACACTAGCACTGGATCAAAACAACCCATTGTTTCGGGTTTGATTGGTTCCCACTGTTTCAAGGAACCAGTGATGTATTTATCCCATTATATATCATCTGTCTTAATATTGTTTTAGTCCACAAGTCAAAGATATCAATTTACTATTTACTATTATTCATGCATAACAAATAAAAACATTCACAGATTTTTTTATTGCTTAAAAAATTACTGAAGCAATCAATCTATTCTCAAAATAGTTGCATATTTATCCGCCATTTATTTAGGTCCATGTAAATGCTGAATGCAAGTAATATCATTGATCATTGACGGGGCTTCATCATGTGCTGAAACAACTAATACAACCGAATAGAAGGGGGACCAATGCTGTTGTGACATGGACAATATTGCCATGTATGATGTTTACTCAAGTGAAAATGCTTCATTGATGCTCTGGTTTTTGTGGTGATTGTAATGTGTGTTTTCCTCCACAAGGTGGTGCTCACGAAGGGCTGCAGCACCTCGGCCCCTTTGGCAACATCCCCAACATTGTGGCCGAGCTGACCGGCGACAACGTTCCCAAAGACTTCAGTGATGATCACGGGTACCCAGACCCTCCGAACCCCTGTCCCCTGGGAAAGACAGGTAGACACTCTTGTACTAAGCACTTCATTTATTAACATACTAACGAACTGATGTTGCTATTAATGACACCACAGGGCCCGTTCTTTCTGTTCTTTATTGGGTTTTTATTGTATTCTTCTGCACCTCATCACAGCAGTAGACGGGTGTTTGGAAAATGCTCCGGACACAGCCGAGTTCAGCAGAGAGTTTCAAAAACACCAGCACCTGTTTGACCCAGAGCACGACTACCCAGCACTGGCAAAATGGGTGAGAATTTTTTATTTTTTTTGATCACAGATCAATTAAATGGTCAAAAATGCTCTTGTTTAGTTCCCAAATCACTCGTCCTGTCTAAACAACAGTCACAAACAATGATACAAAGCAGAGAAAATCAGCAAATCTTGATGAAATTATTAATTGTTTGAATATTAATGCACACATACCTCATTAACACAGAGTTCTCCAGTCGTTCACCTGCAAATCAAGTCTGCTTTTACATTTACCTGAGACACAATATCAGGTGCACACGTGAACCAGGTAAAGACGTACGCACTATTATTACTTTAATTCATTTTTACATTAATTCGGCACATGCTTTTGTTTAAAGCAATGCGCATGCATTTGAACACCGCAGGACGTCAAAGTCATCAACTACTGGAAGTGCAAACCTCTCAAGCGAACTAAGAGAGTGTTCTGATTGCTACACAACAAGTGTTTAGAGGTTTACTTTTAAAAAGAAATAAGACATAACTGAGTCCTAGCATGGAGAGGTCCAACAGCATTCAATGAAACTAGAAGAAATCCTTCTCATAATAAAGAGAAATAGATGTTGGGAACAAGGAAATTGCTGGTGGCTGCTTCAAAACAAAATGAAGACTTTTGCCATTTAAAAGATCAAACTAAACTTGTTTGTAATTTGCATTGATTTGTTCTTGTATCTGAGTCTGGTCTGAAAAAAATCACCCCTTTGACTGTTTTTATTCTTGGAAAAGGCATTCAGGCAATTTGATGACAGTAATTTAGGAACAAAGGGACTGGCTATAAAACAAAGGATTCGTGATCTAATGTCTGTGTTTCCTTTCAGAACAAGGAACTTTTGTACCAAAAACTGAAGGGAGGACCAAAGAGAAGAAAAAGGGTATCGTGTTTGTTGTCTTCTTCATTTGAAGTATTGTGTTTGAAAAAAACACATCACCAGCATTGAAATCTACCCCTTAAGGGAGCCACATACTTATTTTTTGAATAAAACTGTCTTCTATTTGGTCTATTTATGCACATGTTTACAGTGTTAATCTATATTTCCCTGCCTCCCTGCAGAGTGTCAACCCGTATCTAATGGGCCAGAGGCTGGACAATGTGGTCGCCAAAAAATCTGTTCCTCACTTCTCTGAGGAAGAAGAGGAAGAGCCACCAACCGTCTCTGCTGCCAGCAAATCTACAACCTAAACTCCTGCACCTGCAACACTCACTGTAATATTAAAGGATACTCTCAGATACAAGTTTGTTACACTACAAATTTAAGCATTTTGGTGAACAAGCAATGGATTTGTGACTTCATGGCAATACTGTAAAATAAGAAATAGTATGCAGGTAAAAGAGAGGCACTTTTTATTGTATTGCAGTCATATTAATTAGCCCAGATGTTGTTCATTAATTAGACAGCATGTGCCTGAAAAGTGTTTCTCAGTTCACTTATACCAACCAATTTTATATAGAATAGTCACATTGCCTGAGATTCAACAGTTTAATCCAAAATGCTAAAATACTATGTGTTTAAGTCTTGACTGTCAGTATATCTATAACTGTATTATAATAAGACGTATAAAGATATTTTGATTTGGAGGAGTGTTGAATGAGAAAGTCATAATTACTCATGACTGTACAGAAATCAATTTGCTCACTTATGTTTCTGAAGTTTTTGTATGTCTTGATATAACCAGTTAATCACCTCTGTGTCTTCAGAAGCAACGGTTCAATACAGTTCCTATTCTTGGTTAAGTTCATTATAAACGGTAGCAGCTTTGCTTTGTCATGTAAGAGATGACTTTGAACTATGTCACTGTCGCAAGGCAAATATTGTAGCTCTCATTCTGATTAGTATCTGTTCTCATCACCACACTGCAGTAACACCAGCCTCTACAGGCAGCGCTGAGTCTCATCTTACCAAAACATGTCTGTGTTATGTTTTAGCTCTGTGAAGTCAAATAAACTAAATTTGCATTGACAAAGTTTGGAGTTCGATTGTTTCTCCCATTTCAGACAGATGAAGTTAGAGTGTGGGTTTGGGGGGAGGGGGGCGTGTTCTGCTGAAGCTCTGTGGCTCAAGAGAGTGTAGAAACCCCTCAGCATGTCATTCACAAAGCCACTAAAGAGGAAGAAGGACGTGCAGAAGAAACACATACTGTAGTGTGACTGGACAAAGTCTTCTTGTGAGGATCTTAAATCAATAACAGGTAACTCAATTCAGTAAATGCTGATTTTGTTTGTTAACTGAAGTCCTAAATATCGTGTATTTGCTGCTTGTTTGGTGCGTAATGCGCGCGTAAAAGTTGTGCGTAACACGTAAAATACTTTCTCCTTCAGCTTCAGTGATGAGGACACAATCAGTGCTGATCCCCGCAGCAGTTTTGGTGCTGCTGCTCGGCCCGCTAAAGAGCACAGATGCTGCCATATATCAGGGCGCGTTCCCACACCCAAACAAATACAACCCAAACGAATCGGATAGATGCCAGCAGCCCGCCGTCAGTGGACTAATTTCCCGCGGGATGGGACCTGTAACCTCTACCGACGAAGTGCTGGAGTCCAGTCAGGAGGCGCTGCACGTCACGGAGCGTCGGTACCTGCGGCTGGACTGGTGCAAGACGCAGCCGCTAAAGCAGACCATCCAGGAGGAGGGCTGCCTGAGCCGCACCATCATCAACCGGTTTTGCTACGGACAGTGCAACTCCTTCTACATCCCGAGGCATGATTACCAGGACGGAGACGCCTTTCAGTCCTGCTCTGCCTGCAAACCCAAAACCTTCAGCACCGTCACGTACACCCTCTTCTGCCCCGGTCAGACACCCAGCACGAGGAAGAAACGGATCCAGCGCGTCAAGCAGTGTCGCTGCACAACAATAGATACGGATTAGACGCAAACCGACTCATCCAGGTTGATAATATCCGCAGCAAAGTGCAGCTTTGCAAAAGTAAAAAAAAAGGAAAGTGTATTTTTCTTAAAGGACACTTTAGAAGTAAGTGCGAATGGGAAGGCGATGAACTTACCTGAGTTGATTTGTATCATTGTAATGGAGAGAAGATGCTGATAGACAATATGCATGAGTGGTTGGTTCAGGTGCTCTTTTCCCTCTAAAATTATAGTATGAGCTGCAATTAATAATTCATCACTGTCCAAATATCTTGTCAGTTATCGGTTATCATTGGTTCCACAAAGTCAGTTTTTTGTGTTAACAGATTAAGTGGATTTGTCAAATAGTTTTAGGTGCAGGGACTTTGCCAAAGTTTAAGGCTTATTATACGAAGTGAACTGATGACATATAACAGTGTTTAAGCTTAAGACAGGTATATTAGTTGCAGCAAGCAGGCAGATAGATGTGCAGCATCTACTCAGAATACAAAGACAGGTCTATGAAGGACTTGGATGGTTGTATTGTTTCCACTGTGTGGGATGTAAAGCTGATCATATAGAGGGTTTTTTTTCTTTTCAACCTGCACTGCTAACCGTCACTTCATTTTATGGCTGTGTATAATATGTGTATCATGTATTGTAAAGTTGCTTGTGAATAAAAAAAAAAAAGCTATGAAATCACATACTTTCTGATCGGTGATTTTATTCATAGAAAAAACATATTCTAAGAATATTAAGATGTCAAAATCAAAGCAAATAATTTGCGTAGAAAGTTCAAAACAAGAATAGTAATACAGCACTTAAGCTGATAATAATAATTTCTAAATATTGCACATTTATTACATTTTTTTATCTTTAAAATCTCAGCACATTATAGCTAATTATGAAATAGAACTGTCAGTGAATGATGAAGGAGACTTCTATATTGTCAGGTAAAAGAAACAACAATTTTGTAATGATCCCGATCTATCAGTTTTATACACCTTCTCTCGTAAGACTCTCACGTTGAAGACATGTTTGCTTCTTTCTGACGCAGTCTGTCTTTCTGTTGAGAGCAAAAAACGGTTAGTGTTATAAATAGAGTCCAAAAACACTGCATATTCACAATTCAACCAAAGCAGCAAGACAGCAGTGTTTTGTAATATGTGGTGTCTCATAGAATGAGAGCATGAGTATATTTGTGAATGTGTATTTATTTGCATTGCATATTGAAGGCCTGGATTAGGAAATGTGCGTTTTTAGAAGTCTCAGTTTATCGACTCCGTCCTGGATCCCGTCTTACCAGGCTGTTGGGGTTGATCTTTCTGGTCTCCACCTTCTTCTCTGCTGTGATCCTCTTCACTGACAGCTGAGCCTCTTTTAATCTGCAGAAACAATGTGTCAACTTCATTGGTTTCACAATCCATTTTCCGATTCTGAACTGAATCCATTTTTCAAAATGTAATTTTAAAAACCCAGAGCTATCTGATACCTCTTGTTAGAGATGTTCTTGTTCTCCCTCTTCCACCTGGCCTTGAAGTCTGCACAAAACTCAAACCAGAGCATGAAGAGATGACCGGGGGTCACCTCATTCTCTCCCGTCTTGGCCTTCAGTCCAAAGTACAGAACCAAGTCCTGAAAACTGAACAGCAAATATAAAAAAGAGAGGATGAAAAGCACAATAAACCAAGATGGAGGTGTTTAGCCTGGTTGCTTCCCATCTTGAGTGTTACTGTAGGTCTTAAGCCCATTACAGATATTTTTGAAAACAGAAACTTTGTCCACACGACCTTTGTTTTACAAAGTATATACGATTAATGCTACGTCAAAGATACATCAAATACCAGAAAATACGATTTTAAGCATGCATAGTGAACTTATTTTCCTTTGGCGTATTAACAAAGCAAAAAATATTGACTTATTATTGCTTTATTCATAGATTTTTGATACCTATTTATTTAACATCTTTCTGGTACAAGGTGGTGTGGCAAAACCGAACTGTGACTCGTGTGTGGACGGACAACAAGGTGGAGTTGCTGCTCAGCATCACCTTAAAATACCGGCAGTGCTGCAAGGATGGAGTATTTTTGTAGGCCAACTCCTAAAGTTAGCATCTCACTGGTTCCCTCGAGAGATTTCTCCATTGGATTTGGGATTATTGCAGAAAATTAAACTATATCACCAAATTCAAAGGCCAGTATGATGCACACAAAATAACAGCATGATTCAATTCTCCAACCTTTTTTGTACAGTCATCAACTCATATGAAGCCTCTGCGTGTTCTTTTCGTGCTGCAAAGAAACAGACGAGGAAACTTTTTAGTTATAGCCAGACTATTCCCAAAAAATTTCAAACAATTATAATCCCTATTAATATAAATACTTACTAATAGTACTAGATACTAAAAATACAATAAAAAATTCAGAAAGTATTGAGAACACTTCACTTTTTATGTTTTGTTATTTTGCAGTCTTATGCTAAAACCATTTAAACAAATTGTTCCTCTCATCAATCCACACTCTGTAATACAATACAGTTAATACAATGAATTTGTTGCAGATTCATTCAAGAAAACACTGAAATAAGCTGACAAATTGGCATAAGTATGCCTTTTCTATTTCCGTTCAAATGTAGCTCAGGTGCCTCCCATTCCTCTTGATCATCTTTGAGTGTTTCTACACCTTGGTTGGAGTCCACCTGTGGTAAATTCAACTGATTGGACATGATTTGGAAAGGGACACACCTGTCTATATAAAAGGTCTCATCAGAGCAAAGACCATGTCATGAGGTGGAAGCAACTACTGCGTAGCTCAGAGACAGGATTGTGTTGAGGCACAGAGCACAGAAAAAAACCCTAAAATCCTGTTTTCACTTTGTTATTATGGGATATTTAGTGTCCAGAGAGATTGATCGAGGGGGGGTACATTTAAAGAGTGTTAGCATAAGACTGCAACATAACAAAACAACAAGAAAGTGAAGGCCTGCATGCTCTCTGAATGCACTGTATATCAAATGAAACACACGTGATACAAGGGACAAAAGATCTAACATAAGTCCAGCGGTCTCTGTACGCTTTGATGTGTCACTTTTCATCACAGGCAGAAAAAGTGGTGGTATTCAAAACAAGACATGCATTTAACATTACAATACATCTGTGCCATTGCAAAATACTGCGAACAGGAAGCTCTTTAACGCGGGACATCGGCTGGTTGGATAAATATTTCCCAGTGCCGGTGTGTCTCAGGCAGGAGTCTCTCAGTCGTTGCCAAATGTGTCTGATCCCTATCTGAGTGTCTAGCCTTTACTCCCAGTCCATCCTATCTGCCCTTCACAAACACACAGGCAGTTACAAGATTTAACTGACTGCTATAGACAATAGCATAGTTTAGATGAAGAGAGAATAATTGAAGGAGAGTTGACAGGTTCCTGATGATCATTCATGGGGGAGTTTGCATTAAATGAAATCATCTGAAGTTAAGTATTTGCAGTACTGTTAAATATTAAATGTGAGCCTTAAAATGGTTTCAGAGGTTTTAAAATATGTGTTCCAGAAAGAAATCTACCCTGTTGAACACAGAAAAATGATACCGGCCTTAAATCTCACCTATAGTCACGGGCGTTATAGACACTCAGGCTCACAGCTGAACAATATACGAGTATAATTACTTACCGCTGAAAACAAAAGCCTCCATTTTGTCCTTAAACGGCTGCAGGTTTTCTTCAGGAGAATCAGAGCAAACGTTCTTTACATCTTTCTCACATCCTGATTTTAAAAAAAGAAACAAGAGAACGGTTCAGAAAAAAGTTAAAATACACTTTTTTTATGTTTCAGAAATGTTGTTAAAGAAAATATAAAGTGTAGCTGCGGAGGAAAGGGAAATCATCGCATCAAATATGTATCAGTGCTGTTGAATCCAGTTTTCTTTGGACACAATATTCTGATTTGTTCGCTTCAAAACTTATTGCCACCAGTAAGTCGTTAAGATAAGTAATTATCTGTCTTTATTTTGAGAAGGTTTCTTGTTTTTTGATTTATTAAGTCATTATGTTGAGAAACTAAAGGCTTTTGCACACCAAGTCCGTATTTGTAAAAAATAAATTCAAACTCATGTTGTTTCAATCACATTCACGCACCGAGTTTTTGGAACAGGCTTGATTTTCTGCATTTTTTTTCACATCCATCGAAAGCCAAAAGAGCGTTGTCTGACCACTCAGAGCCACCGTCCATGCAAACGTAATAATTCAACATTTCATCTGATTCACAAAGCACTTTACGATGAACAAAGTAAAGCATACAGAGATGCAGGATTTAAGGGTTGTGGTCTGTGATTCAGAACAGCTTGGAATCAGGGATGGGAGCAAAACAAAGTTACCAAAAATTAGACAGTAACATCAGTAAACATGTGGTAGGCAGCTAATCGATAGCTTCTTGCTAATGTCATTCATTCAGTAGCCCCGTTTGGGACTAGCACTATCCATTGCATCCATGTAATAATTCAGTTTTATCTCATTTTGCAAAAATAGAACAATACAAATGAATCAAACTCAGTGTGCAGGGTTTCTGTGGATAGCATTTTTTATCTGATGAAGGATTAAAGTAAAGCTTATGAAAAATATGGCCTTTAGTCATTATTTTCAGAAGTTTGTCATTAAAACTACTGAAAGGATCTTTTTTTTTCGTCTTATTTTATTTTTTATTTTACTGGTGGAAATGAGCTTCTATAAGGAGGAGAGAATGTTCTGGTTTAAACTAGCTCCACCTGTGCAGAAGCAGGAGGTTATCAACACAGCTTCCTCTCTACAGCAGATATCACTTAGATTCACCCAGAGATGGCGACTGAAAACTCCCTTTCTCTCTATCTCTCTCCCTCCCTCTGCCAGTCTGTGGCTCCATGTTGATCTGCGTCCAATCAGTGGATCAGAGGAGCCAGTCTGCGGAGCCAGTCATAATAGAGGCTGCAGAGGGAGCCGAGCCCCTGCCCCGCCACCTCCCCGCACCCTGACGCTCGATCAACATCTCCCAGATAAGATTACAAAAGAATACTGTTTTCATTCTGAATTTATGTAAACTGTGGAGGCGGGTATCTCTCTCTCTCTCCTTTCTTTCTTTTGTGTGCCTTTTGTGTTCGACAGAAGTTTGCTTATTTCAGACCGAAGAGGGTTAAAGACCTTCACATAAACAGAGTCGCCTGATGAGGGGTGTGGTGCTTTCAGATGTGAGACTGAAGCAGTCATTTGGTTTCATAGTGAGGAGATTTTTAAAGTTTTGGTGATGCATGCTAACATTTGCTAATTGGCTTTAATCACAAAGTACAACTGAGGCTGAGTTTCAATCAAAGTAAATAAAAATGTTCACCTGATGCTTGAAGCTACAGGAAGTTAAGGAATCACCAAAGTTAGCGAATCATCCTGAAGGGAATTTGAACGTCTGGATCAAATTTCATGACAATCCATTTGATCAACCACATGGCGGCTCTAAAGGAAGAAGTCAGTGCCTCAACAAAGTTTGTTGGATCCATCCTCTGGGGATCATGAATGTCTGTACAGCATTTCATGACAATCCATCTGATAGTGGTTGAGATATTTTGTTTTGGACCAAAGTGTTGGACCAAACAACTGACCGACATTTCCATCCATAGTTATGCAGATAGCGTGGCTATTGACACATTTAGGGGATCCTTATGTCCTCATATATTTATATATATATATATATTATGTGTGTGCCGATACATGTTGACAACGAGTTTTACTACTGAATACACTGCTGGGGATGTAAATGTCTAACACTGGGGGCAGCATAGACG
This sequence comes from Cebidichthys violaceus, assembly GCF_023349555.1. NCBI lineage: Eukaryota > Metazoa > Chordata > Actinopteri > Perciformes > Stichaeidae > Cebidichthys > Cebidichthys violaceus. The sequence continues at coordinate 1,480,820 of NW_027176307.1, read as the reverse complement.
AAATTCTACTCACCATTGAATTTGGCCAAGAGGAAGACATCTCAGAGCCTGGACAAATTAAATCAATTTGTCCACATGTAGATGTCCACATGTAGATACCACTGACAGGCAATTGAGAAAATATGTTTTTGGTAGTAATTTGGATGAATTTGAAACTGTTTAGAGTGAATAAGGTCTTTTTAATGTAGAATCTTTGGATCTCATTTCCTTCAATGGCCAACATGGATGACTTACGAGAAACAAATGTCCCCGTAACTTTGTCGGTAAACATTTCAAACCAACCAAAGAGAAAACACAGGGAGAGTGAAGAACGACAGAAAGGAGGCACAAAGACGGTTCAAACAAGCAGAAGAAAAGGAACCCGCGACGGGCAATCCAGATTGCACGGTGGTTTGGGTAGACGGGCCGATAAGATAAAGCTGTGTTGAGAGCTAAAGAAAGCTATCTGCGGCACACATCTGGGGGCCACACTGGAGCCCAGGTGATACAGCCGAGCAGGTTGAGGATCTGTGCATCTCTGCAGAGGTCCGTGCAGAGATGCTACGGATACTGGAGGTCTGGAGATTACATAAGTGGGACGCTGTGGTCTCCCTGCTCTGGCGACAGGGGCACAAAGGCACAACGATGGGAGATCTGATGGGCAGGAGGATTAGAAGCTGGATCTGAAAGGCGCCAGGCCTGTATCAGCAGCAAGACTCCTGCTAGTCTCTGACTACACGCACAGTGAAGTGCAGTCGAAAACAAATGTATACATAGGGATACAACAATGCACTCGCTCACAATCGTACGCATGTAAGAGTAAGCATTGTCCTCAACGTGACTCTAACTGGCTGGCATTGCTGAGTGGCGTCATATGGGCACACTTAGAGAGAGAGGAGAACAGGCTAGAAGGATAAGAAAGACGAGAGGAAATCTTTTGTTCTGGGGCTTTAGCGAACTCAAGTTTGGTAAAAGAAGCAGGCCTTTAGCCTGAAGTATAAACAGTTACTCAATGGCTGGGGCCGGTGATGGGAAACCATGGTGTTGAGTTGTGTGTGTGTGTGTGTGTGTGTGTGTGTGTGTGTGGGGGGGGGGGGGGTTGTGTCTGAGGAAAAACGATGCCAGACCAGGGCCGAGGTTTGGTCTATGGGAACTTCTCAAAATCAGAGGGATAGAGTTACACAGCCCCACTGAGGTTTTCAAACAAAAACACACAACAAAATGACCACAAGGCGAGACTATTCCAGTCACCCAGTCACATGGATGCTGAAGCTCAGAGTGGAGCTAATGTTTTGGGGATTATCATCTAATATTATTAACTAAGAGGGTCTCTTTTTTTGTAGAGAGACGGAGCTGGAATGAATAAAGGTTGCAGTAGTGACGTCACATACTTGTCAGATCTCGTCCAAGCTGTCTCAGGTCTCTGTTGAGGTCATCAAACTTGACCTGTGCAGCCAGGAAGACATCCTGAGGTTCAGGAAGTGGGAATATACTCTTGTCTGTGCCGGCGTTCTGGTGGAATACAATTTAAAAAAACTAAACAGCAATAACATCAGGAACTGAGAAACGTAATGTTTCTTTTGACTAAATAAACAATTAGATCTGAGTCAAAATGGATAATAATTGTTTTTGAACTAATACCTGATCCACATTGTGCAGGTAGTACGACACTACATAGTCCACCAGGCTGATACGATTGTCCTGAGAAGAAAAGCAGGAAAGGTTTTACTCTCTATGGGATCACTCAGACAGATTTGATATGCGTTGAGAGAATAAATTCAGTTTCTGTGAGTTGATTAAAAAAAACGATGAATGGTGGAGGCTGTTCAAGCCGGTCTGAAAAATGTTCTCTGCAGGTTTTGTTTTTATGTAAAACCTTTAATTTACTGTTAATATTCTCAGTAAAAGGGTTTAAAAAGTGACTTGAACATCAATCAAAGATCTGGCAGTTTAATGGTAGAAACTTTGTTGTTTCTACCATTAAATATCAGGTCTCTGTAAAATAAAACTACACATGTTTATTTTACTGGATTGCCCTTATTATGGAATGCATGATAGCAATAAGATGTGGTATTCATTGTTTAATATTAATATTTTTTAATATCTTTAATATAAAAAAAACGACCTCCACAGCATCTGCTCAGCAGGTCCCTGCCACACCCTCACATACTGTTAACCATTCACAACAGATTGCATTTACACTAAAAACAGTTCTCTGCTTTTGGCCATTGATTGATAAGTTCCACTTCTTACACTCTTATACATATACTCCCTGAAAAAACAATATTTAGTATGAGTGAATTCTACAATACTTAAAAAGGACGGATAAAGCAGCATCTAATGGAGCCGCTACAGTTCTCTATCAAGGCCTTACTCTGCTCTTCACATCCTTCAGTTTAGGCAGAATGTCCAGACCAAAGCCGTCAGCCTGACCTCTGGTCCTGTTGCCTCCGTTCATGTGGTTCCCCAGAGCTAACACCAGCCCCATCACATCCGTTACACCGTCGTTCTCCAGCAGAGCCTTAAAACAGAAAACACTCACAGGGTCAACGACAGACAGCTGGCACCACACTCAGGATGATCCACACATTAAATCACTTCAAACCTTTTTGAGTTAGGCTGTGGTGATGTCATTTATATGCATGCATATAAACGGTATATCCTCATGGTCCCAATCACCCAAACACTGACCATCTCATCATTGAACCAGAGGGAGTCAGACATACTGTAGGTGCTACTTACAATATAATGATCAGTGAGAGGCATGTTAACACTACAGACAGCTCAAATATTTGTTAGAATGTTAATATGTTGAGTGGAAAAGGGAGATCATTGTAGAATATACAGTAGCTTGATAGATCAAGAGAAGATGGATCATGTGTAGCTTGTCTTCCTACCTTGCAGACAGAGGAGACCGTGTTGAGCTTTGTTTGGATGGACGTGATCCCATCGATGAAGGCCGACTGGAAGATGACGCAGTGAGCTCTGCCTACAAAGTCTGGGATCTGAGACAGCTCATACAGGAACCTGGAGCACAACCACATCAACAGTAAGAGGACAACATGTGATGATATTGTCCATCCCTCTTAGACACAGCACATGGTATATTTGTCTCGTCAGCATACGCAAACACAAATCAATTACTGGTGCAGCCTCTGAACATTTCTGTTAGCAGGTGAAATACTGACTGTTCGGGTTTGTCCAGCAGTTTAACTTCCTCTTCTTCTGACGTCTCGTAGTGTTTCTTGATTCTCTCCAGTTCCTCTGGCTGCGCTCTCTGACACATTGACAATAAAAGGGGTTCATAATCGTACAATTGCATTTGCAGTTAAACCGCAGTATGTTGTAGTGGTAGAGTGCTGGGAAACCTACATTTTCATACAGTGCCTCAATCGTCTCCAGGTCCACCACAGAGTGGTCCACTGCCAGTACAGCTAGAACGAGGAATGTTAATAAGCACAGATATCAAATTTGAGATAAGGCGGGTAATAGGACACTGTGAAAATCTAGAGAAAAGAACAAAACAGGAAAAGTGAAGAGGCCAAACAGAGAGCTGCAGATCTCCAGAGGAACATTTGTGACAAAGATTTACAGGACTTTGGGACTAGCAATTCAGATTGTCTATCTGTAACTGTCATGCTGACATTGTGGTGAGTGTGTCAGCCTTTAATCCTACTTTATATTCACCAACAGCTCTTATTCAGAGTGAAGTACAGGGTAACTCCAGCGTGAGGGGTTTGGGATGTTTGGGATGACAGAGGAATCCTGTCTTGTTCCCAGACCGGCTTGGAAATACAGCTAGTTTAGTGATTTACTGTAATCTCTAATCTCATGTGATCGACACGATGTTTGTTTGATTACACACATTTTGAGGTTTCAATGGTAATGCTCATGATAGGCTTGTCCACCGCGACAAGAATATCTGGGAGAAACACTGAGAATGTACAAATATGGAAACATTTAAAATATCGTCTCAGCAAGCTAACATAATGTGAATAATACTTGCCAGTGGTGGGAGAAGTTCTCAGATCCCTATTTTTTAATAAAAGTAGCAATCCTAAAATTAAATTAAAGCTGCAAGCAGCATTGATCGGGCCCTCGCAACTACGTGCACGTCGAGGATACCGGCAGGACTCTGGTTGACGCGGTCATGCATTTCTGTGACCATCATACACTGCGTGCACGAGTTAGATGATATTTCTGCGTCGACCAGCAGCGTAGCAAGATCACGTTGCCAGGTCTTATGCCTCAAATGTTTTGAGTTTACTCCGATGCAATCATAAATGTAAGCCTGTTAAGATCAATAAGAAAATGAATGTGCGTGAATGCGCTTCAGTGTTTGTAACATAACAGACTTGTCAGTTTACTGGGTGCAGTGTCCTGCTGATTGTATTTGGACTCACATGAAAGTTAACAGAACAGTAGTGTAATTTGCTTTTACTTGAACACTTTAATTTAACACTGTTTTCATTTTAAGCTCTTCTGTAACTTTAGATTGTAGTGTGAAGCATTCATTGCAACATTTATTCTGATTCTCAAGTAGAAGCTCTGGACTGATCATTTATACTAATGCCCACTGACATGGTTTGAGAACCACTGTTGTCTAACTTTTGCTCTCCAAGCATCTTAGTTTGCACATATTTAGATCAGAGAAGTCTTTTTCTCATGGTGTGTCCACAAACCCTTTTATTAAGTTCAGTGTTCGGGCCGCTGTAATTATAGAATCCTGCTTACGTCCGTGGTTGCCAGTAGGTGGCGCTATGACAATGAGTTAATATTGGCATGCAGATGTCCTAAAATCATGACAATAATCAAGCATGTCAACTTTGGGACAGTTTTGACAAAGTACAGTTGAGTTACAACAGCTTGATGGATGATGGCGAACCATGTAAAATGGCCGCTACACCAAGTCCATGTTGTTTGATGAAACCTCAAGCTTTTAGTAACTTTTAATCGCTACGGTCTTTAGATTGTTCTGACCAAATTCTAAGTTGATCGGATTAATTCCCTAGGAGGAGTTCGTAGTACAGCACATGGAAATGGAAAAAAACAGGAGAAATTCATACAAAATTCAAAATGGCTGACTTCCGGTTGGGTTTAGAGCATGAACCCCTAAGACTTTTTGTTAAGTCTACATGTGATACATCTGCTTACCAAATTTTATACAGCTAGGTGAAACGTACTGCGAGGGCTGCATCGTCAAAAAATTGTAGGGGGCGCTATCGAGCCAACTTGCCGCTCTGACGCATTAAAATCACATCAGATAACTACATTCAGGATTTTAAATGTGTTTGACAAGTTTGGTTACGTTTTGAGCATTTTTAGCCCCTCAAAAACACTTTTGTTTTTCGTGGCGAAGAATGCGTCGCCACGGCAACGGCCTTTCACGAAACAACAACCTTTGAGTAACTTTTCATCACAAAGATCTTTAGATTGTACTGACCAAATTTGAAGTCGATCTGATTAATTCCCTAGGAGGAGTTCGTTAAAGTAGAGCGCCTGGAAATTGAAAAAACGACACTAGAAATTCAGACTAAATTCAAAATGGCTGACTTCCGGTTGGGTTTAGGGCATGGCCCCAAGAGACTTTTATTTAAGTCCACATGTGATACATGTGCCTACCAAATTTTGTTAATCTATGTGAAACGTACTGCGAGGGCTGCTTCGTCGAAATTTTGTAGGGGGCGCTATTGAGCCGATTTAACACTCTGATTGAATAAAATCATATTATAGAACTACATTTTGGCCTTGTGATCTGTGTGTCAAGTTTGCTTGTGTTTCGAGCTTTTTTAACCTCTCCAAATGACCATCGTTTTTCACGGCGAAGACTGCGTTACCACGGCAACGGCGTTCGACGAAACATCAAAAGCTTAGAGAACTGGCATTATGAACTTCTTACATTTGTGTGGAACAAATTTGATGTTGATCTGATTTTCCAACTAAGAGAAACAAGCCAAAGTATAAAGACTTTAACTTACTGTTGCCAGTAGGTGGCGCTATGACTATGATTCAAAATTGGCTTGCAGATGTCTTCAGGCCTGGAGTTTAATCAAACATGTGAAATCTGGTAAAGATCTGATGATGCGGAGTCGAGTTACATCAGTTTATTCGTTCATGGCGAAGGATCGAAATTCGCAGAGCCGCCACGTCGCCACGCTTCGACAACTTCCTACAATTTTCACAATGAAGCATTATCAAGGTCTTAAGGCTTTTGTGACAAAATTTGAGAAGGATCCGATTAATCTGTGAGCAGTAGGGTGTCAAAGTACACAACCTATGACTTCCTGTTGCCACTAGGTGGCGCTATTACTATGATTCAAAATTGTCATATACATGTGTTCAGGGTCAGGATGTTATGACATATGAGAAATTTGGAGCAGATTAGGCAATGTACAGCCGAGTTACAACAACTTCCTGTTTCATGGCGAATGGTGTTTTTTTGCCGCCACGCCACGGACACATAGTTCGATAACTTTTTGATCTTTGAGTATGGTTTCACTGCCAAGGTCTCAAGAGCATACTGACCAAATCTGAAGGCAATCGGGTTTAATCTCTAGGAGGAGTTCGTTAAAGTACGGCGCCTTGAAACGGTCCAAAAACGTCATAAAATTCAAAATGGCCGACTTCCTGTTTGGTTTAGGATATACCTCCTTTTGACTTTTTTGTACGTCCCATCACGTTCCACATACCTACCAAATTTCATACAGCTAGGTCAAACCCAAAGTTGGGGCTACTCTGTAGGGGGCGCTATCGAGCCAAAATGTCATGCAAATATTGGACACCCCAATAATACTGGAATTTTCACCACGATTGAATTTTGTGCCAAATTTCAAAAGATTCCCAGTATCCCAAGCACCTCCTTTTTGCAATGAAACTGGTACGATAATAATAATAATAATAATAATAATAATAAAAAACATTAGAATAACAATAGGTCCTCCGCTCCGACTACGTCGGTGCTCGGGCCCTAATAATAATAATAATAATAATAATAATAAAAAACATTAGAATAACAATAGGTCCTCCGCTCCGACTACGTCGGTGCTCGGGCCCTAAAAATACTCTGTTGCAAGTAAAAATCATCCATTCATAGTCTTGAATTAACTTGAGTAAATGTATAGTCAGTAAAATGTACTTTATGTATAAAAGTACTCACCAAAATAGACTGTCAGTATTAGGACACCATATGTTATACTATTGGATTATTACGACAGATACATGGAAGCAGCAATTTAATATTGTAGCCGTCTGTAGTAGAGCTAATTTACTCGTTTTATATACTGTTGAGCAGTTTAATTTACTGTAAACAATCTGCAAAGCTCTAGCTGTCAGATGTGATAGAGTACAAAAGAATACAAAGTACAACAAAATGTAGAGGAGTAAAAGTATAAAGTATCTGAACACAAGCTTTGTTTACATCCTGATATATGATACTACAGATACTTCTTGGGGGGGGGTATTTGATCGATGAATTGATATGGCTGATGTGGCAAATGTAGGCTTTATATATTTTGATAATGGCCTATAAAAAATTATGATTAAAAAAAAGCAGCAAAAAATGTAACTTTATTTAATAAATTCAAACTTGCATTGTATACAACACTGACCTTGTTGTATGTCTTTCATCTCCAGATGGAGGCTCGATATGAGGATGCCCACGGCCTGAGAGCGCTTTCCATCCAGCAGCTTAATGATCTGAGCACACACACACACACACACACACACACACACACACACACACACACACACACACACACACACACATACATACATACACACACACACACACACACACACACACACACACACACACACACACACAGTTGCCATGACCACCTTACCACTATAGAAACCATTAGTGAGTCATTAGTGGAGAGTTTATCGTAAACAGAAGGAGCAAAACAAATAACAAAGTAAATCACAACTGTGAGTTGAATACAAAATTCAGTCTTTGTCCTCCAAAAGTCTCATAATTGTGTCTCAATCTGGATTTATAATGCTCTTCTTTTAATGACCTGGCGTCTGAAGACTCGATGGCATCGACCCCCTCTAGTGGACAAACAACATAAAGCAAACAATCCCACAAATTAAAGTGTGTCTTTGCATGATGTTCCAGCTAATTTGGAGTGTTACCTTCCTGTCTTTAGCTTTCTTCTCATAAGCCTCTGACAGTGGCTTCTTCTTGGTCTGCGTGGTGGTTTTGGCGAAGAGATCCTCAAACTCACTGGAGTTTATTATATTTGGTTCCTCTAAAATATTCCACAGTGTCTTGTTCCTGAGTGAGAGAGAGCGGCATAATTATTGACATTTTGATTTCATTAGATTGATTTTTACAGTCACAGACAATTCTTAAATCAAATGACATGACCTGATTTTTGGTTTATAATCATCTTGTGTATTTTCCTATTTATTGTGAACCTACTTGGTGTCCTGGATCTGGATTCTGGTCCAGTAAAGAGGCTTCATAGGTTGGGAAGGCTCCACTGTCGGTTTCCTGGGAGGTTTTTCAACAATGAGACCCCCAACTAGAGCAGGAGGTGGTGGGGGAGCGAAGCCTGGCATGGATGGAGGAGGAGGAGGAGGAGGTGGTGGGGGAGCGAAGCCTGACATGGATGGAGGAGGAGGAGGTGGTGGGGGAGCGAAGCCTGGCATGGATGGAGGAGGAGGAGGAGGTGGTGGGGGAGCGAAGCCTGACATGGATGGAGGAGGAGGAGGTGGTGGGGGAGCGAAGCCTGACATGGATGGAGGAGGAGGAGGTGGTGGGGGAGTGAAGCCTGGCATGGATGGAGGAGGAGGAGGAGGTGGTGGTGGTGGCAGCGGAGGTGGAGGGCCATTTGACAGCTGCATGTGGTTTAAGGGTGAAGACAAACATGGCGGAGGTGGAGGAGGAGGAGGTAGTTTGTCTGTTTTGGTTGCCTGAGAAGGAGCAGGAGGTTGTTCTGATGGAGGCAGCGTGGCTCCAGGTGGAGGAAGAGTTCGGGATGGAGCGTCATGTGTTGAGGAGGAAGTGTCGTCCCTTTGACCTGCCAGACTGAGGCTGATAGAAGCCAGGTCCAGCTTTTTGGGGGTCACCTTCTGCTGCTGAGGGCTGGTGCACACTCTCCCTGAATCTTCTCCATCCTCGTGAGTCTTAACAAATGTCTCTCGGTCGGTCTGGATGCACACTGTGCGGAAGGATTTGTGTACAAAGTTGTCTTCCGTTGATACTGCGACGTCTTTGAGTTCTCCACGACGGCGTGTCCCAACCTGGGAGAGTTTGGCCTGCTGCTCAGCCAGACGGGCGACATTGTTCTCGTTCTCTACCCTCAGTCTGGAGAGTTCCTGACCAAAGTCCTCCTGGAAATAATAAAAGTCACACTTTGACCCTCTTGAGAGTTATCACTACAGTGAAGTCACAGAATTAAGCATTAGTTTTTCATAAATAATCTGTAAATCTCCAGTAATCTTACTGCATTTTTAAGGTATTTACAGAATCGTATTATTATCAGGATAAAAAAACTATATTTTGTCCACTGCATCTGAAAATACAGTAAGTTATTTTATATAAAAATACATCTTATTGGACATCATATAATTCTCAATATAATAACAAAATTAAAAAGCGTATGTGTCACTCCCAGCCATCTTTGTTTGGATTAGTATACAGAGTTCATCATGCAGCAATCAGAAAGTGTTTTAGTTCAGATGGACAGAAGGGTCTTTGAGGATTCTGGAAACACCTTTTGGCTTTTGCAAAAATAGAAGGCTTTATCTTTCAGACTCTAATGTAATGACAATTAATGCATGAGAGTTACAAACTGGGGCTAGTTAGACTCTACATCAATGGGGATGATGGTAATGGCCCAGTTTTTTCTCTTTTAGGAAATGCTTTTTTGCTGAGAGGTAGACGAGAAGTCTCAGCAAGAAGCACATAAGTGAATATCCCAAAATGTCAAACAATTCAGCAGCACACCATGGTTCAACTCCTCACTGTATCATTCATACTGACCTGTAAATTCTCCAGCTCCTCTTTGCATTCTCTCTTCAGCTGCAGGAGAGCAGCCTGGTGCTCTGAGAGGAAACAGAGCACAAGAACATGTTATAACAGCTTTGTGTTCCTTCTTGTACCACAAACAGGTGTTTATTATTACAGCTGTGGAGCTTTCTTTATCCCAATGGCTACATTAGTGATGTGGACGGGGACAAGTTGAGGACGAACACATTACGACAACTGTGAGACACTTGAGAACTGTGAATAATTCTGCATGACAAATCAAATTCATGTTTTAGCACTGCAGGAGGCTGACGGCTGCTTATCTCAGCAATACTAAGCTCGACCAGATGCTGGCAGTAGAGCTCACATGTAAGAAAAGCGTACGGCACACGGCTGACTGGCATCTTTAACAAAGGATGGTGGGTGTGTACACATGAAGCACACAGTTTTATCCCTGCTCAAACAACCTTTGATAAACCTTCTAATAAATGAGGTTGACGTTTTTCAAGTAAAGTGAGATTATTCTCATTTAGAACTCATTCAAAGGAAGCAGGACCACTTTTGTTCCTTTAACAAGCTGTGAGTGACATATTTAGAACGTGTCTATTAGCTGAGAATCATTATTTCTTTAAAACGCATTGTTTTGTGAATAAAAACGTATTTGCAAGCACCAAAGTAAAAGCTTCTTATTACGGTTTAATATGTGAAGACGAGGTATTTCAGACTGGTCTGTAGTGTTAGGCCAGACTCAATTTTGCCCTCAGATTAGTTTTATGTAAGTTAGACCATTTTTACAAATGCAAAGACTGACTTATTTAAAAAAATAAACTAAGAATTGTTCAGTCCAGTAAATCCCTTCACATCCTGAAGGTGTTGGAGTCTTACAGACTGGTGTGCTGTGGACGCTCACAGGGTGGAGTTGTGTTTACCAAAGCAGTGGAACTTGGTATCACATCCACCACATGATATCACAGAGCAAACATTCCCACTCCCTCTACAGCTCCGTCTCAAATGAGCTGTCTGTCATGAATATTCAGTTTAACATGATGAGTCTGTTTTTATTTTACAGGCTCGTGATGTATTCATTTTATGTATTCAGATTTATTTTAGCAGGCTCAAGTTTCCACTATTTGTTTAACCCTTGTGGTGATCCCAGACCCTCTTTAACAGATACAAACACATACTTAACGTGAGATTTGTAAATGATGACATGTCTGCTAGCAAAAACCCCACATTACTTTTTTTTGGGGGGGTCTTGCACACTGCAAAACAAACTGTTAACACAACGTTTACCCTCCCAAATCCAAAATGATAAGAGGAATCCATTAGTTTTAGAGGTCTAACTGACCTGACATGATGTACATTTAATTTGTCTGTGAAAAACTTTCTGGCAAATAAAGGACTGTATAGTTGTTCATCCATAGTCTAATCACAATATTGTATGCTCATTTTTATGTCACCTTCATCAAATGTGCAAGGAGAGGTTTGCACTTAAATACTTGTTTACATTTGAATGAGGCTAGAAGAAAAGAAAAAATGTATTTAAAATATGTTCACACAGAAGAGGAGTCTGTGTGATCTCAAACAATCAGGTTGGAAAAGCCAAACTTTTTTTGACAAAAATATGAATATATATTAATCTGTGAGTACCTGCTTCTGTGTATTTCAGCCCAACTTTTTCCTCCTTAAGTGGCGGCCAGACAGCTTGTAGGCGACCAGGAGTTCTTTCCTCTCCCTCTGCTGGGGTGGATGCTTCTGACTAGGAGGAGGGGGAAAAAAGAGTTTGACATCAGATTTATAACAATCAATTACAAATAGAGTTTCTTTACACACAGGACAGTATTCCAAACGTGGCTCTGGTAAAGCTAGTTGATGCTTTAGTTATACACAACTCGTACTTTGCCATGAGGTGATTCTTTCTTCTCCGGCGTCTTGTTGGAGGTTTTCTCGAAAAGCGCTCTAAGCACATCTTTATCTGTCCTTATCTTCCACCTCACTGCATCCAGGTCCACCTTCTCTGTTGGGTCCTTCTTCAAAGGCTTTGGGGTGAAAAAAGCTTTGAAGGCATCAAATGCAGCTTCCGCACTGGACACAGGGGGTTTGGTAGACTCAAATGAAACCCCCGCACCCTCCCCTGTTTCAAGTTCTTTTTTCTCACCCTCTTGACTTTCTTCAATCTGGTTCTTCTCATTCTCTTCCTGATCTCCCTCAGCCTCCATTTCCTCCCTTTCCTCTTTCTCGTCCCCTCTCTTTTCCCTGTTCAGGAATTGGGAGATCTGGTCCAGGAAGGTCCCCTGAACTTTAGCATCCCCCTGCTTCCCAGGGAAACTGGCCCTCCTTGTTCCTTGAGAGAAAGGTTTGATCTGGGCCACGGTGTTGTGCTCAGACCCGACTACCCCCTTCCTCAGGACCCTCATGCCGCTGAAGAGTGCCGGGATCTGGATCTGCTTGTCCGTGGGGGAGCCTGGGGTGAAGGTGGCTCTGGTGCAGGTGGATCCAGGTGGAGGGTTATTGGCTGGAGATGTCATCAGAATATTTGGTGAAGTGTTTTTGGTGCTGGGAGGATTGTGAGATTGGGCAGAAAAATCTGGAAATGCATCTCTTTTCTCTTCTTCTTCGCTGTCCTCCTCTGCACCTGTTCTCTCCTCCTCATTGTTATTTTCAAACCATGAAGGGCCACCGGTTTGCTCCAATGACGGTGCTGCTATGGGTTCAACCTCTTCCTCAATCACAGGTCCTGTCCGAGTCACCATTATCACTACATGTTTGGTTTTAGAGGATCTACTTTTTACATATTCCTCGGAGTCAAAACCCACATCCGAACTGGATGTACTTGTGGCAAAATTCTCCTGGCAGAGAACATTTTCGTTGCCTTTTCTTCCTCTCTGATCAGCTTCTTCAGCATCATCCTGCGTGACACTGACCGCTGCAACACATTCACAACCTGTATTTGTGCAGTCATTTGAAATGTGTTGACGTTTTGGTTGCTGAGTCTCCTTCAAGGTAGGTTCACCCAGCGAGTTCTCGTTTACAGCCACGCTGTGCTGCTCTGTTAGGTTGACATTATTCCGCTCCTCTTCCGTCATATCTGAGTCATTTCCTGCTTCTCTCCTACTGTTGTCTCCGTCTGATTTAGAAGTTATCGCCTCCCCTACGTGAGGCAATTTAATGCCTGATAAGGAGTCTCTACTGTTGTCCACAGCATCTTCAAAACTCATATCCCTATTTTTCTTTAGATTAAAACTCAGCCCAGTGCCTCCTTGCATTGTATCGTCATTGTCCTCCTCTGAGAGGGTCCTGAAAAACTTCAGAATGGCTTTTTGGTCCTCCATCGCTCATACGTCGCTCAAAGGAAAGTGGTGACATTATCCAGAGTGGAGGGAGCAGGAGGTTCTTGAAAAGCTTTTCCCACAATGTCAGCATTGTGGTACTTATTTAAACTGCTCATATTTGAGAAGTGCAACATTGTGCTATCTTACATCCGAAAAAATGTAGTCTCAGACGGTGTAATTGGTGTTCATGCATCTGTATGGCATGCAATAACTTGTATAGCTGATTCCAAGATCATGCAACATCCATTTACTATAAAAATATAATGAGAAAGAAAAGTCAATAAAGGTATATCACAACTTGTGAAAATCCGACCTGTTTCCGCTCCAGTTTGATGAAAAGAAATTGATTTTCTAGATCTTTTCCCCGCTACAACAGCTCCTTCATGTCTTACAGCAGAACTAAATTTCCAGACCTAAAACTGGAAGTTAGTCACTTGGAGCCACCAATAACAGGAGAGAAATCCACACAGTAATGGAAAAGGGAAGCTTTCCAAGCCCCAGCTCCATGGCTCTGCCGGTTAGAGTGACTCAACCACAATTTTAAGTCAGATCCAAGTCCTGGCTTCCAAGTTCTGCCTCCTTTTCCCTCTGGTTCCTCTATAGCTTCTGAAGTGTACAGAGCAGCATCTTGGACGACACCCTGCAGATTGTCATCCTGTAATTGGAAGCAGATGGTGACTTAAGCCACTGTTTGTGACAACACCCTGACAGATCCGCGAGGCATTGGGCAAAGAAAGCCACCCGGTACAGGGGCACCACACCCAGAGCTGAAGGAGGGTAAACAGGACTGCCAGGGATCACTTGCTAAATGTTATGGCCTGTAAATCCACATTCACAGGGAGGTCTCTCAACTACCCTGCAGCTACTGAGCAGCACTTTGCTAATCAGGGCGTCTTAGCGGGTCTTGCCCCACCTGCACTGTACTGTTAATCAGCTCACATTACATCAAACATACACTGTGGCGAGACAGAGAAGCTCTGTCAGATTATTGGTTGTAAAGAAATTAAAGTACTCTGTTCAGTGACACTGTTATTATTTCAAGTTGGTGACACAGATCAACACAAAAGAGGACATAAAAAAGTAACAAAAAAGGAAGAAATATCTAAAAATAAACAAACTTTTTAATTAAAAGTTAAAATCAAAAAATATAAATGAATACATAAGTAAACAAATAAATTCTCAAAACAAAGATACACATTGTTTCACAGTCGAGCTGGTGGTATCAATCAATACTAAAAATGATAAAATAAATAAATAGAAAATAATTAAAAAAATATATATATATAAAACAGAATTTAGCAGTGTAACATAAAAACAACACAAAATACAATATCTTAAAGGTGTGATTAAAGATGTGAAAACACAAAAATGCCATTTGATACAGAAAAGTAAGAATGCTTCATGTGCTTAACATGCGCACAGATACTGGCACTTAATGGCTGAGAACTCAGAGAAATGCTTTGAGTGGCACACATTTTCAAGCTACATGAGGAAGAGTCTTTTCTACTGTTTTTTCTGGATTCCTGAGTTTAAAAAATCAAAATGAGACTGTAAACTTCCTCTGCCTGGTTTGGGTTGTTCTTAGTTCTCAGGTTCCACCCTTATTTGCTTTTATGTTACATTATCACAGCCAGCAGCAGGTAAGTGACATGTTTACTGCATGTGACATCACTGTTTAACTTTCTCTAACAATTACTCAGAGACGTGCCTGAAACTCTACAGCGGCATCTTAACGTGCTACACTTAACAGTAGCAATACTAATAAAGTCTTTTTTGCATTCCCTTCAGAGGGACAGTGTGGCCTTTATTATGTGAGCTGTGTTTATGTAATAGGAATGAATACAGATAATCCCATGAAATAGCATTAGAATCGGAGAGCACACACACAACTCTCCTGAGCAAACACACTGGACTCAGGGGTGGGCTGGCCATAGGGGATACCGGGCTGGTCTAATACCGGCCCACCTCCATCACCAACCGGCCCTCCCTCTGACATCACCGGCCCGGACCATATTTTATGCTTCACAGAACATGTTAAATTTACTCTAATACCTGAAGTCAATAATCACTGACTGACATTTATATATATATATACATCTGTATTCAGACGAATAGCGTGAGCTGGCAGCATGTCACCGGCACCAAAACGTAAATCCTTTAAAGGTGGAGCTTATTGTTTTGTTATGCACCTTCAACACCCCTACACACACCCAGCATGCAACACTACTGATACCACTGATGTTCACACCCCATCGTATGTTCTGTTCTGTTCATTTCTACAATATAGTTCTATACTAATTCTACCCTCTGATTCCAGTTTCTTTATTGTGTGGTCTTTCTCTGCTGACATTCATTCCTTAAGGCTCTGTAGTTATACGTATAACCATCTGATACTAGCCCAGAGTTAAGCATATTCATCTAGCACACTATACCTTGAAGTGTTATTCCATGTGTCCATCCAGGCAAATTGGTGGATCCAAATGTAATAAAAAAAAACATATATGATGTAATTTCTTTGTAATCATCCAAAATAATGTTAATTGTATGGGTATTTTTCCAAGTAGGCCACTGACTGGTCGATACGTGCGATGCATTGAGTGGGCAACACGCCGTGTATTGAGTGGGCCGGTCCGACAGTAACTCCTGGGCCACTTTTTTCCCCAAGTCCGCCCCTGACTGGACTGAATCCAGCATGAAGCAGCAGAAATACAGTGTGTGCCTTATACAGCAGATCAACATATCACAATATAGTGTAACTGTGGTGAATTGCTCTTTATAAATGGTTACAAATGTAAACTTACCAAATCATTTCTGTTGATGTTGTTGAATGGTCTCCATAACTTTAAAGCTTGTTTGGGTTCAGAGTAGCGTCAGACTGGATATGGTATTTATAGAATATGTCCATATTATCTCCTATATTCTTTCTACTTTCAAGGAAAACTTCTTCTTAAATGAAGACTTTTTCAATGTTTTAATGTTTTTTTATGTGTGTATATTTATACTGCATATTTGCATTAATTATATTCCATGTATTATTTTTATTATTATTATTATTATTATTATTATTATTGTCTATGTTCCTCATGCTATGTGTTACCTTAGTGTGAAGAATGTTCACAATGGTCAAATATGAATTTTGTCTCAACTCTCAGCTCCACACACTGTACAGAGGGAAAGAGGCAGAGCTTAAGAGCTTTAAACCCCAGTAAACTACCATTTCATGCTAATACAGATACCATTGCTTATACAATGCACCTACAGAGTCGCATTAAATCCCTTCTGTTATTTAACAACAAGGAACTCTTTGTCACACACACACACACACACACACACACACACACACACACACACACACACACACACACACTGTATGAAGCTTTTCTTGAACCAATCCACAGGACTGTGAAGCAAGAGACCAGATTCCACTGTAGTGTGAATATGTAGGTTAATGATGATGGAATTTTTTCAGTGTTAAAAAAACGTTTTCATTGAAATCAGACAGAAACACCACAAGCAAAAGAGTCCAAAGCTACAACAACAAGATGGAAACACTTTTTCTTTATTCTAACTTTTACATCGCCACACATGCAGAAAGTATATTATGTGCTGTAGTCAAAAGTTACAAGGTAAGGGAAAAAGACACATTTTCATGCACTTACACTATGATACATGTCATGTTGTTTTCACCCCAGATTATCCACATTTCATAAGAGTGTCACTTTATGTCACTCTTCCTGATGTTGGCCCATTGTCTGTCAGCTGTTGTGTTTTAGAGAAAGTAAATGGTTGGCTATTGTGCTCCGGATTACTTTGGCTCATCATCATGAGCCAATAATCTGCAAATTGTCTTTTCAGCTAATTTAAGTGTCATATGCTCAGATGAAAAAACTGCTGACTTTTAGGTTGTGGTAATCCTTTAAACTCCCAGTCCAGACAGCATAACACAGATAAAGTCTTCAAAACAACTCACCCGTAACTCCGGTGGGAGAGGCGTGGATGTCGGTGTATCAATGATGTCATCTTCAGGAGCAGTGATGCGCAGGAAGTCGATGTGTTTCGGTCTGGAGGGATGAGAAAGTGACTTGCAGAAAAAGAGAGTCTCCTCCACCTCCTGCTGCCAGATCTTCTCCTGTCTCTGCAGAGCTTCATCTGGGGGGAAAGGAGTCAAATCTCCATCAGAGCAGAATCATTATTTTGTCACACTGCAAGTAAAAGTGGCCCAAATTTGTTTCATTGTGACACAGATCTGTTTCTATAAAAAAAAAAACCAGCATCAAAAGAGAAAAAACACGCTGAATATGATATTTCTTTGAGCTCTGATTTGGCCACTTTTTTACATGTGGTTTTACATTTGGCAGATATCTGATATACAGTCAGAAGTGTTATTAAAAATCTATAGTATTTCAATATCAAAGTGCAACAGCAGGTGCAGCAAATGCTTGAAATATTTCCTTTCATTATGGAGGGAAAATGCTTTCCACACATGACAACTGCCCATGGCTAGGACTGTTAACTTGCCTTTAAACCAACCAAACTAAATCAAGTGAATCAACACTGAGGTCTTTGACTGATTCCACAGACCTGCAGTAAATCTTGTGGGTTATGCTACAGTGTCACCATGAGGATATAAGACAGAACTTCAGCTATAAATGAATAGAAAAAACCTCTTTCTTAAATGTTTGCAGCTCAAAAGGAGCAAAAAGCACCACCAGCATTCCGGTTGTCACACTCAGCTTTAACTTGTTTAACTGTTTGATATGATTCTTTGCTTTCCACTTTTGACTCGTGGCCAATGATTAACCCATCGTCCTCTAGTCAGTGGACACCTGTTGAGATGTGTTTATAATGTGATGCTTGTGGAAATGTTTTAAGCCGGATAAAGAACTATAACTGATCAACTACCAGCAATCTCAGTTACGACAGTATCCAAAAATATTTAATTTCAAAATGTTGGATGGTTGGTTTAGTTTAGCAAATGCTCCAGAATGAGAGGCAGTTTCTTAGAAGCATAGTAAAAACACACATATTCTAATCTTATAGTGAAGAATAATGAACTAAACAGACACGAACCCTGAAAGCTGCTCTGAAGATGCACAAATTTAGCTGACCTGTCATAATAAATGCATTATGCAACAACATACATGAGAGCAGATTCAGCTATTTATAGTGTTTTATTAAGCAATGACATCCCTATCCGTTACCTGCTATGCTATATGGATGATGATGTTTAAACTTCATTTGGATATATATTTAAATACGCAAACTATCTATTTCTATTCAACAATCACCTTCTAAGTTGCCACAGTAGGAATCTGGGATTCAATCCCCACTGCGGTCAATGAAAATGTGTCGCTAATGAGATGAAAGGCAGCTCAATCTTGTTTTCTTTCACTTCCTGCATCCAGATTTTCCCCATTTATTGCCGAGCTGGTCACACAGTCCCCGCTCTATCGTTCGGGTACAGAGGGGAAGCTATTCTGTAGTAAATCCATCTGTATCATTTCAGATTAGAGTGCTGATGATAGTTGTGTAACTTTCAGCGGCCACATGACTGTCCTCAAAGCCAGATTAAACATCTTATGGAAATGTGTTATCTGTCCTCCATTTGACCACACTGAAGAGAACACTGGGTTTTGAGAATAAAACCCTCCAAAGGCTCTGCATGTCTTTCTTCCGCTCGCTCTAATCACCGCTCTCTAGAGATGTGTTGTATTTCACAAAGCTCAGAGCGTTAATCCTGTTTGGACAGCTACGTGTCCTGCAGCACAGCCTGGTCGAGCACTCATTTCCCTAAAAGAGAGAAAGAGACATCCGACTAACTGAATACTAGACTCAAGCAATCATTTCTATACATTCATTATATACAGCAGCTTCAAGAGTGCCCAATTAACCGTATTCCACATGGTCTCTGAAGATACAGTATATTGGAGGTCAGCTCTTCATTGAAGCAACCTGATGTTTTATTACAACTCAAAACTCCACCATTTTATCAAATGTGAAGAGTTGAGATTTCATCATTGTGCATCATTTTGTACAACTTTCCAAAACAACCCACAAATTTAGGAATCACTTCTAGAAATTAAAATGAGGTTCTGTAGGTTTGATCAAAGTTTAGCAGCACAGCATGAGTTCATAGTGACAGACCCAGAGGAAGGTTGTCACTTTTTCAACTGTAAATCCAAGCAGAAAGACGCTCCAACATGCATTCCTCTTGAATTATTGTATCTGTGGAGTGTTTATACACAGAGATGGACAAACCAGAGAAACAAAATGTCCTTATCATGTACCATAAGAGGGGTAAGTGGCATAGAGAGGTATGAGAGGTATGTGCAACTAAAGTGCAACCTTTTCTTTTCTTATCATTGATCCATTAAAGTGTTTAATGTTTGCATCCCTCTACAAAGAAACACACACACAATGTGTCTTGCTGCTCTTTAAATGGAAACTCTGGTCGTCTTAGGTCAGTGCAGTGCAGGACTTCGAGCTATATCCACATCAGGTGCTCACTGGTACAGCATGCCTGAGCTAACACACACACACACACACACACACACACACACACTCACACTCACACACACACACACACACACACACACACACACACACACACACACACACACACACACACACACACAGACGTGGTGGTATGTCAGATCAGCAGGGGGTCATTATTTACAGACTACCACACATCCTTCCAGTCTGCTTCAGCAGCTGTGGTAAAAGAAGTGTGTGTGTGTGTGTGTGTGTGTGTGTGTGTGTGTGTGTGTGTGTGTGTGTATGTGTGTGTGTGTGT
Organism: Cebidichthys violaceus; assembly: GCF_023349555.1. Classification (NCBI taxonomy): domain Eukaryota; kingdom Metazoa; phylum Chordata; class Actinopteri; order Perciformes; family Stichaeidae; genus Cebidichthys; species Cebidichthys violaceus. Next base: position 1,460,743 of record NW_027176307.1, on the reverse strand, counting down.
GTGTGTGTGTGTGTGTGTGTGTGTGTGTGGGTGAGAGTCAGACTACACTCAACGTGATTCTGTTTCTTTGTCTCTAAAGGTATTTTGTCCTCCTTAACCCACCGTACACTGGCTGACCATGAAGCACATAATGAAGTTACATGAACAGCTAAATCCTTTAAAATACTTCATAGTATCCTCCGTAAACTGAATCTGAAACGAACCAATAGAGTCAACTCTGAAACATTTTTTTAACATCCTGTCGGGCTCAATGAAATGAGTAACATTTCTCTGTACTCACATTTCTCTGTACTTTTACTCTATAATACTTCAAGAAAACCTCAATATGTTAATGATATATTGGTTATCAACCAGAGGTGAGACCAAGACATTGTTTTGCACGTCTCAAGTACAAAGAACTGAACTTTGAGTTTGGAGTCCTACACAAGTCTTATATTACCCTCTCCACCAAATGTAATGCCATTCTAAAAACAAAGTAATAGTATATTCAATTTATATAAATCATGAATGTTTTTCAAATTACTGAACTCAATCATTAAAAAAAGATCTGGGGATTTAATAAATAGTGTTAATATTAATTGATTGAGGAAATGAATTGATTTGCGGCACACTTTTTAAATGAAATACATTTCAATCTTTGGGCTTAGAGGAAGGTATCAGTCAAAAAGCTCAAGTCCAAGTGAAGTCATGAGTCAATGAGGTTTAAGTCCAAGTCGAATTGCGATTATTTCCAGTCGAGTCTAAAGTCATCAAATGTGGGACTTGAGTCTGACTCAAGTCCAAATCATGTGACTCCATTCCACACCTCTGCTATCAATCAAAAACTATTTGATCACAAAGCTTCCAACTGATGCCACTATTTGCCTTTTTTTTGTTTACTGTATTTCATTTAGATAAAGTCCATCTTCTGATGAAGATCATGTGATGCTCTAGAGCAGCTACTAAATAGACTTTGTGGTGAGACTGCTGCTTGCAAGGTCAAAACTGAACTTTGAACCTCAGTTTCAATTCATAATTTAGTTAGTTTTTAACTACAGTTTGCGTGGAATGATTTAGTGGGACAATTTACCATTAGACATTACCTGAAGAGAGTAGATCATCTTGACTGGTCTCTGTCTCACCGGGGCATCTGCACCTCAGTATCTGATTCTGTTCCCTCTTCCTGCTATTCCTCTGGTCATTTCCTGTCCCACCACAGCCTGCAGCCCCCTGAGGGAATAAACTGTCGTCAACCGAGCTTCTCCACCTTACGTGACGCTCACAGGTGTCTTTTTCCTGCTGGTCGGTCCGTCTCCGAGGCAGAGAGCGCTGGCTGGACAGACTGGACGTGAATAGAGGCGACAGGATGGGAGACATGCTTTCAAAGCTGATAGATGATCTCGGAGTACAATCCAGGAGTGCAGACAGAGACGGCGAAGGTGAAAGAGAGGGTGAGCAATTATTTGGCTCAGTAGAGGCAAAGTGGTGAGAATATGACGGTAGGTTTGGGGGCCTTCTCGTTGATCCTTCAAGGTTTGGCTTATAAGACGTTTTCTTGTTCTCTGTGAAGGGTTCACTCTCTGCTTTTGCTGCCTCCATCTTCAGGACCTGACGCAGACTCTGACTCAGAGCTTCACCCAGAGCTTGAAGCTCCTCAACCAGCAGAGGCTCGTCTTCATTGCACCCCTTGTTCTGGGTCTCACCAAAGCATCCATCTGAGATAAACTGAGCCTCATCCCTCCCGTCGCTGCCTTCTTTGATCCAGTCCGAACTGGTGACACTCACCCGACGTATGATCCCCTCCACCTCCTCAATCTTGCCCATTACACGCTGTGCTGCAGCCTTCTCCTCGTACCACCATTGAGAGGACTTATCCTCTACACCTTCTGCCTTCATTTCCTCATCTGTATCTCTTACTGCCTTGAAGATCTTGGCTTTTTGAGTATTCCTGGTACTGGCTTCTGTCTTCATAGTGGGGGAGATATATGTAGAGTACACATCATTGTCATATTCAGAGAGGTCCGTGTCAGAGTCAGGGAGGGCACATTCTTCCTTCACAGAGAAGCCCTCTCTTTTTTTGTTGAACGATGCAGACAAGGCATCAGGCAGCTTCACTCTCCACTTTGGCTTTAACTCCTGTTGACTCCGGTCTCTCTCCTCCAACAATGAAACTCTTTCTTTTGCCGTAACTCTCTTTCTCTGAGCTGCAGGAGTGCACATCATCGACCCGACTTCCTCAAAATCCCACACCCCAAAAGTAGGAGAGCTCGTCATGGTGAGCTTTGTCCCACATGTCATCTTGAGGTTGTGCTGAAAGCCGCCGGAGTCAACGAGACCCTCAACTCTCCTCCTTCTTTTCCGAGGAATCTGTAGTCTGGGGGATTTCGGTAAAGCGTCCCGACTCTCTGTGCAACCATGAAGGATCTGCTTATTCTTGGTACTCTGTTGGTTGCCCATGCTCATTGAAGTCTGGCACTCCAAACAAAACGGGAACAACTCTGTGGGCCAGAACTCGGAGGAGTCATCCAACACTTTGAGTTTTTCTTTCAAGTACGAAAGCACAAATGTGTCTGCTTGACCCTGCTTCGCTGCTCCAGCTGGACCCTCCTCCCTGGAGTTTGAGGTTAGTCCTCCTGGGTGCTTCAGAGGGGCTTTAAAGGGGGGAGCTGGGCCCCTGCAGTGGGAGAGGGATGGACTCACACAGATCTTCTCGCTGACCGGGACATAGAGGTTTAAGGTAGCGTGAGTGCCCTCCATGATGTTATTTGATTACCACAGATAAAGCAGGAGACGAGTCCTTTACAGCAGGAATGGATTCTTTGGAGCAGTTAGACCGCTGGACAACAACATGAATCCTAACAAAGAAAGATTCAAAGTTTATTTCACTCCTGTTTTAAATGAGTGCATATGCATGAATAAAAAAAATGAGTCAGCTCAACTGAAGATGAAGTCTCTGCATTTAATAACTAATATCCTTAGATATCACAATTTATTTATACTTCCACTATAGTACATTTTGGTAGTCAATATTGTACTCTACTGTATATTTTGCAAATTCTAATTATTTAGCAAAATATAATCAACTATATTGCTTTAATGGATTATCATGGATTAAGTTACAGTACCAGGCAGAATATTAAATCGTTACAATTGGCCCCACCTTTACCAGCTGCAATATTAGTGATACTCACATATTAATCCATCTCTAATTATGTTGTTACATTTCTACTTTTAGCACTTTAAATATATTTGGGTTGCTAATACTTGTGTACTTGCACTTGAATGCAGGACTTTTACTTAGAACAGATTATTTTGACATTGTAGTATTACAACTTCAACATAAGTAAAATATCTGAGCACGTCCACGCTTACATTACCACCGTTTAACTTGACTCTTATTATTTTATTTTCATTTAGTAAACTAAGCTCATCTAAACACAACTAAAACAAAGTATTAAAACACGTTTTTTTAAAAACGTCTTCTTGACTATGCTTTAACATAATAGATTGGGCAAATATTCACAGTCTTTTGAAATTTTATCACATGAAAGTGTTTAAAAAAGTAACAGTAAATGTTTGGAAGCCTTCACTTACTCGTAGCCGTCTCATCTCTCCGTGCAGCAGCAGGTTTCTCCTCTGTTGCAGCGACCCTCAGGTGACAGAAGACAGCTCCCGCCCACTGAAGTGACATGAACAGGTTTCATCCAGTCAGCGCTGCTCGTATGAATTCTAGAGACTCCTATTGGTTCCTCAGATAAGATTCACTACCCTTAATCCTTTGACTATTGTCAGGTACTGTAGCGATCATGTAAACAAACAGACGGGGCTTAGTGAGGATTTTCCCCTAATCATGCAATCCATTTGAGATCAATCTACTGAATGAACATAATAAACAAGAGTTTACTGTGTTGTTTATTTCTTTTTGTTTTTTCTTTCTCATATTTGTGTTGGGACAGGTTTTTGCAATGACAAAGTTGCAGTAGTGGCTTTAACAGAGTGACACAGTACTATGTACATTCAAGAAGCAGAGGGGTATTCAGAGGTATTCAGGTATTCATTCTCTATAACACCTCACTGTATATTATTAATCCACCACTGTCTGAGGAGAAATGCTGTTGCTGCTTGTGAGTTAAGACCAAAGCCTGGTTCTAATCTCTATATTGACCTGAAGCATGGAAGTTACATCTGCCCTCCTGCCTTACTGACCATGGACTTTATGTAGGTCACCTGTGCACCACGCTGAGCTGCACACTGGTCAGTGCGTTTACTGGGCTTATCTCACCTACTGGCCAGCTGTCTCTGAAGGATTACAGAAGTTTAAAGAAAGCAAACAGCTGTTAACTTCACTGAAACCGCAACAACGTCATCTTTACAGCTAGTTTACGGTTACTCCAAAAAAAAAGACTGCAAATGTAATTTATATATTCTGCATCACAACTACAGCCTTTGAAATAAATTGAATCTCCCATTCACCAGCAGTTGTGGTTAAAAGGATCATTATAATGGACCTGGACACATCTGTCATTTCCCTCCAATTACACACAGAAACACAACTCAGACGAATCAAATGGACACTGAATTGAACAACAAACCTGCATAATTGTACAGATGTCACACAACTAATAATAAAAATGATAAATAATATAAAATATATGAGCGTGGCTTTGGTATCTTTAGATGTACTTACATTACTCAGTTGAATGCAGTGGTTATCTGGTTATAAGAAGTTATCGTTTCCTTTTTTAAGGGTTGATTTAGCAACTGTCATATATATAGTATGTATAGTTATGTGTGTATGTGATATAACAAATTATATTAATAAGATGTTGAAACATCAAAATAGAATTTTCAATAAAGGCAACAGGTTGGAAAAAGACTGTAAATTAGCTCAAACTAAGGCTAATTGTGCATCATCTGTTCATATTGTTGTTGATGTTTTTTAAAACAGACATATTTCTATAGCATCATATTTCTTAAATGGTAAAACATTAACAAAAAACTCAGATTCTGGTTTGATTTCTGTAGTTTGGCAAGTATACACAATTAAACTGGAAGTTCACAATATGTCCACTAGATGTCAGCGATGTGCAACAGGAATCTTGATCTGGAGCTGATTCTTCTTGAGTGTCTCCTGATCATTGAATGAGAATTGAACAAATGGGACACCTGACAGATGATAATTGAGCTTTGCTCTGAGTAGAAACTGACGTTAAAGGTCGATACAATCAAGCTCGATCATTTGGATGGATGGATGGATTCTCTGTTCATAATCTGGACTGCGTATGCATGACCTTTAGTATGAATGAAATATTTTAGATGACCTTTATATTATGAGATTTGAAGTTGAAACTATAACTCTCCTGCTAAATCTGCTTTTAATCTATTGAAAAGGAGAAACAATGTCTCTTTGCATTGTACTAATTGTTAAATCTAACACGTTTAAATCAAATAAGCAAAGGAAGCATATAAAGTAAGTAACTAAGTAAGTGAGGATTAAGTAGCATGAGCACCAATTTAAGTCAGGAAATATGCATTTATGCAAGCCAGTAAGTAGCCAAAGCTTGGTAAACAACGAACAAGCAAGTTTTGTGAGAGTTGCTTTTCCTCCAGGATCAAAAACAAAACAATGAAAATAATGACCGTAAACTACAATTGCATTGCAAGTGTGTAGTTTTCAGGTGTATGGACGGGTGAGGTGGGTGCAAACAGAGAGCATTCATAACTTTATATTCAGCCGTACTGCTGCTATTCATCTGACCACCATGCGTCATTGTCAGACAGGGAGCCGTCGAAACTGATGACTCGATTTATTTGCAAAGGGGGTTTCACTGCAAAACATTTTCAAAAGTACAGCGGTAATAGTTTAGCTCCTGTGCATCACCACCGGTAGAGCAGCATCACCAGCACCGGGGGTCCATCCTCTGATGCCCCGGCTCCGTCCGTCCGCACTGCTGCTGCTGAGCAGCGTCGGGGCGCAGGGAGGAGGGTGAGGAAGAGGAGGAGGAAGAGGGGGTAGGCAGGTGGGAAAGGAGAGGAGGAGGAGGAGGAGGAGGAGGAGGAGGGGGGCTGGGCCGGGCTGCCCTATATGGCTGTGGACGAGCTGTATGCTAATATCGGCTTGAGAGGCACAGCATCGCGTTTCTGCCGGCAGTCAGTGGTGGCTTTCTGAGTCTGAGCAGGCTCCTTCACAGCCATGGCTGAGGGCGGAGAAGGGGAAGACGAGATCCAGTTCTTGAGAACTGTAAGTAAAGACAGTTTCCAGGGCGCGTGCTGCTGAGCCGTTTCATAGCGTGCGCCTTTTCCTTTCGCCAATTAACACCCAGAGGCGGCAGACTGCACGTCAATTAAGTAAAGCCCCGATCCAAGTTGGATTATTGTGGAAGTTTTGGGAAGAAAATGCATCGTCAGTGGTTAATTTTGAGTTTGCTTGTGCATGAATGATGATTTGATGATGGAAGTAGCCGCAGGTTGCACGCTGCACCTCGCGGCCACCGCGCACCTGTCGACAGGACTCTTGATGTGCGTGATCTCAAAGAGACAACCCGTCTGCTGGTGCAAGGGCAAAAAATGACTTCACACTCTCTTGCCGTTTCGTAATACATGCCCCTTCTCGTTTTCCCCCCATTGTCGCTTTCTGATCTGTCTTGTTTTTCTCGGGAACGATTTGTGCAAAAAAGAACATTTAAATGTCTCACGGGTCTTTTGTGTTTTTCGAAGCGTTTCGATAAGTTGTGCTCACACACCCAAGCCACCCTCTGCTTATTACTATTTTAGTTGTTTGACGCAGGTTGCTTACGTTGCTGCTGCTCTACGTGGATATGCAGAGCACTTATCCTTGTAAATGATATGACAGCTTGTATGTTGGGTTGGTGAGAATATCTGTCTCGCCCTTATTCTTCTCATGCCTTATGAAGCTTTGTGACTCGGGTGTTGCGTGAAGAGCAATATGATTTATGACACTTGCAACATGCTCAGCAGGGATGTTTACCTAGTTTCATGCACTGCATTTGAATCATCAAATATCCTGTATTGGTATAATGTCGAGTGTTGTTGACACTTGATAACCTTGAACTTTGTCCAGGACCCCCATGTCTCTGGGCCCCATTTTCAATCACCTTGGATTTATAAAACTTTTCCTTTTGTCATAGCAGTTTGTTTTCAAGTTATTTGCTGGCTGAAATCTGTTGTTTTCCACTATCTAAATAATACATTTATTGAGATTTAGATCTTCTGCGGTTTTGCATGTTTAAGCCAATTTACTACAAATCACTCATACTTTAAATCAGTAACCATTATACAAACAATGTGGCTCTGATTTCGAAATGTGGATTTGCAGTGTTTTGCTACTGCAATTAATTTCTGTACGATATGACAAACCTACTGTACTAGTCCACTCTTTGGAACTTGTTTGGGTTGTCTAACCCATCACAGTTTACTTGTTGCAGTACGGTCATGCATGTGATGACCGTACAGACATAAATGGAAGCCAATGGCTGCTTATAACTGTAGGAAAAATTCACAAAACAATAGAGATATTCCAGCAATTCAGTATAATACTTCCATAATGTTTGGGGGCTTTTGAGCAGTAACAGCAGAGGCTAAACATATCCCGACTTTCAGCAGTGGTTAGTTCCTTGATCCTTGTTCCCATAATGCAACTTGATATATTCTCTCATTAGACCCTCTTGCCTGGTAAACGTTAACAGAATAAGACTAAAGTTTTTTTGTAATACTTCGCGATGAGTAGAACCAATCTATATTCATAAAATGTGATTCATAAATGAACTAAAACATGCTGGTCTGTTCTTTTTTTTTTTTTATAAGCGACGTTCTCCATTGATGTCTATTTGGCTGAACGCCTGACAACAGTGTACTCCTCTCTCATGGCTTTGAGATGTTGACATGCACAGTATTCTTAATGTACATATAATCTCTGTGAAGGCTTGGTTGGTTGTTAGTGGCAGGCGGGACACTTAACGGCTCCTACTATTTGTGATGCCAGTGATATGCTGACCCACGCCTCTCAGATTCTACTGTCACAATGGCATCCTGGTAATTTGATGACAACAGCGGTTTGAGAGGAGGGGGGTTCCCTCGAGCTCCTGGAGCCTTGTTATCAAACCTCAGTGGTGAGAGAAACTACACAAAGCCCTAAAGTAGGAGCGATAATTGAAATGCAATACACTACAATCTGTTGAACATTGTGGTATACGCCTGAGTACAACTGGCAGGTCTTCTGTTTAATTGATTGCATTTGTTTCATTTTTTGGAAGGAAAACAGTTGCAGGACAAAATGTGGTAGGATTCGTAGCTGTTGTTGGGTTTTCTACTTTTTCCAAGTCGGATGTTTATAAGAAATAAAATAGCAAAGTCTCCTGTGATTGGAGACGGCTGTCAGGTGTTGACAGAAGTCCTGACATTGTGATTCGATTTCAGCACGGTCGCGGTCTCACCTTGCTGTTGATGTGTAACGTTGGGAAAGCTGGCAGCGATGAGCGGAGCTCTGTCAAAGGAAACTGAGGAAAATGTTACACCTCTACTGCAAGATGAAGACCGCAGGCCTTGCTGTAACTTTATAGACCAACACTGAAGCTGATAATGGAGATACAAAAGTTCAAATTAGTGGCAGAACAACTCGCAGCGCATTGAAATTCTTTGCTCCCTGATTAGCGATTACTTTCTGCATCTTTAACTCTCCAGAGATTTGATGTTGAAGGGGGACAAAAATGTCACACTTCAGTACACGCATGAAAAACGTTGGTGGTTCGGTGGTTATCTTCAGGAAAGGATCTGCGTTCAGCTTTGGTTTGTGCTCCAAACAACGTTTTTGGCTTTAATTTATGCAGGAATCAGAAAATGTGCAAGTCATTTTCTCAGTGCACCAATGCAGTGTTAGAAGAACACTTAATGTGACTATCAGATAATGTGTGTTATTTGTTGTATTGCTACTTATTGTTTGTGTTGCTGTGTGAAATAATGATTCAATACGAAGAAGAAATATCAACTTGCTTCTTCACTGAAGAACCACTGTGTCATCGTCAGCTGAATACTGTTTAACCAGGTGATTGTCATGCTATATTGGAAATATAAGAATTTCTATGTTCTCGAGCTTCAACTAACCGCTCTCCCCCAGATAGAGATTTCCCTATCATAGCTTAGCAACAGTATCTAGACATGCTGAAGAGCTTTGCATGAGGTATCACTGAGAGCGATATTCGGTGAATAAGGAGTTAACTTAGGTTGATTTAAAAATTAAAAACACAACATTTTTCCTTCTGTAATGTGTTTGAATCAGGGAAAGCACCAGGAATCAGTGATATAGCCATTGAAATCGAAAGTCCTTTGATTTGGTTAGACAAACATTCATTTCTTTTTTTAATTTCTTCTTGTCTGACTTCTCTCTGAAATCAAAGACACATTGTTTCTAAAATGACTGAGACTTAATTATGGTTAATTTCCAGCTGTTATCATTGTAAACTGCACATGCTTGCGTATAGAAAGCTTGGCAGGTGTAGCCACAGTCACTAAGTGGGGTTAAACTAAAGGCCAGTCTAGACTTCTTTTTTCTGCACTTGTTAACGGTATTAGGTTTAATTTAAACTCTGCTGTCCAGGTGAGCTGTCACTGTCACACCTTTTTTAAAACCAGGTGATCGAGGCTTGCAGTCCGCCAGTAGCTCCTCTGGGCTTATTTGGAGTTTATGTTGTTTTGGAAGCCTTCTGCATACCAAGACGGGGTTTAAATTTAGCCTGGTGATGCCTCCACAGCACATACAGCTCTGCTCCCCTGGCACTAAACCACACCAGGGGAAGAGCTTGAGTTGGGGCAGCACAAGACCAGTGACTCTTCAACACCATGTTTATAGGGATAAAGTAGCATTTAGAAATCAAGTGCTTGAAACCACACGGTACTATACAGCATCTTCTTAAGCTTACTATGTCAGTGTGATAGACAGTGTCAGAGAGTTGCACTAAATCTAGAAATGTGTAATGTGGTACAACTTGTTAGATTATGTATCTATGATAATTTATTTTGATTATATATATTTTGTATTACTTAAGGTTTAACAGATGGCCTAGTTGATTGAAGATTGAAGCCACATTTGTTGAACAATAGTAATCTGAATCGTTGTTGAAATACTTTATCTTAAATCAAGTGATGAAGAGTATAATCTCATGTTTCGTGGATTGTTGTGATGATTGGTTGAGCTCCTCTGATGTCATTGGTTGGAAGAGTGGAGTCAAGTGTCAGTGAAACTGAAGAGGAGGAAATACAAACTTTACTGTGTCGGACAACTAACCAAGAAAATAGTACAGCAATATTTATTTTCTCTTTTTTAAAAAAGAAATAACATTTTAAAGTTTAAACTGGTTTACACACATTGACACATTGAAATAGAAAAAAAAACAAAGAGTCTCAATGGTTTGATATTAATAATTTATCTCCGTGGACAATCCTGTTTTCTACAAATCTGTTTTCTACTGCTACAAATTTGCAATAACATTCCCTTCAAATGTAGGCAATGAGGGAACAATGTGTTTGATTTTGACACCAAAGACCATGGTTTGTATCCTTTGCCATTGAATTTTAATATTTAACGTTTTGACCATCATCAGCCTGACAGTTGAATTGTCAGAATCTTAAAATTATTAATTTTTTTTTTGTGGATTTCTCGTCACCGTGGGCTTAAAACAATACACTACATTCTCTACCTTAAACAGCAGCTGACTAAACAATCTCACCTCTAAAGGTCCATTTAGTGGCCGCTCTGGAGCTTTTGATCATATCTCATGAAATTCGGTAACAATGCAGTTTTTGGTGATAATGTTCAGTATGATTGAATACAAAAACATCACCTTGGAGACACGGCTTCCAAATCCTATTAAAAATAGTTTGATATCAAGACGCCTAAGTCAAAGTGATACTGTAGGAGCACCATGGACTTTGTAATTTCTTTGTGCAAAGAAAATCTTCACCACCTCAGAGTCCTCCAGTCATCATTCCAGCATGCAACATTTACTATATTGGGCTAGTCGACGCCCTTGCAAAGTTTGCCTCTTCAATGAGAGTTGGAGAGAGAGACGGAGAGAGAGGCAGCGTTGGCCTGCGGCCTCTGGTGAACCTCCCTCCGATGGATTTAAATTGAATGGGAAGGATTTCCTCTGTATTGATTGAGCAGGCTGTGATGGCAAAGCAACGGTGTGTTCTTTGGCAGCTCCTGCTCTCTCCAGTCTTAAGCGCTGAAGGGCAGCAAGTCTGCTGCCACCCCCATCGTTCAAACAACCTTGATGTAAAGCGGGCAGGACCTCACATCACGAACACTCTTTGTTGCTGTTTAATGCGTGAGATGTGAGGGGTTCGACTTTGTTTGAAGATTTGTGGGAACTAGCTTCAGAAGAAGATTAACAAATTGAGAGTAAATACTGAACTATTTGCTTTGGCCCCAATTCAACATGGAGTTATTGTTTTGCATTGAGAAAATCATTCGTTGCTCTTTTGTTTTCCAGAGAGACGACTCTTATCTTTGCATTATTCTACGTCTTAAACCTTGGACTGGTGTTAGATTATGAAATACTCTTAAATTATGAAAGTGGTGAATGCTCTTTGTCATTTCGGCTAGGTTTGGCCATGTGTTCATTCCTAAAATCATCTATCGAAATGTTACAACAATCTATTTACCTGCAATGTTACAGGATATAAGTTACCGACTACATATGTTTCTACTTGGCCTATGAATTATTTTGCCTTGAAAACAATCAACTTATTTAAATAAATAAACCTTCTTATACAATCAAAATCCATCCCTCATTTAAATTATAGTCTCTAAATGCACTTACTCTACAATATGATATATGACTTAATTTTACCTTGATACGTCAGTTTCAGCAGGAATGATGCAGTGCAGTGTGTTGTTGTGGTGGTCCAGAGTTGGCACTAGAATTCTATTAAGAGCAGCAGAGTGAATGACTCTCAACTCAAATAATTACCTTCATTAATCAACAGAGGACTGAAAGAGGTGCAGACGTGAGCCTCTTGCCGGTTTAAGTGTCCCTTAGGTCACTCGGTTCCTTTTCATTCAACACCTACATGGTTGAATTTGTATCAGCTCTGTGGCGATAATGGTTTTGTTCTTAAGAGCAGTTAGCGTTGTTTGTAGCCTTTATTAATCCAACTTAAGGAATGTGTATTTTCTCATTCGGCCTCTTGCTGAATGTAAAGGGATCCTAGATGAACACATTCTTTTCTACCACAGTTTGAACAGTCTTGGTTGTTTCATATGAGAAATATTTTATATGTTTTTGCTTTCTGCTAGTTTGAAGCTGACGGGCCTCAGTTGGAAATCAAAAAGATGATGTCACTTACTTTCGTGCGCCGATCAGACCGTGGCAACATTTGAATCGCAATCTGATGAAAGTTGGACAGATACTTTATAATAAAAGCAAAGTTCCCTATTTAGACATGAATATTCAGTGTTCTAGAGAAATACTTGAACCTGCAATATATGATCTTTTTGGTCACTTGGAGGCAACGTAAATAAGCTGTGAACACAACACTGATGCATCATTAAGTCGATACGGCAACAGTTTTGCATACAGTAAAGTTTTGGGCCGGACTGTAAAACAATGACTTGAAACTGTCGCAGTGTTTTCACATTGTCAGTAAAGACATTGTTATCATAAGGATACAGGCCCTTTTTAAGATTTCAAGTTTGTTTAGTTTTTAATCTGCTGAGTATGAAAGCTCTTTTACAGGATCACCTTGCTATACAGTCAATGAAGAGCTCTGTTGGTGCAGTTGGTTGCTAAGAGCCTTGCTCAAAGGCACCTTATAGTAATGATAAGGGGAGGATCAAGTACTCCATCAATTCAAAACCCAATTTTCTTGCTGCTAAGAAATGATCTATTGTTTAAATTACTGATCCCATTTAAATTACATTTCTGACAAGATAGGATTTAGGGATGTCTCACTTTGGGAAAACATGATTCTGTCATTTTGATAATAATTTGCTCATCTTTACTTTCTTTACTCTCAGTAAGCCCGCCAACATCTAAGAAACCCCATTTTCACAGCTGTGAGCTTGATGGATCTGGAAACGATTTCCAGCCCTTGTAAGGAGGTAGATTTACCTTGTCACAGACTGCCGCTGAAGTATTGCGGATCACTTAAATGCTTATTGAATTTAGCTTGTGTCCTGTCTTCTTATTGAACCATAGCTATTCGGTCTGTCTGAGGAGTGAAGATCTGACCTCTGTGAAATCTATTCTCAAGAAAAAGTGCCCGCCTTATATCGTCTCGTCGCCGTCTCCTGAGGCTTTTGTGGCACGAGAGCTTAAATTATTTCAAGTTTGCATCAAATTTGACAAGTACAGGATGCAGCGTGAAAACAACTGTCATGAGCTTAGAGGAAGAAATCATGGCTTAAGTTAATGTTTCACTTGCCTGATCTCTGCACTTCTCGTTCACAGCGACACACGTTCACAGTCCTTCCTAGCTCTTCACACTCGCACATCTTGCCTGTGTCCGCTCTGTCTTATCAGATAGGATGATGGACTTCAGAGAGGCTCCAGCTTCGTCCCTTTCCCATTTCTCAGCGCTTCTGCTGAGGTGGACGCCTCAGCCTTACACACATGGGGGGGGGGGGGCTCTATTATTTGAAGCTGCTCTAAAGCAATATGGATACAAAATATGCCAAGAAAATCCAATTTGTTATAGGAACACCATATAAATCTTGGAGTCTGTGATCCATGACAGTGTACTGCGGGGCAAAACATGCTTGACTGCAGAATTTTATTTTATTTTTTTTAAATATAGAGCAGACATGTGCATCGCATAATTCATTTAGACCCATGATGTCGTCTGAGACATACACACCTCCACACGTTTTGCATGAGCATATGTCTGCACATGGTGTGTGTGTTGGCAATGGCATAATGTTGAATGCTATGGAGCTAAAGTGATCTCAAAATGGTCACAAATGTGTATTACATGACCTACAAATGAAAAATAAGATTTACAAATATGATTTGTGCATCATTTCTAGAAATATTAAGATTGTATGTGCAGATTTTTAGCTTCAACTTCACAGATCTGATACACTCGGTTTATTGGTCGATGCCCCCTCTGTATTTGTTTTGGTAAAGAAATGTTTAGAGAAGCATTAAAGCCATATTTTGTTTTCAGAGGTAGTTAGCCAGGCCTAGTTTTGTTATATTGATTTCTATTTGTTTGGCACGACCACATGTGTCCCATCCTCTCCCATTTTGTTTGAGAATCTTTTGTTTGAAAATACCTGAGATTAAATGAATATTGTTAAATTGTTACTTCCACTTTGGAAGTAACAATTTCCAAATTTCACATTCTTTGGTTGTCGTGTGTTCGTCCCTACTTATCGCTTAGAGTAATAGAAAAGGGGACTTAACATTACATTAAAGATATTTATGGTATGTGTCTGAATCGGCTTTTAAAAATCATGTCATTAAAGTTTGTGTGTTCTGTACGAGTAAAGAGTTGCATCCACCAACGGCCCTTCACTGACTATGCATCAGTCTGGCTTATATTACAATAATATCATAATAACCTTTATTTAACCATTATGGTTCATTCAGAGCATGTAATTATGATAGGCAAGTTGTGATGTTTTGAAACGGAACACAAACGTTTCAAAACATCACAATTTTTTTGAAATGGAACACAAATGTGTCATAGAACACAACCTGTCAAGAACTCGTCAAGTTGAAGAACTTAGAATGCCCATGCAGAATGCTCATGCTGAAATCTACCAGTATCAGTGATTAGTACCTTCAGAGATTCAGAGAGAGAAGCATCAACACAAGAGTTATCCCGACCTTGAAACGTTTACTTTTGAATTTAAAAGTACTTGTGCACAGACTCCTATCTGTCCGAACTTGTGATTTGCACACTTATTTCCAACGTTTTGCGGAGAAAATCCCAACAAATCCCAGGGACATCAGCTGCCACACTTGGTAAGTATCTTTACTTTAGTCATTGTTCTCACATCATAACTTTCATTTCTTTTATCAAAATGTTATTGTTATAGTGTTACATTGTGACTAAATGTTGTTTCCACCTCTGCATTCTTCTCAGCTTTGAGTTCCTGGCAGCAGGTGTCACATCTGATGCCTTCAAATATGTCCGACCTTCCACCATCCCATTGTAACTCGGTAGTTGTTGGAGCCTTGCTGCGTTCTAGATTCTCCGAGTACCTGGTGGAGTCTGTGCTGGGGCAAGGCACCTTCGGCACAGTTGCTAAGTGCAGGAGGATCGCCGACAGGAAGACTGTAGCCATCAAAATGATGAAAAATCAGGACCAGCAGGCAAAAGCTGAGGTAGGAGAGGAAACTGGACATGCTCCTCAAAGTCTGATTTGTGAGATTTGTGTGACGATGCTTTTGTACAGCTGTATTTGAAGAAATACCTACAATACAAAATACAATATAATGGTTTGTTACTGTGGGTCAAGCTAATATAAAATCTGTGACCTGTTATCTATCCCCAGGTGGCTGTCCTGTTAAAACTTCAATTGCTGGACTCTGATAAATGCAACCTGGTTCGATGGTACCAGTCTTTCATCAGCAATGAACACATTTGTCTGGAGTTTCGAGCACCTGGACAAAAGTCTTCATGACTTCATGGAGGACAGAGGTGGCCAACCTCTCCATCTGAAGGAAATCAGACCCATTGTTCAGCAACGTTCTACTGCAGTTCTTCCTGCATTAGTAAACACACTAAAGCATACTGATAAAATATCGTTGCCCTTATTATGAAATGACTGACTTTAATAACCTTTCAGCTCGCCAACGCACTTGACCACTTGAAGGTTGCTGGAATAATACATGTAGACCTCAAGTTAGTGAGCCATGCACAGGAGCCTTACAGAGTTAAAGTCATCGACTTTGGCCTGGCCTGTGAGGTGTCAGCTGCCAGACTGGGCTCCTACCTTCAGAGCCTTCCGTACAGGTGAGTGACTGAAATCACATTCGATCAGTCAGGGGTTTCAGTGCAGTTGAAGTAGAGGTCATATGCTTCAAGTTGTGAGTGATACAGGTGTCTGTCAAAACAGTGGACATTGTCATAATTGTTGTTTTTCCGCTCTCAGGTCTCCAGAGATTATTTTGGGTCTACCATTTACCGAGGCCATAGATATGTGGTCTCTGGGCGTCATCATTGCCACACTCTACCTCGGTGTCTTACTCTACCCCGGCACGAGTGAATATGATTTGGTAAGTATTACCTGAAGTTTGATCATCTGATTTACTTGTGTGTGTGTGTGTGTGTGTGTGTGTGTGTGTGTGTGTGTGTGTGTGTGGTAAATGTAATATTTTTTTCTTCACTCTTAAACCTCTTTATGACATAGTTATTCATTCCCCCCCTGTTCTTGTTGCTAAATGTTAGTTGTTTTTTTTAATTGGAACAATTGCTCTGGCGTATATAGAAATGAATCGGTTAAAACTTAATGACAGTCCTCTATCCCGTTGTGACTTGACGTTGTGTTGTATCTTCAGATGAGGTACATAGTGGAGACTCAGGGTCAGCCACCGGACACCATGTTCACCCTCGGATGCAAAACTGGCCATTATTTCCAGCCGGACCACAACTCCACGAACAGTTCCTGGAAACTCAAGGTACCCACCACTTCACCGCTACTCTGACCTAACTGAGTTGCTCTTTGACTTAGAATTTGTGTCTGCTTGATTCTGTCCATGTTGCATTTCTAACATACTGTAGAATATTAGGGTCTGTCTGCCTATTTGTCCAAGTTTACTGTACTCAGATTGTCACACTAGCAATAACTCTGTCTTTTCAGACACCAGAACAGGTGGGAGAGTGGAATTCAGTCGAAGGAGACTAGGGTCATGAAGCTCAGCTCGCTGTATGATCTCATGCTTGTAGGTGTTGTTTGTTTGTTTGTTTGTTTGTTTTTGACTTAAAATATATATTTCTCAAGCATTCACTTCTGGAGGTGACTTATGATATCCCTGACCGCTGTTGTTATCGTTTCTTCATTTTACAGATCTGGACCATCGACAGTGAAACGACGGCTGATAGAGCTGCAGAATCGAGTGACTTGCTAGACTTTGTGGACCTCCTCACAGGGATGCTTCAGCTTGATGCTGCCAAGAGACTTACACCTCGTCAGGTGCTCAAGCATCGGTTCACCAGCATGCAGAACATGGTCTGGATGTACCAACTCAGCTCCTAGTAAGTTCATGTTAAGATTTCATTGATGTGTGTAGAAGAGAACACTTTTTGTTTCTTACTTTATCTGAATGGGTTTGTTCATAAACTTGGTAAAGGAAGTTCATTCATGTAATGCTTCATTTTTTGCAGTGTACGGTCCTGTTGTGAGTTAATGAACCCGACTACTGACGGTAGGAAAGCTGTGTGTGGATCTCTGCAGCAGCCATCCTCTGGGGCCGCCCATCCCATCCAGCAGAACCTTCCTTCTGCTTCTAGGCCGGCTAGCACAGCTGTGAACACCCCTCTGGCCCAGGCACATCAATCCAACATGCAGACACAATGTTGCATCAGGCCAGTGACAAAGAGGAAAGCTGATGTGGGTCATCATCGTGGTGATGATAGAAAGAGGATCCGGAGAAGCTATGCTGCCCCGGTCACCTCTAGCAGCTACAGTTCTCGTAGTCTGAAGAGGAAGACTGCTGATAGGGACGACTCTGACGACCGTCATGGAAGAAAGCGGGTTAAAAACAATGACTCAGCTCCACTCACCTGCAGCAGCCAAGATCATACCGACGATCGGTGTGTGCGACCGGATCGGAGGAGCGTCCCTGCTGAGCATCGCCGCCACCACACTTCAAGCAGAACCCAGACTGAGAGCCGGGCTCCGTCAGGAAAGAATATGTGGGTCATCAACGTAGTGATGATAGAAAGAGGATCCGGAGAAGCCATGCTGCTCCGGCCACCTCTAGCAGCTACAGTTCTCCAAGTCTGAAGGGGAAGACTGCTGATAGGGATGACTCTGATGACCGTCATCGTCATGAGAAAGCGGGTTAGAAACAACGACCCAGCTCCACCCACCTGCAGCAGCCAAGACCCTACTGAGCATCACCGCCTCCACGCTCATACAGACCGGAGCCGGACTGAGAGCCAAGCTCGGTCAAGACACCGACTCCGGTTTCGTCAAGACTAAACAGAAAACCAGCTGATGAAAAAGAAGGCAAATCCGAGAGCGCAAATGAGATCTGTGCGCGTGTGTAGAGGTCCTGCGTGTTCAAATGAAACTGCTGCGCAAGTATTTCAGTTGGGTCTTGTGAAGCAATTGTTGCCATGGGTCAGGAGGCAACACCTCAACCTGTGGTTAAGGGTCCCTTCGAGCGTACTCAAATTGCATTAATGCTTCAAAATCATTAAAGCGGTGCAAATTTGTGAAGATTACATTGCTGAATAAAATGTGTATCATAAACTTTGTTTGCCACAGAGCTTATTTTCTGCAATAAATTGAATGGTATTTGTATGTAGGTTTTTGGAGGTGAAGTTGTTACGAATACTTCTTTGGCCATAATTATAGATGACGATGAAACGGGACACAAATAACTGGATATGTTGTCATAAGCATGATGTGAATGCAATGAGTACTTTTTAAAACGTAAATTACATTTTAAGACGTACCTTTTGGTGAGTATGGTCAAGGACTGGCACCTTGCTAATGACAAGTCTGTGCTTGAACAAGCTGTCAAAACAATGTGACATATGGATACTTTTACAAAATGCATCGAGGGGGGAAACAAATCTGTTTATCAATGAAACGAAAGCTAGACCAGGAAGTGACAGAAACATCTAGAAGTTGAACAGACTGAGCGCAATAACCTTCGAAAGAAAGAAAGGAGACATTTCCTGCTGAGGCGGTACATTCTGTTTTGGTTGAGACTAAATCTCATTCATTTAGACTTCTTAAACATAGAGGTAGGTAGGTAAACGGTTACTCTGCATAGGAGTGCCGTGGGCATCTGTGGAAGTTTAAACTTCAGCTCCATCCTAATTTCTCCGTCACTTTCCCCAAAGATTTGAGTCCAAATGAACGACTAACCGGCGAAGTTTAAACTCAACTTCTGGTGTCATTAAAAAAGCTTGAATTTTTGTCATGACAACAAAGTTCTTATATTTATTTAATGACCAAGACAATAACCCTGTTGGACAATTTCCAGCTTTCCACATCTACCAAATCTTGATCACTGAATAGTGTAGTGTTGGCTTTTATTTTTGAATGCTTTTTATTACATTTCCCATCATTACTTTTTGTGCCCAGAGAAAAGCATTTTTTAAACCTATAAGGTCACCTGTCTCCATGGCATTTGTTAATTTACTACATTTACTGAATCCTGCTGTTTCTTGAAAGACTAACTGGAACAAATGCTATTTATTTCATTTACAAAGACTTGAATTTGCTCCAAACTTTTCAATAAAGTTACAAGAATGTATTACAATGTCTAATGGCGGTAACTCTGAGATAATAAGCACTGTCATCAAAGTTGACGGGAATTTTGGAGCTACTGAACTACTAAATGAATATTGCAGTCACATGGTTTGGTAGACGTGAATGGTACAAGTAATTGCAGTACCCTTGTTTTTTTCTTCGGGGGTGGGGGGGCTGGGTTTGTTCAGTTATTGTTATATGTTTTTACATACTTGGATAATTTGTTTATCGATCTTATCTTACTAATCGAACCAGTCAGACATAACAAAAGTTACCAGGTCTTTAAATAGAGAACCATTGCATCCCTGTTTCTGTTGAAAGATAGAGATGTGGTTGCAGCAGACTGACTTGACTTGTATAATAACGGATTGATAGACGGAGCAGCGACAGACTGGGGCCAAAGCAGTTACATGTATCGCTTTCTCATGAACCAGAAATACTGTAGATCTTTGGCTGGAGAAGATACGACTGTCGAGCTAAAATGACAAATTGCCCAAAAGCAAATTTCTCAGCCCTCCTCTGACTCTCTGTTCTGTGTTTCTGTTTAGGCTTCAAGTCCTATTTTTCAGCATCACTGCATTTTGTCAGGTTCTCTGCTGCCTTAAATCATTTTTTCACAGTCTCACTAATTCTCCCATTTTCTACAAGGTTTTGAAAATGTAACTACTACTTTAAAGTTTGAACACTGTGAAGGGTCAGGTGCTCGTGGTTGACAGCGACTCATTAGATCTGTGTTAGCTGTGACATTTTCACAGCCTGCGATCCAAAAATAGCAAGTTTATTTCACAATTTTGCAACACTGGCTCTGTGGAAATTCTTGTATTTCATATCAGAAACTAACATTTGAATCTCTCTTTAAGACCAGGTTACCTGATTTGAACCAACATCAGCCTTTATCTGGCTTATCAGGTTGTAGTTCTTACACATCTACACTGTATCTTCTTTGCTTTTGATGCCGTGAGCTAAGCTTCACTAAAAACACGTAGCTCAGCCTGCACTTAGCACCCTGCTTGACATTTACGAGAAACACGACCCCTGAGAAGTCAGAGCGATTCAGACAGACTACACACCGAGACAGTGTGAACAAGGAGGCAAAACAGGCTGGAGTTTTCTTAATTCCCTTTAGTTTAAAAAAAGTCTTCCTTTTTTTTTCTTTTTTCAAAGTCTGCCTGTTGATCTCCACTGAGCATGTGCAAAGCATGTGTGTCAAAATAGCAGTGCTGAGGGATTGAACAGATTCACCTTTTCTCAAGTTCACATTGGTGGCAGCAGTGGGTGAGTTGTGGGAGTTCATTTGGCACGCTGTACCATCTGTAGCTCTCGGGTTTCGGCTGGTGGATGCATCGGGCTACACACACACACACACACACACACACACACGCATATACACCTGTCGCTGTCTGTTGGGGACACTGGTGGCTTAGTGAACGTAAGTAGGAGAAGAAAATAACAAAGCAAGATAAGAGCCATAAAGGGTCTGTTGAAGACCGATGGTGCCAGTGGCCATTCAATGGAAGCTCCAACCAGAGTGACACTCTTTTGTTTGATAGGGTGGAGAAGTGTTGGACCTGCAGGATCCACAAGGGTAGTGAGGACTGGTGGGGTCGAGTTGGGAGCGGGCAGGGTCAAGTTCCCGCTCTACACTTGGAAGCTGGGTGAAGCAGCCACCGAACCTCGTCCGGCTGCAGGCCGGGACCCTATACATAGTACTGATGCTGCTAGCAGATGGTCACACTGCTGCTGCAAGGATCACTTTGCCTCAGATTCACCAGATTCTCTGGCTTGGGATCAAGTCAGAGGTGCAGAGAGACAGAAAATGTCTTAAGAGACTGTCTTGGCAGTGGGAACACATGGCTATTTCATTAGTTGTTGAGATCTGATGATAGCAATTGGATTTTTATAAGAGAACACCACTATGTACCCATTCTTGGCATTAAACCCTCCCATACACAGTGTCTCTTGAGGTTGTATTTATTTAAACCGATGCTGACATTATCATCCACACTGCTCTTCTGATCTTCCATTGCTTCACCCTTCAGATGACTTGATGGTATCCAGTCTATGTAGCCTTTTTATTCCAGTGCAACTCTGACCACTTCTGGTTCAGGAGCTGCACTATCAAAGTGAGCAAAAATCGATTTCTGTGCATCTGAGCCTTTCAGTGTGGTTGTCAAATTCAGGTACGCATGAATATGTGTCACTGTCTGGCTTTCAAAGCACATTGATGATTTTTTAGTGATGAAATTGCTCCTTTTACATGATTTTTCATACTAACAAACATATCTGTCCAATGAAATTAATCACAGTAATTGCATAAAAAATCCCCCAGTTTCGTAAGCCTTAAAAAGGGCATGCTACATAGATACGTAGATATAGCATGCCACTAATGGTTGCCAGGCACCCTGCTGGTTTCATAAGGCCACAACCACCACAAACAGCTGAAAAGAAAGAGGTGTATTTACTTGATTTTAAAAAGGTGACAAGTCTTCGGTCATCCCGTGGCCATATTAAGTTTCCCTATCTGTAGCCTGAAACAACAAGCTGTCTTTGCTCCATCACACAACTACCGGGAAAGCTGCAGCAGGGACTCCGAGCCAACATTGATGCTTTCTGCCATCAGTAATCACCTCCTTGAAGCCCAAAGTTGATATGGATAGCTGTGCCAGCTCAGCCCCTCATTCACTGTGACATTTAACTCTACTGTGCTTCACTTTAGCCATTAAAAGTGCTTGAAGATACATTTCTTATTGCCCCACATCACAAACTGACAGTATAAAAAATAAAATTGAATTTGGTTGTTGGTCTATCCCAAAGACTTTGCCCTTTTGTTGGATCTGCTCAAATGTGCTTCTTCACTAATTAGCTGCTGTTTCTGTTCCAACTTTAAAGTGTTTCTGTGAAATAATATTGAGGCAGACATTACTTTATCTGTACAGTGTGTTGTTGTTATGATTATGTTTTTACTCAGGATAAAATATATTAAAGGGGACATATTATGTAAAACTCCCCTTTTCAGTGCTATGCACATACATTTAGGTATCTGGAGTGCCTACCAACCCACAAATAAGACAACAACTCAGTCTTATGTGTGCTGCGAATGTGATTCAACAAGCCATTCAGACTATGCCACATGCAGGCTCATTAGAATATACCGCCCATCATCTCAGTATCTCCTCACACGGCTTGAGAACTATACCTTGCATGATATTTTTCTTGCAATATAAAGAGACAGGCACTAAAAAAGAGAGTGTTCCAGACAGTATGAGGAAAATGTGTTTTTTGAACATTAAAGTCTGTAAAGATGTTCTCGTAGAAACCCGTAACACAAGTATGAATCTAAAAATGAGCATGATATGTCCTCTTTAAAGTAAAAATAGCCTTTTTCTAGCCTGTCACGAATAATGTGTAGTCTAAAACTTCACAAGAACAGCTTCATACTGCTCGGGTATTGATTTTCCAGTGTGTTATTGTTAAGGGAGAAGAGTCGAAGACAGTCCAGTCATCACCCTTTTCATTGCAAACACCTCCCACATATATAAACCAGAAAGACCCAAGATCTAATTTGTGGTGTAACGCCAACACATAATGTGAACACCTCACGCTAAATATGAAACCAAGAGATCGACTTTAGGCCTCCTGCAATGTCTGTTTGAACTTTTACATCTGTTGAAAGAGACAAAAAATGTCCTAATTCCCAGAAAGTTTTTTATTAATTTTAATAAAAACACTTTTTCTCTCTTTATTCCAGTGTTATTTCCATCTGTATAGCAGTGTGGAATCACAGATTAGACTTTAAACAAGACTAGAATTTGTTAGATTTATTGCTGGATAGACGGGAGAATGCTTTCTAATACACTTAAACGTCTGATGGTATAATGAAGTGCATTTAAAGCTGAAAAACCCTATTATTTTCTTCAAGGGTTTGACCACCCAGAAGGGACTTTAACTTTGTGTTCGCACAACATTTTCTAGCTTTAGGTCATTGTTTTGAAATCTCGTCAGGGTCTGATATCTCAACTCCTGAGTCTGTGGGTGCTGTACAGCCTGTATCTCTATTGAATTAATACTGCTGTGAAGGAGGTGGGAGCCAGAACCATGGCAACCATCAGCTCAGATTAGTGTGGGACGTGAGCTGGCAGGAGACACACACACACACACACACACACACACACACACACACACACACACACACACACACACACACACACACCAAATACAGCTGGACCCTGACAGATACAGATGCTCATTTATTGGTTGCACTGATTGAATCGAGGGTTTCCTCTCTCCCATAGAGATACTAAGGACTGCGTAACAGGTTTAGAGATTAAAGTACTCTCGCTGCTGTTGATTAATTACGTTTTCATTCTTTTGCTGCTGAAATGGTTGTCTGTTCAAGTTTGACAACAATACATTTCCTTTTATCTGATTTCCTGAACAGTTTAATAACCAAAACTTGAGAAATAATAAAATGCATTTTGTTGTACTTTTGTATAAAACAACACTCCTATTCTCGGTTCTATACAGTCAGGGGTTTTTTTCTTTGCAGTGGTTGCTTTTTATCTGAAAGCTTTGTGACCAGACCCTCTCTGGGTATCAGTTTAAAAACCTTATTCAAGTGAGGGTGGCATGATAGGCAACAAATCTGAGCCTATGTAGATTCATTTCCTCTTGTTTTGTCTTGTTCATTTTTTAAATGGGTCACTGTCAAGACATAATTGGCTTAAACGCTCCTCTTTCTCTCTGGCAGGATGACGAGGTCGTGCTCCAGTGTGTGGCCACCATCCAGAAGGAGCATCGCAAGTTTTGTCTGGCCGTCGAGGGACTCGGAAACCGAGTGTGTTACCTGGAACCCACATCTGAAGCCAAGGTGAGGATGGCACACAGCTTTGTTTTGTGTTTAGATATTCTGAAGAAATGTCAGTGGCACAGTTTGGCATGAAACAAGCAACCATAGCTTGTATAAAGTACATTAATATTAATTACCTTTAAATTGAGGCAGTATCAAATTGTCATTTTTATTATTTCTTTTAGCTACTTGAGCTATTCCACAGTATTTAATGTAATGAGGTATTCCATAGGGTTCAAGTGTGAATTATTGTGTTAGTGGACAAGCAGATTGATAGAAGAAAGCTTTTTTTCTTGATGAAATGACAGAGAATGAGGATTTACAAAATGTAAGATCCAGCAGACGCACTCCTGAAATGTAATTAAATGAGTGCAGTTTACTCAACCTCCTGAAATCGGCTCAGATATGAATTTTCTGATATTTTTTGCTTTCTGAAAACTGGAAATGATTCAATATTTAATCCAAATTAGATGGATTTACTTAATCTGGAGGAGGATGTTAATTTGGTGAAGTTTTACAACAGAAAACGTTGGAGCTATATTGGTATTTCTGTTTTGTCATGTCCTCTCAAAAGAATAATTACATCTTCCAGTAATTTATTCATTGAACAATTAATTTGAAAAAGTATTTCTTCTTTATAGTTTAACAGATGCACAAAAAAAGTCTGCTGTCCAGTTTTGTTCCTTGGCAGCCTCTCTTCCCGATAAATAAATCAAAGAGACACTTTACTAAAACCCTTCTCTTTAGCGCCACTGTCTGCTCCACCCACTCTTATAATAATAGTGATGAAGTAGAAGGCCCTATGGTGCAAAGTACAACTACTTAGATTAAAAAACAATCTCAAATGGGTGCCTTGGTAGTGCGGAGAATATACATCCAAACCCTCTTTCCCGCGCGGATCCAGATTCAGTTCCTGGCTCTGGTGCTTCTAGTTTGGCCAGAACCCCAACAAACACAACTGACAGTGTTTACGGGGCCAGTTGTGGCTTAAGTACTTGTTTCTGCACCAATGTATCCCAGTGATTGGTCATGGCACCAAGGCAGAGAAAACTACATCAATATATAATATATAGAGGATGGTTTTGACCACTTTTGTTGTTAAAAGAGTGTATAGTTTCTTTTTGTGATTGTGTGATGAAAATGAGCATTTTGCTGCCTGTGGTGTTGTAGCAACACAACAGAGCTGTCAGTACTCTGTTACATGTCTCATTAATCTTCTTTCTGACAAGATGTATGGTATGGTCTTCCAAAAAACAATTGTTGAAATGAAGCAGATCATTTTTGGCTTTGGAGAATATGCCTCGTAATAGGAAGGTGTCTGAGCACTTTCAATGGGGAGAGCAAGTTTGTTATGAGTCAGTAATGGAGATCTCCTTGGGATCAACAATGCAGCCTATATATTTATACTGATGATGTTCTTACTGTTTTATTTTTGGCTTCACACTTACTTTGTGTCAGAGTGATAATCACCTGATCACAACCAAAGAAAACTCTCCAGTGCCAGGATGGTTATGAGCTGTGCATATCAAGTAAAGCCTGATTCAATTTAGCCACTGAGCAATACGAATTTGAATGAAATTTGGGGACGTGTTTCCGTTCACCCACCTGGAACTGTTGTTGAGTCGGAGGGCAACACCTGCGGAGCGCTAGGCAGCCAATCACAAACACCTCTCCCCTCTCACCTTGGGTACCGGCGACAATGCTTCGGGCCTCCTTGGGTGTGAAATGTGGCTGAGTGTAGAGGGTGATGGCACGGCTTGGCACGAGGTGAGGGGCTGTCATCTGCTGGCGGATCTCAGGTGTTGACACCTCATTTCCCTTAAACATGAAGCCCGGCTGCTTATTGCTGCTAGTCGGGAGAAATGAGGCCTAAGTGAATTGGATCCAATTTAAAGAAGAGTTCTGAGGCAATTTTTTAAATATGATGTTGCTCCACTTATGTACCACGATTACATATTATAGACTTGGGCCATTAGTGGTATCATTTATTTAATATTCAGGAGGTAAAATACCATCTTAAAATTAAGTGAAATCCTATAATATAAAGTTCATATTAATTCCAATCAAGTGTATATTCAAACAAATAGCTTGATATATATTTACAGTACATACTGCACAGATTTGCCTATTCCTGCATTGCTTCATTTACTTCTTGTTCTTCCTGAAGAAGTAAATGTAAAAACAGATCATGAATATATACTTAGATTTTAAAAAGACTAAACATTTGCATTCCTTTAATGTCACATAGTTCTATTTAACTTTTAAAAAGCACTTATTTTATCTTACATATCTTTATGAACAGGAAGTTAATGGGATTTACAACAATACACAACCTTGAGAAGATTGAGAAATTCATTGTATTTCACTTTATTTGATCTCTTTTGAATAGCTTGCATATGATGACTGTTTAATCTTTTGAAGGATCACTTAACTTAACTCATTTTCACAGCTTATATTACTATATTGTCTAAAACTGACTGCAGACTTTCTAAAGGTTATTGTGACCGTTGAGACAGTCTCTTCTATTCCCAGACATGCAACATGTTCAGTATGTCTGCCCAACCCTGCGAGAAGTATGATAATTGATATATGGACGATGAATAATTCATTAGTGCTGTAAGGTCTTCAGCAGGTCAAGAGTTACTCACGACACCACAGGTCATACAGGCAAATGTAAATACTCAACTCACCCTTTCTAAGGTGTTGTGATGAGATAGCTAGATTTTTCCCTGATATCTTCCTGGATTGTCACTAGAAACATCTTATCTGGGTATGAATGTAATTAAATGATGACATGTGGTGTTGGAGGTTCCCATGCATGTTTGTGTTGAGTTACAGAACAGCGCCATCCTCATTATCACCCAGCAGCCCTCCCTTCTGCTCACATTTCTCACTTCACTGCAGAGTTCAAGGGTCAGCCGGTTGTGTTACTAAGTCAGGGCATGCACCAAACACCTTTAAATCATGACTTGTCCTCTTCTGTGTCGGGGAGAGATGGATAGCATGTGATGTGAAACCGGCTAATGTTGTCATAAACACTAAGTATGTACTAAATAATATGAGGATCATTCAAAGAAATTAGGTTTGGTATTTGTGATCTGATATGAGGGTGTGGGATTTATTTGGATGTTGTTTGTTCATGTGTTTGTTAGATGTCGTGTGCTGTGTGATGCCATCTAGAAGATCATACGGTTAATTCATTTTTCATACTTTTGACAAGGAGATGCAAGTAGTGAACAGGTCCCCAGATCTGCCTCAGAACTGCTTTTGAGTAGCCAGTAACTTACTCGCATTATGTAATCCCAAAAGCCACATTTTTATTCTTCAGTATCCTCTTTGCATGCGCTGTTTTGAATGAGTTTACAAAAGTTGTTTACTCTTTGCATCATGGATTGAAAGTTTAGAGACAAACTCAAACAGTGGGCTGAACGTGGAAGACAGTTTGTAGCAGGAACCAAACAACGCTGTGTGCTGAGGAATGAGCCCGAACCCAACTAATTATTTTTCATTGCAGCCACGGGCTGCACACCTTTTCACAGCCTTCCTCATAATCCCCAGCTACTCGTTAGCAACACACCATGATGGCAAAGAAGTTGCAAGTCATCAGAATTATTTATGAGCACCATTATTCACTGAGCAGTTTAATCTTATCATTTGTCTCTTGTCTCATATCGGTGCCTGCAATTTATTTAGTAACTAATGACTGCTGTGGCAATATTTAGTAAATATGAGAAAGTAGGTACAATTTTACATGCATATGTGCGCATGTGTTTAATTAATCAACACATTTTATATTACTGCATTTCTCTGTTAATTCAGTTTCCTTTATTTAAGATGCATATAGATAAATTGAACATAAGAAATACGAATTTGTCTATGGAGCATTACTGTCACCAGAATGAAAGTGAGGTGACAGATCCCAGCAAACATGAGCTACAGAGTAGAAAAATATTTATATAGGCCCCAAAATTAAATTTGGTGTCTTGTTGCCCGCACTCTCAGCTGGTTTTGATAAATTAGAATTTAAATCTCTTTCTAATGTCAGTTCAAAAAGGTGGTTCCAAAAATGTTGAAATATATATTTATTTGTAGTGTCATAACAGGCATCTGTCGGGAGCTACTTTAGACTGACAATGCAATTCATATTTAAGCCACTGAGTCAGGGAGAATAAACTCCTGGCACATAGTTTTTGTGCTCACAAGAGAAGCTGGATTTTGCTCAAAGCACCTCGTCAATGCCTCTTCGACTAATTCTTTTCTTCCAACCATCTCTCCCTTCTCCCTTACATCCCACAGAATGTTCCTCCAGACTTGTGTGTTTGTAACTTTGTGTTGGAGCAGTCCCTGTCGGTGCGGGCCCTGCAGGAGATGCTGGCTAAGACTGGGCCGAACAGCGAAGGGGTAAGTACTTCCCTCCTTCCCACTGATACCCCAGCACACACACACACACACACACACACACACACACACACACACACACACACACACACACTCCCTCACTCACTCACTCACTCTCTCCCTCTCTCTCTCTCTCTCTCTCTCTCTCTCTCTCTCTCTCTCTCTCTTCTCTTCTCTTCTCTTCTCTTCTCTTCTCTTCTCTCTCTCTTCTCTTCTCTCTCTCTCTCTCTCTCTCTCTCTCGCACACAAACACACTCAACATTTGAATGCACGATCTGTAGTCTAGCACTCTGTTGCAAAATGCCCTTGAGGTTGTTTTCTTAAATATAAGTTTCTGTTAGAAGTCTCTCACTATATTTTTGCAATATTGCTTTTTAAAATGAGTGTAACAGAATTATGATCTTCACAAATGTTTTATAGTTAGTGTAATTTAGCTAACTGGTTATTTATTGAGTGATCTTAAAAATAAATCACTGTTTGCTGTTGTTCCAAAAATGATGCATTCAAACGCTGTCAGGTTTTTTCAGGAAAAACTTCAAACCTCTTTTAACGTCGGACTGGGGAATCAAACATAGATCCAGCACAACTTAAACATCTTTTATTTAAGTAAATGAATTGCTGACAATAACTAGCAAGTTTGCCCTGCTAGCAGGAAGTGCCACTTCCCCACATGGAGAAAAGTACATTCGACGTACATATGAATGTGCCATGAACCTGCCGTCAATAACTTTTTCTTTTAACACAAAAAAAAAAAATCTGCTTTTAGCAGTGTCGTCATGAAACAAGCAAAAACTGCATTGGACCATATATTACAAAGTTACTCTTGATTAAAAGTAACAGTTACAGCAAGTGTACAGTTTTGAGAAGAATATCAATAAATACTTTGCAACATCAACAGTGTTCTGAGGAAGTAACTGATTCACTGGATTACTGCAATAACTGTAATGGCCGAGCACTCTAATGCATTACCCAGAAGACTGTATAAATTGACGAAAATCAAAAAACCTCCCTTCAAGCACTGCACCAAATGTTGCTGCCAGGTCTGAGATGTAAGTATGAACTGACAAATGTTGCTTAATTACTTGTCGACAGCGTGATTATTCTGTACATGCTTCTGGACTAAGTTTTGACTTTGAAAAGCGAACATGGGATTAACTCCCAAAGGCGAAGCAGACAGACCAGATACAGCAATACTCCAAACTTCTTTAACAGCAGGAACTGCAATTGTTTCTAAATGGAAGCCGTCTCTTAGCATTCTCTGTAACAATTTCCTGTTTTGCAAAAAACAGATCAGAAGATGATAATCAAAAGTGTGTGTGTGTGTGTGTGTGTGTGTGTGTGTGTGTGTGTGTGTGTGTGTGTGTGTGGGGGGGGGGGGGGGGGGGGGGCAAAGAAAGGAGAGACATTATCTGAGAGTGCAGTGCTGCAGTACATCCACAGCCTCCTGTCTCCTCTACCTCCGCTCTTTTGATTTATACTAAAGTGTGAGCCCCTTCCCTCTCTGCTCCGCTCCAGCTAACTTGGCATGTTTATTAGAGTATGTAAGTAATCTTTGATTGGGCAGAGGCTCTGTAATGTCATGGGGGGGGGGGGGGGGGGGTCATTGACAGGCAATGAAGTACTGCGGTAGGTTATACGTGCTGTCTGTAAACCCCTGTCAGATGTTCACATTCACTCATGCTGCTGCGCTCCAACAGAGTCATTTCATGTGTCATTTAATCTCATCACCCAGCCCTTCTAGATCCAGAGGGGGGGGGGGGTGTCAAGATATGGGAAGGGATGGCGTCGCATATTTGGATGGAATGCTAATATGTTTGGTGAAAAACAAAGAGAAAACAGTGCTTAGTTCTCAAACAAACAGATACCAGCATTGAATCTGGTCATACAAGAAACTGCTTGTTAGTTTTGTTGTCCATATTCATCACTGTTCCTATTGGATACACATGGTCTGTGTTCATTTAGAAAGTTCCTCAATTGATGGGCCCAATTCTTATTATTAGCTTTGGACAGACCACAGGTATGTAGGAACAGGGATGACGAAGCTATGCTTGCATAAATCACTGTGCAGTACAGCTGCAGCAACTGGAGAAACCAGCATTACGGTGCTATTTGCAAGACGAATTGAGTACAGAACTAATGCAAGATAGCCTGAAATGTGTGTTATGCTGGATGGCTCTGGTTGCCAGTGTACCTTCATGCACAGCATAGCCTTCGGACACAGATGGTTTTTAAAGTGTCTCATTTTTTTTACACAATTTTGGTCCCCTCAACTGGTGAACCAGACCTGCGATGTTATTAGCCTGGGTAGCAGATTTGTTTTGTGTCAACAGTGCAACATTGTAGTCTGGCCTTGTTTGGCAAGACAAGGGTATGTTGGCTTGAATACAAACGCTCTGGTAGCAAGGCTAATAAATCACCCTCCTCTTTCCTTTCCACTATAAGGGCCCATTTCTCTCCCTTGTTGCTCTCAGATTTGTGTAATTGACTGCCATACAACCCAATAACACATACTTCTCATTTGTATTTGTGTGTTACTAGAGTGCTGACCATGAAAAATGGGTAGGTCCATCAGTTCGTTCATCCATCATGTTGTCAGTGTGCATGATAGGGTTGACTTTTCGGCCCTTTCACTTGAAGTGATGACCATTTCTCGATTGCCATAAATTGCTGCATTTATAGCGTGTACGGCATTTAGTTTAAACATCCATGGCAGGTACTGCAATGTAATACATTAGCTAATGGTAATACATTTCAATTTTTACTTCTCAGCACATATTGTACAAATGGATATCAAACTACATTTAGACTCTCTGGGTAGTTAATTCAGCTTTCACCTCATCGGAGCTCAACATGTTCTTTTTCCCTCAGCCAGCCTGGAGACAATCAATTCGCTTGTCAAAGATATCTCTGAGCATACGGCAATCTAGAAATAGACATCCGTTGGTTTTGTCACCTTGTTCACAGGAGTCACATGTTTTGCCTTGCCTCTGAAGACTACTTTGTGTGCAAGCGTGCAAACACTTTAAAGTGATAGTGTCTGCATCTCATTTGTATTATTCATTATCCCTTTTCTGACTTCAATGCATACGGTTCAAGTCTTAGTACAGAGCTTACAATTTTGTGCTTTTAAATGTATATACATATACATATTTCATAAGATTCTGTTTACCCAAAGGTAGCAATGAGCTCCCTTATTTATCTCATTTACTGAATCTAAAGGAACGGATCTGAAAACCCACACGTTGGCAGAAAACTCACTTTGTGGTTTGGGTGTGCTTCTCTGTTTTCTCTGGGTTTGGTCTCTAACATCAATTACGTTTTAAGGGTATTGACACGAGGAAATGTCCTGAAATCAGTTCTGATTTCAGAGTGGTCACATACACTACTGTTGAGCAAAGCTGTTGTAGGTGATTATTCATCTGTTTTTCATATACACACTATTTTTAGAATAACATGGCCGGATGTATAGTGTTTCTATGGGTTTTTTTCTTTCCTAACTTTCAGATATTACATCATATTTTAATGAACTTATGAATTAACTATAAAGCAAATGGAGCACAATCAGCGTCTCATTATCCAAATTAGTTGAAGGACTATACATGAGAATCATTATATCAGATGGTTCTTACCTAATGAGTCTGGCATGACTCCCTTCTTAAGAGTGATTAAAAAAAAGTGATTCGTGTGCTATTTCCTTGCTCAGGCTCTTCCATATAGCATAAGCTATTAATATATGAAGTGAACATTTAGGAAAATGACTTAGTCATGGTTTGGTGTAATGGCTCTGTCAGGTTTTAGCAAATACAAAGCACACACTGTTTCATTCTTACAAAGCCTAGCAGGCTGGAAAAAAAATAAAAAGTCATTGTGTGGTTGGCTGAATATCAGTGATCGTAACAACGCCAGCAAAATCATCCATGTTTTAAAAGTAGTTTTTATTTTACACTGGCCCATTACACTGCTTTGGCCTGATGATGTCAGTGGGAGTCAACGTGACTATCGTGAAGTTAAGGTAAATGTCCAAAGCTGCCTTTCTAGGTTTTAGGTTATCTCTGTGAGAGAAGCAACTGTTAAAGCCATTCTGTAACGTATTTGTCTGTACTAACTTGCTGAGGGGCAGCGCTAATTCTCTGTAACATTAAAAGAAGAATTCACGTCGTTATAAGGCTTGTTTACAATAGCAGGCCTTGTTCTGATTACAGGTAAATAGCAGCAACGACAAAAAATGTAAATGGCGCATAATTAATGTCGTAGCTCACTTTTTCTAGCGTGGACACAGCGCTGTGGAGCTTAGGCCATAGAAATAGAATATTTTAACGCTATTTCATTTATATGTATCAGGCTCGTGTAATTTCTGGAGTGCTGTTCTACTGGATTGCTAAATGCAGCCATTCCTGGAAGATGGGATTGTTGAAGGAGTTGTCCACTAAACTATCTAGCAACATTAGATAGAAACAAACTTTTTATAACGCAGATTTTAGTTTAAACAGTTTTTGACAGATGTTTGTTCAACGTTATGGTGATTTTTGAGGGTATAATTTGTGGTGTTATTCTAGCTACCTTCATCTAAATGGGAAAGTAAACAGAGACATAAGGTAGTGTTATACTTATTTTTAGCTAGGTGTACCTACACTGGCAATAGCGTGGGGATCAGCCATCATTAAACTGCCTCATCATGTCCTCTGGTGGCTTTGTTTTCTCAATATTTTTTTTTACCGTACATCTATGATGGATTCTTCACATGAGAGAAAAGCCAATCCTCAAGTGTTGCTAAATGTGCTCCTCAGGACTAACCTGAAGCTAAATGGTACATCTTGGTGTCAGAGGCAGCAATCTACCACGACACAAAGGATGATTTGAGTGTCTAGCTATGTCCTCATGACTTGACCTGTGAGCCAGTTAAATTTCCAAAAACTTTTAGTATTTAAGACGCAACTTATGGCACAACCCACCTCCTCCCCTAACACATTCATGCATACAAAATACATTGACACAAACTTCTCCGTCTTTGTTTTCACACAAACCCTCAGAACATAGCTGTTTAGGATACAGTACTTACAACTAGAGAGGCACCAAACCAAAGGTCACAGTTCCCGGCATTGATGTGTCAGCAGGCCTGAAATACAGTCAGTCTCTCTCTGTCTCTCTCTCTCTCTCTCTCTCTCTCTCTCTCTCTCTCTCTCTCTCTCTCTCTCGCTCTCTCTGTAACCCTCCCTCACTCCCAGCTGTTGCTGGATACTCTTCCCATTTTTCTTTTGATCAAACACTGTTTCCTTTTTGGTCTGTCTTACAAGCCATCTGGGAGAGACTTGGTAGCCAAAGAAGAATTAGACTGGGGTCAGATTCAGGGGACAGTTGGGTGTCACACTGGTTACAGTGCCAGTCCAGGGCTTAGTCCCAGCTGTTTCTCTTAGGAGTTTAAATATCGTTTGTCAACTCAAAAGACAACTCAAATCTGGTAGACAGGACACTCTACATTAGGAGAGAATAGTTTGTTTATTAGTAAAAGGAATTTCCAATGTGGCAATTATAAATATTTAGGCCTAACAAGTAGAGAATATGAAAGAATGAATGAGCAATTTAGTTGTCCATTCATTTTAAAATTAAAACCCCCAAAAAACATCAGACATTATTATAATCCTCAAATGGAAAACAATGTGTACTTATGTTTATGAGTTTGGACTCATTCAATTGATTTGAAAAGGGCCTGTTCCAAATTTGTGTTTATCCAGCTCGCAATCCTAAAACCCATTAAACATTGTTGATGCAAAGATGATTTTGATGTCACTGCTTATGGTACCTTCTCTCTTTTTTCTTCTGCTGCTAGAGGTTGATTAAAAGGGTAAGTATATTTTCTTTATTCACCTCACCGGTGAAGAAGAAATCATGTGTTTCATTCTTTTTTGCTCAACTATTTCCTCACATTTCCTCTGCCATCGTGCTACAGTTGTTTGTGGGTAGAATGGGCAAGTTGTCTAATGACTGTATCTGTTCGTTGGTTTGTTTGATTTTGTGTGTGGTTTTGTTTGTTCCCACCCCTCTTTATTTGTCTGTGTCCTGCTTGCACTTGGAATGGAGGTCATTCAGTCCTGTGCAGTTTACCCACACAGGGTCAAATGCAGAGGAAACTCTTAACTTTATATCTGACAAAGAGTGGAAGTGGAGG
Source organism: Cebidichthys violaceus (assembly GCF_023349555.1). Classification (NCBI taxonomy): domain Eukaryota; kingdom Metazoa; phylum Chordata; class Actinopteri; order Perciformes; family Stichaeidae; genus Cebidichthys; species Cebidichthys violaceus. The sequence goes on along the minus strand of NW_027176307.1, from coordinate 1,425,901 downwards.
TTAATAACGTACACTATGCGATAAGTCAAACCTGACGGGGTCCAGAGGTCAAGGATGCTAGGATATGATGGTAATCTGTCACCTGTGTATTTCCTGGCAGGCGGGTCAGGGGGGCGGACACCGAACTCTCCTCTACGGTCATGCCATCCTCCTTCGCCACTCCTTCAGTGATATGGTGAGTATCAACTTGCAATTTGATAGACAATGTGAAATACACACACATATTTATGCTGCACTTTTATACTTATTTGTGAGAATAAAATCCCAAAAGGACTTAATTTACGAAACAAAGAAAAGCTTCAAATCATCACATTTAAGAAACTGAAACCAACAAACATTTGGCATTTTTACTTTGTCAATAAATGTGCTTAATCAATCAAATAACAAAGTGTTTTTAGCTTTATATATTTATATTTCTAAGTCCAAAAGTAGTTTTTATTTTGATCCACAAATATATAATGTAAGTCATAATTTTATTAGAAATCTGTACACGAGCTAAGTTCCGCTCTCAGCTTGTCGTAATGTTTCCTTTGACTTAACACTAATTCATCTTTCACTCTCCAGTACCTGACCTGTTTGAAGACATCAAGGTCTCTGACAGACAAGCTGTCATTTGATGTCGGACTACAAGAAGATTCAATAGGTACAGCATTACTAACAGGCACTTTACAGACTTTTTTCTGCTTTGAATTGAATTCAGCTCTCATGAGTAGCCGTTTCAGGTTGACTTAACCTTGAGATGAAATCGATACCCATGGGAGAAAGATTGTAAAGCACAGTTACAGTGCTGTATTTGCCATTTGAACTACAGAACTTTTTAAAGCCATGTGTCAATCAGGAAGCTTCAGTCTTCCTCAGATGATGGCTGTTTTTAGGCCTTTTGCCACCCAGAATAGACAGACGCTTTAACAGCAGAGAGGAGTCACGATTATCTAAAATGTCACCTATATGACTGTGTGGCTCAAATGTATGTATTTTGTGTATTGGTGTCAATAGGAGAGGCCTGCTGGTGGACCATCCACCCTGCGTCCAAGCAGAGATCCGAGGGAGAGAAAGTCCGCATTGGAGACGACCTGATCCTAGTCAGCGTGTCGACAGAGAGATACCTGGTAGGGCAAGTCCAATATCTCTGTAATAGATTTTTCTTTTTTAAACTTACCTGTAACTGAGAAGAAAAAGCAAATATTGGTGTCAATACTGGAAAACAATGAATTGTAATTGATGTTGCCAGAATTTAATCAATTCAATACCATAAAGCCATACTTACTCCTGTAGTTATAGCAGTAGCTGGCTACCCTGGTCAACAGATACACCAACAATAACTTATAGAGTATAAACAATACCTACATCATAAAGCTTAAGCTATCAAAGGTTATAAGATACAAAACCATGTCTTGAAAACCATATATGGAATTGTTTTGATCCTCTTTAGTGTCTCCTCAATTTTAGAGTACTATTTTCTGGGTTCATTTAGGGCAAGAATTTAGTATAGTACACTAGTGATTTCACGATACCAGATATTTAGTAGTTGATGCCAATACCAGTGAAATTCCACGATCCACGATACCCACTTTGTTAGCTTACCTAAACTGGCATTAGTGTCGGGTTCAGCCATCATTGAACTCTCATTAATTGTTGCTGACAGTAACTTATCTGTCCTCTGGTTGCTTTGTTTTCTCAATAGTTTTACCAAATGCCTATGTCCTTCATAATTATTGGTAATTATTACATACATAAATTATATAACTATCAAAAAATATATTTTTAAAAGCAGGCACACAAAGTAATGAAGCCTAATGACGAATTCAGAAGAAAGTTGCTAATGTTGTTTATTAATTTCAGATAAATATGTCTGCCACTAATTACTTTCAAAATTGCATTTATCTTTCTTTGTTAAATTCTAAATACAATGCATACAAATACAGGCACACACCACACTGCACATACATTGTGTTTGATATGTAGCTTTCTTATTCAAAGTGTGATTTAGCTTGCTGTAAACAATATAAATGGTCAGACACCATGGTCAGTCAGCATTTAGATTTTAATGTCATGAACCAAAGCACTCCCAACACAACTCCTCTTTAAAAAGTAGGAGACAGCGTCTTTGGGAATCATCTGTTTCAAACTTACCATCACACACTTGAAAGAAGACGCTGTTTTAAAGGATAATGGGTTAATTGCAGCTCGAGCAATTCTCATTAAACCAGCAAGCCTCCACTTAGTTTCTCATTTCCAGATAAGAGGTTTTTCTCTCATGAATATTTACAGTTTTCAGACATCAGGTACAGTCTCATGTTTCTGATACACACTGTACCATCTCTCGTTTCCCCTTTGTCTGGTTTGCTTGTCAGATTGCTCATAATTCAGATTTCCTCCACTGATGTTTTGGGGGGTTCTTTATTTCTTGACCAAATGTTTTCATGTCAGACAGAATTGTCTGCCTCTAAACTTGCAAGAGTTTAGAGGCAGACAATGTGCCAAGTGCATAGAGGGGGTTGTTGTGCTTTTTGGATAATATGCGCGTCACATACTGTAACTGAGGTTATCTGCTTTGGTTCACTGTCTATCTCAAATAGGCACTTTGGAAAGTTCCATAGCCGTCGGATAGCTCTGATACCCGTCTCACTCCAGTCCTCTTCAGAGTGACAAGGCAATTCAAGGGAAAAACTTGAAAACTTTACACTGCTATCTGTAATTGAAATCTGATTACTTGCAAAGCCCTCCTGTGCTGAGTTTATTTTTAAATATTTTTTTGAGCTTAGAGTGAATACTTTTTCCCTTATGCAGAGCTATACACCCGACCTCAATTAACTTACTTGGTAAAGAGTGAGGAGAGGCAGATTTGAAAAAGGGAGAGGGCGAGGAACAGGCTGAGAGAGAAATTGAAAGGAGGAGGGACAGCGACGTGCCACGCATGGGAGAGTGAGCCGCTCTGGCTTCTAGTGGCTGCTCTGGCCTTTCAGGGAGGGAAATGTGCAATTACAGCTACTCTGGCAAAGAGACAGACTTTCATCTCCTCCGTAGGGAAATCTTCACCTGCTTTGGCCCGACAGAAGCTCAGCTTTTGAGAATGGGACACATCAGAAATTCAGGCATAAAACGATCAAGTGCTTCAGTAATGTGAACAATCATAGAGGTTGTGACAGTCTTTCTAGGTCGTAAGCGTTTCTTGCTTTGCGTATTGGTGTCCAGTTAGGCTGAATTGCGGCAGTTTCGCTGTAAAATAATAAATCCTATCAGGGAGAGCTGGTGCACAAAAAGTTTGAATACATACAATTGTAATTCACACACTGGTTTGCAATATTTTCACGCACAGCACTCCATCAATGCATATCTTTTGTATACATTAAAGGAAAGCTGCACTAAAACGCATGGTATACTGTACATTTCTGAAACACCAATACAGACCAATATCAATCCAACAATGGTGTAAAAGTTCTTAGTTTTAAGGGAAATTCAATGAGATGAGCTCTTGTGAAGATGTAGCTAAAGGCTAGGATCCTTTTGAGCTTTCACTCTGATCTGAATCCTGCCTGTAGGGAAAAGGGAGCCACTCCAAGTGTTTCTGCTGGAAGGAATAATTGTATAAACTGAACATTGCTGCACCCTGATGCAGCGGTGCTTTTTAGCCCACAGCGTACTAACACTGTTTGGCAGCTCAGGAGGAAGGACACAAAGTTGTTGTAATCTTTTTTTCAAATCCCAACACTGGGACATGTCCCTCCTTTGTGCAGTATTGCTGAATCTCAGTATTTGTCTTGCTAACACACCTACTTCAATGGAATTCTCCACTCTTCTGTCCTTAACGCTGGATAACATGATTCTCTCTTGCAGCACCTGTCTATCTCCAATGGCAACATCCAGGTGGATGCCTCCTTCATGCAGACCCTGTGGAACGTCCAGCCTACCTGCTCTTCAGGCAACATGGCTGTAGGCAAGTTCATGACCCCAGCAACAAAAGCAGCAACCACTGTAACAACTGTGTCTCATCCAAGACCATTTAATACATTTTATAAATGTTTTCAAATAGTATTGCTCTCTTGTGTCTAATCTGGACATGTTAAGCCTGTAAGCAATACGGAAAAAACCTGTTGAAGCTGGAAATACACCATAATATTTGCAGACAATAGCAAGAATTTTGATCCTGTATTCTTTAAATTTCCATGTTTTCATGCCATCTTTTTCACTGTATGGTTGGTCTCTGGAAAAGAGAGCGACCATACAACTATAATATAGATTTCTAGGTTATATTTTCTGTATGATCAAAGAGGAGAATGTGGAGTTTCTTGTGTCAGTGTTGTTTTTGCTATTATTAGGGTATTTGACTGGTGGACATGTGATGCGTCTTTGTCATGGGCATGATGAGAGCTTGACCATCCCTGGAGCAGACAAGAGTGAGGAGGATAATCGGTGAGTAGATAATCAGCTCGGTACGGTGTTTCCCACAGGATTTTGTGAGACCTTGAATCGTGAGGGCTCGGGTGTCTACTCCCCCGGAATTTATTTTGTACATTTTAAAGCTACTCCAGTACGTCTCAGAGTGAGGTATTGTACGTCGGGTCGGATGGGTTGCCACAATGCCACAGGCCGCACACTGAGGACAATTTGCCCCGGTTAACAGTCCCCCAGGGAGCATGGGGGCTCCGAAACTTGCTGTGTTAAAAGTGTTAAAAGTTAAAAGTGTTGGAACCGGAAGTGAAACGCATCATAATGTTATAATTGACCTTTGTCCCAAGACAAATTTTTTACTGAATAGAGCTTGAACGCATCATAATGTAAATCAATGCAACCTCTGTTAACGTTAGCTATTAGCTCAGTTAATTAGCCATCCAGGGGGACGGGACGAGACACAGTTAGTCTCAAGCCCTACCTCGGTATCCATAGTGCCCATAGTACTGTCGAAAAATGAATACCATCATGTCACATTTTCAGAATTTTGTTTACCAAAGCATCGGTTCTCATAACATCCCTATAGTAAGCGGACAGATCATTCTACAACAAAAACCTCTGACAACCCCACCTGCTCACAAAAAAAAAAAAATTCTTTGTATCAAACTAAAATATACAATAAAATAATGGTCTGGTATGTTAAAAGAAAAATAATTATTAAATAAAATTCCATGGGCAGTGCATGTCATTGGCATAACACATGCAGAATTTGAAAAATATATGTATCTCCATTGATAACATTGTGCTTTTGTGAGATGCTATTTCACTTTAAAGAATTTCTTGTCCAAATGTCTGAACAATGAGACTTAATCCACATCACTGGTGTCCCCTGTGCTAGAAGTGTTCAGCAGTAGCAGAAACTCTTCACGTTTATATTGTTCCCTCTGTGACTTGAAAAAGTCATATATCATAGAAGCCCCCCACTTGTGTCTTTGTGCTCTCAGGATAGTCAACTATGAAGCGGGTAAGGGAGCGTCAAGGGCCCGCTCACTTTGGAGACTGGAGCCTCTCAGGATCAGGTGAGATCACACCCAAATACTCACACATAGTCAATAAAATTACCTCAGTGAAGTAACAGAAAACCCTGGAATAGATCTCCCTCAGAAATGTATAGAGGTGTTTCCTTATTTGATGAGATCTCTTCATGAAGAATAAGTAGAATTGGTGCTTTTATGCACACCTGTCACAACCAGTCTACTGTAAGTTATAAATATACTTCACCTCCTACTTTGAACTGCCACTACCAATTAGCTGGCAAAGTCCTTCAGAGGGTGAGGTTCTGTTCAGCATCCCTTTCAATCTGCTACTCTTCCCCCTCCATCTTCTTTCTTTCCTTTCTTTAACTCGCCACCCACGCAATTTCCCTCCAGTCACATCGTCTGCCAGCTCTCATTGGGACTGCCTGTCAGAGTCTGTAGACTTTGAAATGCCGCAGGTGCATCTATTAAGGCACTTTTCCGTTTAGGGATGAATTTTTAACAGTATTTTCCACACTACATTAGCTGTATAGAAAAGGTTGAGCACCACTGACAGTAAAAAAAAGTTAAACTTGATCTATTTCTCAGTTGACATTCTCATTCCACTTGCAGATTGGTTTTACAAACATTTCAAAAATATTGTCATTGGTTGATTTAATCTTCAATGGACGGTGAAATAGCACTGTCTGTTATAGAAAAGAAGGAATTCCTTTCAACATGTACATTAATATATATCAGTGGCATCCTTATTCAATAATTCATGAAGTCAGGCTTTATGATTTTTGAAGCTCAACTAGTTAACATGGATGAATTGCTAAAGAAAATGTGTTATTTCTCACCAGTAATTAATCGGCCTCCAGAATTGGGCTGGGTGTTCAACATTCTGAAATATTGAATGTTGTTACATGTAAGCAGCCACAAGAACATTTGTCAAACTAGATATTAAACTATCAAAAATGTGATCTAGATCAGGCACTGTCCAACCAAGGAATAAGTAAACAACACTTTTATGCCATCTTTCGGTACTTGAGAGTTTTTGATACTCGGTGCTAAAGACACATTTCAATTAGTACCAAAAAAGTATTGGGATTTTGATATCCAGTCCTACTCCACAGCAACTCTCATTGTCAGTCAGGGAAAATGTAACTGCATTAAGAAATACAACAACATTAAATGCTTATTGTCACTGTACCTGTCACTTGTCATTTGCAAAATAAAGAGTCATATCCAAAGTTTGTGACACCAGTACTCTGTGTTAAGCTGGAGCGGTAGCCACATTCGCTGGGGTCAGGCCTTCCGACTACGTCACCTCGCTACTGGCCATTACCTGGCCCTGACTAAGGACCGCGGACTGGTCCTGCAGGACAGGTTGAAGTCCGACACCAAGGCCACTTCCTTCTGCTTCAGGCCTTCCAAGGTCAGTGCTCATTGTCCCTAATTCATTTTTTCTATTTTAACAACTAGCTCTGATGTGCCCTTTGAGCAAGGCAGTTGTACCATCTCAAATCTGCCATGGGTGTTGGTGTAAATAGATGTTCTTAGTCAACTCAACCTCACTAAAAGGAGGACTCGAAATATCTTCCTCTGACTTCTTCATAATCGACTCCCAAGACGGGTCTGTAAGCTGTTAATGAGCTCATGTTTTGCCACAATGTAACAGACAGCACTGTTAATGTTGAAGCAAACATTCATGTTGTCCACTGACCCAACAGCAACTGGTTGGGATGTAGCCATTTTCATTTAGTCAAGAGAAATGTACCATCAACACTACGGTATTAAGAGTAACTCTTATTCATTGGGGGATTTTAGAATGATTCCTAACTATTCTTACATTTGCCTTTCCTTATTTCTCTCAATTCCCCACCCTTTTATTTTCCCACGCTCTGTTTTGAACTCTCTCTGATTCCGAGGACTCTACAGTTCTTTTGTTTTGATAGTGCGTATTCCAAAAATAATGTCTCACTGCCAAAAATAGCACATGGCTTACTGAAGTTCAAATTGAGAAAGGGTATTTCAGTGATGTTGTTCAGTGAGGTGTTTACATGTAAATTGTGCCGTTTAGATGTAGAAGTTGATACAGGAGTAAGATTGTCTCACTTCTCAGTTTAATTTCTCTTTGTGACTTTGATTCCTGCAGTTATTTTACTTTTCTTTCCTATTGTATCTTCTTCCAAAATTAGAGCTGGATCCTAACATGATTCACTAATTCTTTTATGTTTTTTTTTGTTGAATTCTACATTTTTATCCTGTGGTAAAATGGCTACAGGCACATAAACAGCTCAATGCCTGGAGTCACCTTCACAGAGTACCACTGTGGATATCCTTTTATCTACAATAGGTTCAGTATGGAATCCCCTGAGTGCTGTCCACTTCGGAGGCTTTAATTGTCCTGACAACACAGTGTAATTGCCCTCAGTAATCACTAGTTTTGCGGGCGTTTTGGGATTACTGGGGGGTCAAGCTACTTTCGAAAAATAGTATAATAATAATAATCTTCTTTTTGATGTATTTCGTAATCTCTTCTCTCTCCTCCCATGATACACGCAATCCAGTGCCAGTTGGTTCATGTATCTGAAAAGGTCAATGCTTTGCCATGTTGAACACTGGCATTAATATGTTCTCCGCTTCTTGCTGTCGACTGCAATCAGCTGCATCGCTCTCTCTCTGCCGAGCCAGAAATGTAGTAGAGCTAATGAGGCCAGCAGCAACCTCCTGGCAGGCCAGTGAATGCTCTCTACTCAACCTGCCTCTCCGATTACCATCTAATCACAATATATCTTCCTTTGTCATATTTCCATGCCCGCGTGTCGTGTGTGTGCGCGTTGCTTTTCTCTGTGTGTTTTTTTGGTAATGTGGGTATGTGCCTCTTAATGCGAACAGGAAAAGGGTGATTCAGGTCCAAAGAGGGACATCGACGGCATGGGAGTGCCAGAGATCAAGTACGGAGACTCTATGTGCTTCGTCATGCATGTGTCGACAGGACTCTGGCTGTCTTATCTGGCGCCTGATGCCAAATCATCTCGCCTAGGACCGCTGAAAAGAAGGGTAAATTGGATAAAAACTTTTCTTCCAGACCTTATGTTTAAATGATTAGTCCAGAGGTTGCATTGTAATTCATCATTTCGGAGCCTACAATTTTCTGAATTATTCCCATTCACATAACAAAGAATTTCCATTTAACAATTATAAGCATTTTTATGAAAGATGTCTATGTAGACATTAAGATAGTAGTTTTTATGTTTTTTGTCCTCAGATATTCAAACATAGAGTTTCTGTTTTAATAGCTGTTACTCAATATTTACTATCTGAAAAGTTTCCTTTGTTGTACAGTTATGTGCACACACTGTACATATAGGTATATGAATAAGCAACAAGGGTTGAGCTATAAATCGAGGTTAGGGTTAAATTGACTTGTGATTGCGTTGTGACGAAAGGATCATATCAGAATGTCAGGTAATTTCAAGCATGTTGTAAACAAAAACTGACAAAGTTAAAGATTTAGAGTTTACATTTGACAAAATAATCCAAACATGTCCACTATTTAGTTGTGATTTTTGCATACATTTGCCATATCATGACGCATAGTATATTGATATTTGAAAAATACTGGTTTTATTCCAGCCTTGGTTTTTTTATTCACATAATTCACAATTAATTGTGGCCCTTGTGACCTATTAGCCATTTAGGAACATATTTTAGGCTAATCATACTTTATAGGTGACAGTGCCTTTTGCATAATTATGAATCTATCATTGCACTGGTGCATAGTGAAGTATCTATGTATATGGTATCTGGCATCTCTCTACCTATGTGTTTACAGTGAGATCCTGAATGCCTGCCATAGCTCGTCTCAGACACCTCAAAGCCCATGTGCACAGTAGCAAACCAGTGGGTTTTATGGCTATTTAAACACTTAGGCAAGCAAACATTTATTTTCCACTCTACTTGAAATCATTGTCTACGCTGGATACTCTCGACCGAACCCCTCTCCACCGACACTCACCCGTCCTGCACACATCATGTAGCAACCCACTGAAACGTGATAATGGGCCATTTGGAGGGTGACAGTTAGTTTTAGGAGAGACAGAGGGGATTAGGGCGGCACATGAACGCAGCTCATCACTGGTCACGCCTCCAGAGACATCAAACGTCCCTTCATACTGGCGCCAGGCAGTCCCTGCAGCCTTGGCAGCATACTAATGCACCTGATATGTTGGAGGTGATAGTAAGTCTACACTTAGACCCCCCACCTCGTCCCTCTTCTTCATTATGCTGTTTGATTACAGTGAGTCAGGTTTCACTGAGCTGTAGTGGTGTAAATATACCCACCAGCTGCAGGAGACTCCCTCTATACCCTACATATATAAATAACTTGTTTCAAAGCTTACAGAGTATGTGCTTAAACTTTACAGTTATATTTGAGAATTTTCAAAGAGCAATGTTGAGATATGGCTGGGATTGTGTATTTATGCATATTTCACTTACTCTAAAAGATTAAAACATCCATCTATGGGACAAAATATCAATAATATACAGATCCATTTTCAAAAGTCTAATTGGACGATTTACTGATGCCGTGATGTTCCATTGCTTTATAAATGTCATGTTGTTGATCCTGTGGTAATGATGAAATGCATATTTATGTGTTTCTTTGTCCTTGTCCAGGCGTGCCTGCATTCTGAGGGCCACATGGACGATGGGCTTATCCTGCAGCGCTGTCAGCATGAGGAGTCTCGGGCTGCTCGCATCATCCGCAACACCACGATCCTCTTTACCAACTTTATTAAGTAATGACAAGGGGTTATTCTCAAGCACTTCTCTGTCACACAACATGACACAATGTTCATTTTGTCTGGGTTTATTTCACGTTTTACAGCTTGATTCTCCGTCTTGATCTTCCCTGTCTTTCCCCCAGGGCTTTGGACAGCATTGCGGAGAGTGAGTCCATGGCGGTGGCTGGGTATGTTGAAGAGGTGCTGCAAACACTGAATGACCTGATCGAGTACTTCAAACAGCCCGACTCAGAGCTGGAGCACGAGGAGAAACAGTGTCTTCTCCGTTCACTCATCAAACGACAAGACCTCTTCAAAGATGAGGTGAGAGCGGACGATGTGGAGCCATAAACTTCTAATTAAGAAGCGCTAACGAAATGCTGATTGAGAAGTTGCCATGCGTGGATAATTGAACTACTTGGTAAACCAAAAGATGCTTTTTTAAACCCACTGGAGCAGCGTCCAAGATAGATATATCGAGATGACAGTTGAGGCAGTTTATAGTGGGCTGACATAATTCATATTTTGTATGCCTTTTATTAAAGATTTTGACAGTAGAGAGACGGGAGGAAATGAGTGGAGAAATGGGGAATGAAAAGCAACAATGATCCTCGGCTGGACCTGCTGTGGTCGATGGTCACACATCTAAAACATAATCCACATTCTAGTGTCTGCTTTGTGTATTTGTGGCTTCCTTTATGAGCAAGAAATGTGTGACTTGTATAATGAAGATCTTACTTCTTTGATCTTAGGATCAATGTGAAACCAGAGAGAGAAAAAGTAATCAAAATATACTTGGAGCCTGTTTTTTATATTGCTTTCATTGGGATGTGTTATTTGCGTTTGTTTCCAATTTTCTCTTAAATACAGTCAATTAATATGTCACGTGACTTCAAAAATGATTTTCAGTTCACCCCAGTGCGGGAAGTTCAAGATAATTATTTTACATCTTGTTGCGAAAAGGAATATACTGTCTGTGTAATGAGGTGAAGCATAGATTATTCATGGCAATAATCCTGCCTCTTCTTAGGGCATGCTGGCCCTGCTATCCAAATGCATCGACCGGATGAACCTCTACAACAACGCTGCCCACTTCGGAGAGATGGCAGGGGAGGAGGCAGGCGCAGCGTGGAAGGACATTCTCAACCTCCTCTATGAGCTCTTAGGTAAGCGGGCCTGAGTGATGAATCACATGAAATATCCACATCTTCTGTCAGCTGTTGACCCTGGGCAGAAATGCAGTATTAATCTTCCCATAGCGTCTCCGAATCGTCATCTTCTCCTGCACACTTCACGCTTCTTATCTTGCCTGTGTTCTTCTCCTCTTACTTTCTTCCTTCCCCTTCCATCACCTCCTCCTTACTCTTGTTCTCTTCTATGCCACTTCTGGAGGTCACAGCTGGTGACACCTTTTATGAGACATTAATTTGTAACTATTTGTAACAAGTGAGCATAGAGAGAAGCCTGAATGACTCTTAAATACTTCCTTCATACTGTCCAGCCTTCCATTTAGGTCATCGTTCTCTGAGATCAGTGTGGACACATTACGAAATGTTGAGCTGCATATTTGAAGAAAGTGTAGCGTCATTAACATAGTGACAGTCGTCACAGGTGCTGCCATTATCCCGTCCTCTTGGGACCCGCTTTGAGTCATGTATGCTAAAGCTTTGACCCTGAAAAGTTGTATTCTGGACAACTTTTTTCTTGGGTTGCTTGTTTTGCTGTCATTGGAGCTTTCCCATCAACGGCTTCCCTTCGGCTCACCTTGACTGCCCTTATATTCATCACCTCCCCAGCATGTACTCTCACATGCACACACATTAAACACACGCGCTCAGAACCTACAAATAAATGAGTACACTCCAGCCTTGCCCACAGAGGGGTCAGCCAAAAAATGCAAACGCAGTCTGGTGAAGAAGGGTACGCGATAGATTGTGTTTGTCCTGACCTCTTCTTCTTTCCATATTAACTCAGCCAGTCTTTCTCAAAGGCTAATTATCAGTGTAAGTTGACTGTCCAGGTGTTCAACTTACCTGTTTATTGACAAGGACATGGACATCAAAATCATACATCATGGTAACTCATTAGTTTTGCTACTCCAGGGGCAGATTTACCTCTATACACAAGTGCGTTGAACTAGTTGAAAAATGAACCTGGTTACATTGTCTAATGAAAATAGCAGATGCCTAAATTGTATTGTAGATAACCTACATAATGCATAATAAGAGTTGATTTTAAGAGCTCTTCTTTCTTGATCCTGGAATCAGCAGTTGAAAAAACAGTCTCATCAGTGTCTTACCTGCTTTAGGTCAACCAATACAAGTACACACAAAACCTTTCCCCCTTTTATGCAAAACGATTAGTCAGCAGTTTGAGCAGTTACTATATTTGTCCTTGTAAAATACCTTGTACCTTGTACTTTACAAGTCCCTCTTTATGATATCTCAGTGTGCATCATGAGGATTTATAGGAACTGTACACCTGTACATCACTGCAGCAAGTTGAGAAGTTTATGCACTGGAGGTCAGATAATACCATATTGTTAGGTTTTAAGTAACTAGTATGCGTTATAATACATTGTGTAGGTATGATTTAAGAATTACAGATATGTGCATCTTTAAAATGCTCCATATCATTGTGAAAGATTCCTTCAAACTAGAGGAGGCTCTTCTGATGGCAACTTCTTATTCCATGTGCAAAACCTGTCACAATTTGACAAAAGCATTTTATGATGATGATTTTGCACAAACCCTTTCACAATTGTTTGTCTTTCTTGATATGATGCCAGTATTATTATTGCTAAAAGCTTCGTCTGTCCTACTTAAGTGGAGATACTTAGTGGTAGTTTTCTAAATCACTTAATATAGTGTATGCTAATGTCACCATTATTTAAAGTCTGTAGTCTGTGTAGCCTCAGGTTCTCCTCTCAGTCTCTTGACTTTTAATTTCACATTCACAATGAGCATCCTTGCCTTTGCCACGTGGCTCTATCCACGTGTTTATATTGAACGGTAGCTTTCCTGAAAAGACGGAATTAAAAGAGATTAGACACTCATCAGTATTCCTTTGGCACAAAGAGCTGTTAAATTGTTTCACGGGCATTATCACTCTCGTGTCCCTGAATCCTAATGGTGAAAAATGAGACAGTAAAGTAATAAGGAGTCTTCTTAATGTCACCACGGTGATAGAGGAAGGGCACAAGGGAATACCCCTCGACATTTTGTAGAACATAGAGCACCTAACTTCAAATTCTGTCTCATGTATTTTCTTTAAGAAAGAGTTCATAATAGTAGGTGTCAGATTTAAAGAATTGTAATATCTACCTCTGGACCGAGGATGTCAGACAATGTCTTGTGTTCACAGAAAAAAAAGGTTGGACAATTTTTCATTAAAACTCATACTGTCTGGAACTCAACTCATGTACAAGTCTGCTTGTATCTTTTGGATTCATGTCCTTAAACCTTGTGAATTTGTTGTCTTTTGTTCAGCTGCACTGATTCGAGGGAACAGGAACAACTGCACCCAGTTTTCCCGGAACTTGGACTGGTTGGTCAGCAAGCTGGAGAGACTGGAATCTTCATCAGGTATTATGGGAAACACCAAACCCTTATAGGATGACAATGAGTATCAGAAAAGGTGCTCCACTGATGCTAAGATGTGCTCTATTATATTTACATTTGTTCTGATAACGACGCATATTTTGTCTGACCTCTTAGGGATCCTGGAAGTCCTACACTGTATTTTGTTAGAAAGTCCGGAGGCTCTGAACGTCATTCAGAGAGGTCACATTAAATCCATCATCTCTCTGCTCTACAAGCATGGACGCAACCATAAGGTGGGCAGAAATACGTGAACGCAGTAGCCTAAATATGACAGGGACGCACGGTCAGGGGAGGCCGGTGAGGCTTATGACAAGTAAAAAACAAATAATGCTAAAATAAAATAAATATTAATATGTCTCTACTGATCTGTGCTATAAATGTAATTTCTGTATGATTCCAATCATTTCAAGCATTTTTATAATCAAAATCGCTGAATTAGCGCATGTCCTGTTCAAACAGAGGAGACACGTGAGGTGAGGCAGCGACTAGCTGTGCCTCATCTCAGACTGTGAATCCCTCACTAACTGGGTTGAGCGCGTGTCTTTTGCTTTCTCATTGTTTGTCACCACTGTAATATCTGTAGACACTTTTATTATACGTCCTTTCTTTACATAGAATAGGTAATGTATTTCACGTATGTGTAGAACATATTTAGTCTTGCTGATCTGACAGAAACCGGAGTGAAAAAGCACAGAGGGGCAAACACTACCTCTGCCTCAAAGAAGGGGGCGTGCGAGAGCCCACGGGTCGAGTTTATGCTTGTTCTGTCGTTGCTCTTCTTCTACACTTCTCTTCTTCTTATATTTTGCTTTGACCACAAAAATGTAAGATTCTATATCCAAGCTTAAAAATGTCTCAAAAAACAAGGAAATATGAACAAATCAACAGCAATTCAACGTCGGACAGGTAAAGTAACCTTTTATGTGTTTGTTGTTCTCTTTATACGTCCGTGGTTGTTAGACAGATTATCGCGGAATCTCACGATTTTCGCGGGTGGTGTCCGCGAGCGCTCCGCTTCTGAAACGCCTCCGGTGGGGCAGGTCGGTGGGGCAGGTCGCGGCGTACACGCTCCCGGTGGAATCAAATATGTACCTCATCTATGTGTGTGTAAATAATGCTGATATGAAAAACAACCAGTAGTCAATGTGCAGGCTGCCAATTGAATGGTGATGTAAGATACTCTATTGGGTTCATATATTTGTAAATCTGACTTGTAGCGTCAGTGCCTCACCAGACACGAACCTCACCGCACGTCACTGAAATATGAGCTACGGGTGTTTTAGACTGAATGCGTTTTGGTTTCAACGATTGATTTCAACTCCTGGTTTGAACCTGTATTACACCATGTTTCACAGCTCAAGTAGTGTCATACTGTTAAAATTAACAAAACAAAAAATACAGCCAGTCACGAAAGCTGTCAAGCTAACAAACCAGACAAACAAAATCATCCATTCAGGATGAAAACTATGGAGACACAACTGTGCTTCCTCTCGTGGTTAATAATGACTCACACTTGGCTAAGCTGTGCTTTGAGCTAGATGCTAATGTTAGCATGTTAACATGCCTATAGTTACCATGCATTTTATCTAACAGGGTGTTAACATGCTAACGCTAGCATGTTACTCTAACACGTTCTCCTCGTGTCCGCATGGGTTTTCTCTGGGTTCTCAGTATTTGGACTGTAAGAGGCAGCCTGAGAACCCAGGCTGCCTCTTACAGTCCAAATACATGCAGGTTAGGTTATTTGGTGAAATATGTCATGCTACTGCATCACCGAGATACTTCACTCCGGTCCATTACTTAGGACCACTGCTAACGTGACCAAAAAATACAATGGTAACTATCTGATGTATTACGGTGAAGGAAGAGGTCAATTACAGCTTGTTGTACTTCATGGTTTCCTTAGTAAATCAAGAGATGAAGTACCAAGCGGAAAAATACAAGTATTTTGTACAAAGCTACATGTAGTACTGGTGAGTTTATGTACGAATATGTCTCATAAATCCAGGGAAATACATGAGGTTACTCATGATGTCTACTTAATTGAAAACTATTTTTTTTTTTTATATTGACATATATTTAACAATTTAAGTTACTCTTACTGGACAAAACAGAATTTGACTGTAAATAATATCTTCTTTAGTCTTCAAACTTCAGTCACCGTTGAGCAAAGGTTAAGCTAACGATTTCATATTTGTCAGAAGGACTGACATCTAACGCCATTGTTGTGTTTGATGACATTCCTTCCATGTTTTACATGCAGTGTTAAATGTCACAGTCACAATTTACAAGGTGTAATACAGTCACAGTTTACAGGGTAAGTTGTAGCAGGCATAAAAGGGTATCCTCGTAAACAACAGCTGTCATTTTATGAATGGCAGGTGGAAGTCTATGGTTGTGTAGGCCCTGTATACAGTGTGCATATGCTACAAGCCTGGCCGCTTGCAGAGAATCTGAACAAACAACTGATTTTCATCTTAGGGTGTGTGAATGCACTTTCTTTTACATTTGTGTAACGTAGTTATAAAACAAAAGAGAGCTATTGATAATAGTGCTATTTCCGTTTTTCCTCTCTCTCAGATTCTGGATGTCTTGTGTTCCCTCTGTGTTTGTAACGGGGTGGCAGTGAGAGCCAACCAGAATCTGATCTGTGACAACCTGCTTCCCAAGAGGGACCTGCTGCTTCAGACTCGACTAGTCAATGATGTTCAGAGGTAAAGAAAGAGAAAAGCCTCTTACTGGTTTTATTCATTAACTTATGAAAAAGTGTTCATGGGTTCAAACTTTTTTTTTAGTGTCATCATGGTAGCTGGTTCAAATTTGATCTAGATGTTATGTCTTGTTGTGCCAAAACATTAAAATAACCTCCTTGGAGACAGGTGATGTTTTGGATGGGTTGATAGGAGGACATTTTTTTAGCCACTACTAGGTGCTGAATCAGAAAGTGTGGCTTTTGGGGTTCAACGGAACGATTCAATGATTTATATTCTGACGCTTTGCATCATAGAAGCTTCTTCCTCTCTTATCACCTCCAGTATGAGGCCGAACATCTTCCTGGGTGTGGCTGAAGGTTCCGCTCAGTACAAGAAGTGGTATTTTGAGCTGGTGATCGACCAGGTGGACCACTTTTTAACTGGCCAGCCGACACACCTGAGGGTAGGCTGGGCCAACACTAAAGGCTACGCTCCGTACCCCGGTGGAGGAGAAGGATGGGGTGGCAATGGTGTCGGGGATGACCTGTACTCTTACAGCTTTGATGGACTTCATCTCTGGTCAGGTAGGCATCTTATTTAAGGCCAGCACCACTGGCTACCTTTTATAATATGAGGGTGATTGAGATTGGAAACCTGGGCTCATAGAAATCCAACTGTTCAGCCGGAGCTGAGTTTGAACAGTTAGTGTTCATTTTACCTCCATGGAGTATGCAAGGTTTGAGTGGGTTGTTCTGCATTAACCTTTTAGATGATTTTTCACCAAATTTAATGTTTCAGAGAAAAATTAAACTTAAACTTGTAAAGCAGTCTTTAAACTGAAGCCCTGTTTTGAAGTGTTCTCTGTGGCAAGCCAGCAAATACAAGTAAATTACAAGTACAAAATACTGTTTATACTGGTAAATATCTTTCTTTGATAATTTGCACCATTACGGTAAAATAATTCCAAATCATGGTGTGCAATACCAAAGTACGGTCTTGTGAATTTGGAAGGACTTTGCCTTGAAATAACTTACTGTGAATAATACAGCAGCCCGCTGTCCACTCTCTAGGTTGCTCTCTTTATTTACCACAGCACTGACAGTGATATCAAATTCCACCATTAAAACCTCCACGTTAACCTTCCCTAAGGACTTTACATCACATGCCTAATATCTTCAAGCGGCACACGCCGCTAAGGTGAAGGCCAGTTAAAGACATGCAGACATGTTCTCTGCCGACAAGAAAACAACATCAGCGTTTGCATTCGTTTAGCAAACTGTCGGCTTTGCTTTAGGCCTTTTGAGTCCTTGAATGCCCCCTGTTCTCTGCTCTCACCCTAAAAGCTTAACATCATGTCACCTCTCTTCCTTTCCAAATCTACTAAAAGATCCATCACCTCCCCTCATTCATTTCATGTCATCTCTTTTTAAAGCACTCATTCCCCCATCTCTCCACCTCTCTGCTCCCCTCTCTCCCTCTCGCCCATCAACCTGCCCTACATTTGCAATGACGTTGCTGGTGTAACAGCCATCCATCCTCCCTCTCCGTCTCTGCCCAATGTTGTCTAGGGCGAATCCCGAGGGCCGTGGCCTCCATTAACCAGCACCTGCTGAACTCGGACGATGTGGTCAGCTGCTGTCTGGATTTGGGCGCTCCCAGCATGTCCTTCAGGATCAACGGGCAGCCTGTCCAGGGCATGTTCGAGGACTTTAACACCGATGGGTTCTTCTTCCCTGTCATCAGCTTCTCTGCAGGTGTCAAGTAAGGCTCCGCATCTATAAATTGGAGATGAGATGACGAAGCAGTCCCCATAGAATGGCTTGTATTTTTTTTTTTTTCCTTTCTGGTGCTGTTTTTATACTTGAGATGCAATTACAGCTTGTCGGCCTATGACTGCTTTATATAAAAAGCAATTATGTAGTTTTAAATTAAAAGATTACTGAATTGGCCTCCTGTCAGGGATCAACAAATAATACTACCCAAAGAATGCAGATCTTTCCTAAAGAGCCACACAAAGTCAAAAGCTCTTCTTAAAACTTTAATTATATTTATTCTAGGCGTTACTAAGTACATAATTAACTTGTGGCAGAACTATTAACGAAAAGTTGGATAGACTGCAGCCCTTGTATTATGTAATTCAAGATTAATTGAAAAAGTAAGTAAAGAGACATTTAAAATACCCATGGTGAAGTTAAGAGTCAGAATATTATTACATAACATCTTGCAATGCTATGTAACTCATAATCTCAGAGCCCGTTTCCTGCTGGGTGGACGCCACGGAGATTTCAAGTTCCTGCCACCCGCTGGTTACTCTCCGTGCTATGAGGCGCTGTTGCCCAAAGAGAAGATGCATGTAGAGCCTGTGAAGGATTACAAGAGGGACCATGACGGGGTTCGTGACCTGCTGGGAACCACCAAGTTCCTCTCTCAGGCCTCCTTCGTCCCCACTCCAGTTGACACCAGCCAGGTGAGCATAGCGCCATCAAGGAAATCCTACTTTTGCATCAGTAAATTCAAGATTCATGCATATTATGAACATTTTAAGTAATAAAATAAACAGGAGGAATTATTATTAGTTTGAAGGCTCACTGTATTCACTTTTACATTAATTATTGATTTTGACATTGATCCGTGGTTATTAGTTTGATCACAGAGATAACATTCTCCAAGAATGGGTTTGATTTGAAGAAGTTCAGTGGCTGATGCACAAATGCTAAATACATGCCGACTGTATAACAAAGCCAAAGTAATGTGAAAGTTCCTACAATCCGTTGGACGCTAACAGTTGCATAGTCAGGAGAAAAAAAAATAACCACCTTCATTTGTTGGCCCATTGGCGTATTTTTTATCATCCAACCGTACCATCTGTCCCCCTTCTGTCTCTGCAGATTGTTCTTCCCCCTCACCTGGACAACGTCCGGGACAAACTGGCAGAAAACATCCACGAGCTGTGGGGGATGAACAAGATTGAACTGGGCTGGACCTATGGCAAGGTAAAGCTGCTGTCCATCATCACATTCAATGCACAAACACACACACTGGGTGTATTTGTAGAGGGTGGGTGCCAAATGTCAACTTGAGCCCTTTCCAGCAAAATGCAGGCTAATGGCTAATTACCTTTGAAATCTCTGTCCTCTTGAACTGTCACCAGTTTGGGTCTGGCTGCTGCTTCAATATACCGATATGGGCCTGTTTGTAAACAGCTACAAGAATCAAATCTTTAACTAAGAAAGAGTTAACAAGAATGAACATCATGTTCTCAAGTTTTGTTGACAAATCAAATCTTCAGTTTCAGGAATTTACATGCAAAAGACAAACATTTTTGCCATTTTTATCAAAAATGTCCGCTTTCTCTCAAAGGTTTTATGTCCCCACATGTGCAAAGAAAGGCATGTTTCCTGCTGTAAGAACACACAAATTAGCACATCTTCAAATGATCTTCTAACTATTTCTGGTTGGCTTTGAGTTATTTTTATAAGATAAGAAACTGCATTTTTCAGTTGGAAGTTTAGTTTAAGTGGGTAACACAAGTCAACCTTTATAACATCTAAAGACATTTTAATGCCTCTTGCCTCCACAATTTTTTGAGTCCGTCGTCACACCAGCCGTTTAGCAAATTTAATAAGTTTCACCCTCCAAGCGTATGACATCCTCATTAGTTAAGACTGGGCGAAAGCTCCACTCAAAGGGATACTTCATTTATTATTGTTATTAAGGACAACATTTAGGCCCAAGCAGCTGCTTGGTTTTTCGTTTTTCTGTAACAAGCCTCAGTGAGCTCAAAGTTAAATTGATTGTCTCCAAGACAGGAGGCTATTTGGACAAGCAGCAGATACTTGGCAAGCAGAATGGTAGTAAAGTTGGATACGGCTTCATTGTTTTGTATCTGAGTGCTTGACCTTACTGTGTCTGGCAGAGACCTTTTGTTCACCTCATTTCTGTTTCAAACTTTTAGTTTTACTCGACTGGATCACTGACAGCTGAGCCTCTTTGCACTGGGACTCATTTCTCTGAGCTGATTAAGGCTTGAATATGCTTCATTAAAAAAAAAACACCTGAGGCTTGAATTAATCCACGTGCAAAACAAACAAAAATGCATCTGCCAACATCCACTTCAGATAAAGTCAGCTGCAGTTTGAATTTCTGAACACTGAGCCAGGCGTATTCATATTTCTGCATTGTTCTGGATAGACCAAAAGGAAGAGGAAAAAAGAATCCACATTTGTTGCTGTGAATCGAACAGCACTGACGCCCAACTGCTTTCTCCTCAGGTTCGGGATGACAACAAGAGGCAGCACCCGTGCCTTGTGGATTTCGGAAAGCTGCCTGAAACTGAAAGGAACTACAACGTGCAGATGTCGAGTGAAACACTTAAGTAAGACCGAGCAGTCGGCTAAATAATCCAATTATCTATTCATGGAATTGCATCTGCTCCTTGCTGAATGCTGCGCAGATGCAGATTACGGCTCAGATTATAGCAGTGCTTGTAATGACTTGCATCTCTTGAGTGAATTCCAGTATTGATTTTTAAGAAATCTTGGGTCCAAAGCTTATTTGAGCCAGCTACTGACTGAGTCAAAACACTGTCAAAACATTTGGCTTGGCTTCATTCAATAACTGCCATGCATCCACGCAGCCATATCCGGCTACTATTTGCAGTGCAACTATTGATCTTCTAAGATTCATCAATGGCTAATGAGCTGTGTTAAAATGTAGCAGGTTCTGCTGGTGTAAGGTTGAAACATCTAACAAAGTGTAATGGGGCTTGAGTATTGATATCAGTTATTGTCTTTGTCTTTCTTTCTCTCTTTTGTCCTCAGGACCCTGTTGGCTCTTGGATGCCACGTTGCCCAGGTCTATGTTAACGCTGCGGATGATCTGAAGAAAATCAAACTTCCCAAAGAGTAAGTTAGCAGGGTTTTTTTTTTTCTCATGACATCCTAGAAACAAATATGATGCATTTTGCTGTGTGTTTCATGATATCATCATGCTGACATCATTTAGATGTTGTGGTTTAATCCCTGTAACAAAACGATTTTACCAACATTCATAACAGTTGTACGTTTTGTAAAATGGATTAATCAATCTTTAAGGGCGAATGTCTGAAGCATATGGAAAATACGCTGCCAAATATAAGTCACTGCAGATTTACTTTGTATTGGTTATATTTCTAACATTATTCTGATATATTTTTCTCTTGCCTTCAAGCTGTAATGCCTTGATTGTTGTACATTGGTCTTACCACTAAAGATGAAAACAAAATGTAATTTGATTTTACCCAATTTGAGTGTTAGTGTCCAGGGAAATGGAAATGTGATTTGTATTTTTTTTTATACAGTACTCAAGTTGTTTTTTTTCCTTTGTTTCTTCTGCAGCTACATGATGTCCAATAGTTATAAGCCTGCGCCACTGGATCTCTCTGACGTGAAACTGACTGCAGGTCAGGAGGTTCTAGTTGATAAACTAGCCGAGAATGCACACAACGTGTGGGCCAAAGACAGAATTAAACAAGGATGGACCTATGGCATCCAGCAGGTAACAGTCATTGTTCTTTACATTTAGACAGGAACTGGCAGAATACTGCTCTGCTCTTTAAATTAGAGTATAGTTGATGATAAAGTAGATATTTTGTTGAAGATTTTTGCTGAAATGTATTTTATGCTCGTCTTTCTCCTACTTACATGTTTTTCTTGTTTGTGTCAGGATCTGAAGAGCAGGCGTAATCCCCGCTTGGTGCCATATGCTTTTCTGGACGAGCGCACTAAGAAATCTAACAGAGACAGTCTGAGAGAGGCCATCAGGACCATGGTTGGATATGGATATGATATTGACCCCCCAGACCAGGAGGGTGAGACCATATTGCTGACACAGCTGACATACAAAACTCTTAAAAATCCTGTTTTAAGTTAAAAATATAGAGGGCCGGGTGCCATTTAGAACGATTGAATCTGTTTGGCCAATTAAACCTGTATACATTCATTTCAGAATTAAGTCCAAATCCTACATAACATACAGCTTATAGGACTATAGTATTCATTTTTGTTTTATTAAAACAACTATGGAAACTGTTGTGAACTAGCGTTACAAAGGTCGTGGTTACACTTGTCTTTTCAAAGGATAGTGATTGGATTATGTTGAGGTCAAAAGAACCGGCTGTAAAACGGTGGATGAAGATATTTAATTTCCATAAATTCGTCACAATAAAAGTCTGTACCCTGTTATTTTGGCTGCTTTCTCTTCCTCGTTGAAGTATTAGTAAATTGTTTTAATTGAAGAACAGCTGCTAACATAGCATTACTTTTTCTCTGATAAATACATTTAATTTTCCTATAAATTCTTCCCAATTAAAGTCCCCTGTTATTTTGTTATTTCAAAGCTTTTATTTTGAAGCAGCAAAATCAGTAAATGTTATGGTATAAATGTTTTTTTAAAATCTATCCTACACCAAGATCTTTGCTGGGATATTGTAAGCACTAATTATTACAGTATTATAAATAAGTGCTCTGAATATTTTCACATTTAGTGGCATAGCCAGGATGTAATCACATAATTTCATACTGATACTGACAATGATGCGTAAACTTAGCTTCATATGCTATTGGTGTCGGTAGGTATTTAATGTACCTATAAAGTCAAAGCGTCCCTTTCTCCTGTCCCTCTCCTTACCCAGCCCTCCATGTGGTTGATGATCAGAGCGTCGACACCATCCGCTTCTTCCGTGTGGAGCAGACGTATGCAGTGAAGACGGGAAAGTGGTACTTTGAGTTTGAGGCTCTGAGTGGAGGCGATATGAGGGTTGGCTGGGCCAGACCAGGCTGCAGGCCCGATGTGGAGCTGGGAACAGATGACCAGGCCTTCGTCTTCGACGGATACATGGTAAACCAGCTCTGTTAGGAGTTTGTGGACGGGGGCAATACTAATGATGAATTAGTATGAAAGGAGATCTATTTTAAATGTTGGTGGAGAAAATGTATTATTTAGTATAAAAACATACATTGTTAATGCTATTGTCACGATATTACAGTTGATTGATTCCACAATTATGAGTGATTAGGGATCACATGATACATGCTGCGAAAAAAAACGTTGTCTTTTTTTGTGAAGGGTCGACGAATGCACGCAGGCAGCCGCTACTTTGGACAGCCTTGGAAAAAGGGCGACGTGGTCGGTTGCATGATCAACATGGAGGACAAATCCATGATTTTCACCCTGAACGGAGAGCTCATGATCACCAGCAAGGGCTCTGAGCTTGCCTTCACTGACTTTGAGACGGAGGACGGTGAGGGCTCCACGATCCAGAGAACTTTAGTGTTAATTCATCCATTTATTCTGCGTGTGTTTCATCCACAGTATCACTAGAGGTTTGGTAGGAGGCAAAACAAAACAAAAAACGTTAATGATGTCGCAATCTAATGAAGTCCATTGAGACTTTGGCCCATTACTCTGGAAATGAACCACACTTCAGGATAAGACAGAGAGCCACATTTGAATAACGTTAAATTATTCAAATTCATTTTCATAGTTGATGGTGTGATGGATTCTGCTGTATAGACATTTTACATACATGACAGTACATATGATTTTTTTTAAGGCTAATAAAGGTGCACATTTTAGTAAAATTGTATGCGCTAAAATCAAATTTGATAATTCTTTTTTTTTAATATATAATATATATATATATTTTTATGCATGTGCAGAGATTTTTTTTTCCCCAGGGTTATAAATTCACTGGACTAATTCAGTCTAGCTCTTGATGGCACAGAGGCAGATGACAAATTGTTAGTGGTACTGAAACATCCAAGTTATTTTCTAATAAATGTGCAAAGGAAGGTTTTCCAACTTTGTTCAGGAAAGGAACCTCTCACATTGCAACAAGCGATGACATGACTGGATGATATTTCACACTTAAGAATAAACCAATATTGGCCTGCCTAACCCACCAATTTCCCTCAACTCTCCTCCAGGTTTAATCCCTTGTTGCAGTATGGGCATGTCTCAGATTGGACATATGAACCTGGGCAAGGACGCCAGTGCTTTTAAGTACTACACCATGTGTGGTCTCCAGGAAGGCTTTGAGCCCTTCGGTGTCAACATGAACAGAGATATCACCATGTGGTTCAGCAAGCGCCTTCCCACTTTTGTGAACATACCCCAGGACCACATGCATATCGAGGTGAAAAAGCCTTTTTCGTTATTATTGTTGTTGCTGCTGGGATTGTCCTTTTTAGATGTTAACATCTTTGATAACCAGTGATTCAGTGTTTGGCCAGTTTTTAACTTGCTCTAAGCATACAAACATAGTGAACAGTGCTGCCTGGGTGATGGACATATTGATGATGCGTATCAATTTCCTTCTTTGGATGTTCACCCCCCCCCCTGACTCTTAACTCCTCAGGTGACAAGGATTGACGGAACGGTAGACAGCCCTCCCTGCCTTAAGGTCACCCACAAGACGTTTGGCACGCAGAACAGCAACAGTGACATGGCCTACTGCAGAATGAGCATGCCTGTGGAGTTCTACTCTGCAGACAAGATACTGGACGAATCACGAAAACTCAGGTCAGACATCGCCACTACACTGGAGCAGCAGTGGAGAGTATTGTTATGATTCAAAGACGTATATCATTTTGAAGGAACAGTAGTGGAATTGTTCTGTTGTGATCGTCTATTGTAAATGGACTTTTACAGCGACTTGCTCGTATTTCCGACCACTCAAAGTGCTTTAAACTCATTTACACACCCATTCATACACCGATGGCAGAGGCTGCCATACAAGTTGCCACCTGCCCATTAGGATTCATAAGCAATTTGGGGTTCATCCCAAGGAAACTTTGACATGCAGACTGGAAGAGCCAAGTCCCTTTATTTGCCCTTTAGCCTAAAGTGCATGTGCAATACAAAAAAAAGGAAAAGAAAGATCCCCCTGTTGTTCTTAAAACCTGTATTTTTGTCTCCGCAGCCATCCTCCAAGAGAAGATGGAACTGTTGACTACGGAAGCATCACAACTGTAAATCTCCTCGTATATTCAAAGAAACATATTTTCTGGACGACTTCTCTCTGTTCGTCATGCGTAAACTATTGTGCTGTGTGTTTCTATGGCAGTACTACCACTCAGTGAGAGTGTTTGCTGGACAAGACCCTGCGTCAGTGTGGGTTGGCTGGGTCACACCGGACTATCATTACTATAGCAAGAACTTCAGCCTCAGCAAGACCCGAACAGTCACCGTCACCCTGGGAGATGAGAGGGGCCGAGTCCATGAGAGGCAAGCTATCATGAAACAGAGAGAGGTGTAATGTAGACGTGGAGAGTCAGCAGATTCGCTGGGTTGTCCGAGGAAATCGGAGTATCTGAGAATATCAAACATGTGTCGCCTTTTAGTACTTTAGTCATTCAATATTGTTCATACAGTGTTGTTTGAGGGCCACGGTGTGCATCTTGCTCTGCACAGAGCGCGTAACGATGTTGTGTGAAATGTTTTTTTTTACAATACATTTTCCATTCATTTGCAACACTTTTGTCATTGTGTCAGTGTGCTAGAGGACAGGTTCAAAGTAGAATTCATTAAGGTCGTCCATCATTGCAGGGTAGCGCTTTGTGTTTCTAAAGTGTAAGGAGCTGAAACATGTATCGATGGGAGGGAGATAATCAATTCTGGCTGTTCGAAAAAAAAGTGTTGCAAAAAAAAAAGGCAATCATTTATTGGACAGTAACTTCTAAAATGTCACAGTCTCTGTCCATATAGCACATTAATTTGCATAAGCAAACATTTTAAACCACAAATACAGTTTCACCAGTTAGTTTAGGTTGAATTATTTTGTCTTTATTGATAAAACTACGGAAGCCTCACAGGCCACGGAGAAAAGAAAAGTCCTGATGATCCATTTTCTGCCAAAAGATAACACAATTAATTCCCAAGACTTTTTTTCCATTGCGGTGCTTGATATAAAGCAAAGATGAACATGAAGCAATATACTACCAAAAAACAACACAATACCTATATCATCGTCAGTCAGCCCTTTATATATTTTGAATTTACTTACTCATTTTAATTAGTATGGCAAGCTTACACTTGTAAATTACCCATAAGCCTTAATTGACCTTGAAGTGGCGCTATATCTTCGGCTGAGGCATATTGACTTTTTATCTTCCCTCTTCCATCCAGTATTAGGGGGAGTAAATGGGGAAGAGAGAATCTGTGTGTAACGTAATGATTATTAATGAGGCAAGAGTCACTAGTCAATACAGATCGATGAATGTGACACATGATGAAAATATATTGTGCACAAATTAGTTATTTTTCAATAATCTTTGTTGTTCACGTTCACATGGATTTCTGTACAACGAGCTCATTGTCTGCTGTTGCTGCAGTGTCCAGAGGAGCAACTGCTACATGGTGTGTGGAGCGGACGCAGTCGGCCCGTCTTCCTCCAGCCGCTCCAACTCTGACCTGGAGATCGGCTGTCTGATCGACCTGGCCACTGGCCTCGTCTCCTTCACTGCCAACGGCAAGGAGCTGTCCACAACGTATCAGGTAATAAGGGTAACAGCGCAGTAGTTGAGACAGTCTGCCTTATGAACTTCAGTATGTGCACATCAAATATACAGTATTTATATTCTATTCAAACCATTACATTCAGAGATTGAGAACGTTTGAGTGTTTTTGTTGTAATAAATCTTTGGGTTGATGCTTCCCACATATTTCTATTGCCGCACATATTCAAAATATCATCCATCCCTTCTATCTTCCCTTCAGGTACTGTGAAGTAAACACATTTGCATTACAGTAAATTAGACCGGCAGTTAGGAAAATACACTGTTGAATTCTCATCTGTTTTCAACACCAGAATCTTAACAAAGGTTGTCTCGCCTCTCTGATCTGAAGTTTTTAATGACCCATTGAAAACCTGACCAGACCATGAAATGTTACTTTGTCTGTTATTGCCACCCGTTTTTCTCTTTTCTCTCCAGTCCTTGATTTGAACTTGATGAAAAGCTTCTTGTCTTTTTCTGGCTTCAGTTGTTTCTCCTCTCTCTTTGTATTCATCATTTGTCTCAGATGACTGTCATCAGTACATCAATTTATACGTATTGGACTTGGATTTAAAATGCCAACTAATCCATGAGCTTAGAGGTTAAAAGCCTTCTGACACTAGAAAGAGCAGAATACTGAGCATCAGATCTGCAATGATCTGAAACAAGAATTTGAATAAGAACTTAGATTCCTCTCAGGGGTTTGTTCAGGATGGATCTGACTTGTTTCCTTTTGTTGCATTATTAACTCTTGTAATTCTAAATGATTTAATCTATGATATTGATGACTGAACTTTGTTTATATTCAGGTGGAGCCAAATACTAAGCTATTCCCAGCTGTGTTTGTACGCCCTACCAGTGCAAACCTCTTCCAGTTTGAATTTGTCAAGCTCAAGGTTAGTCTCCATTCAAATCCAACAATTTGCAATGCTTGGACACGATGTGGTGTGTAGTACTGGATGTGGGTTTTGCCAGAACGAGTAGAACGATTTAAAGCGTTTTGGTCCTCATAATTTACTAGTATTGTTGTACACGCCTCGTAACTGTAATTAGTAGGTGGCCATGATATGTATAACAATTTAGCATTAATGCCTTCATTTTTATTCAAGAAATTGTAATATTAAAACCAAAAGCACATGGTCCATCAACTAGTTAAACATAGTTTTTCCTGTTATCCTTCCTCTTTGTAGTACTGTTCTTCTCCCTCTTCTCCCAGGATGCGATGCCGCTCTCGTCTGCCATATTTAAGAGTGAGCACAGGAACCCGGTGCCGCAGTGCCCGCCACGTCTGGATGTGCAGACCATCGTGGCCGTGCTGTGGAGCCGCATGCCGAACACCTTCCTCCACGTGGAAACTGCTCGGGTCAGCGAGAGGCATGGCTGGGTGGTCCAGTGCCTCGAACCGCTGGAGATGCTGGCCGTACATATACCTGAAGAGAACAGGTGTGCAACAAAGATGTGAAGTAAACAGCTGCTGTACTGCTGTGTGTGACTGGTTCAGTCCCACATTATTAGGGTGTGTTTACACCCCTCAGCCATACGAGAGCCATGATTCTTTGAATATCTCGTCAATCACTCTACTGTATGTAACACCTTAGGAAATGATTAACAATCAATGTTTTGTTCATATTAAGACCAAAGTTAATGTGGTAACGTTTATGTGATTAAGTTGATTTTTATGCTAAAAGTTGAAAAAGTTTGATGTGTATGTATAGCAAGAAGCACTATGCCAGAATGTGTTTGTTTATTCATCTTAGGATTGGGTGATATGGATAACATACTCGATCATTAGATTATGAAAATGATGACAGGCTTTCAGTAAAGATTGTTTTGTCAACTATTTTTGGATAAATAGCCAGATGGTAATATCTGTTTTTGTATAATTAATTGAATTAAATACCCATCAGATCAAGAAACTTCATCAAACTGTTTCAAAAATAAAACTGTTTCAAAAATCATACCTACATCTGATACTGGCCTTAGTGACCGAATGCACCAAGAAACGTTAGAAGGGACAGTCACCATAGTGTGCAGGTGGTTTATCATCTCGAGCATATATTGTCAAATCGTAAATCAGTAAAACAATGACCGTCTAGTTTGCCACCTCGTACATACTGCTGCAGTGTAAATGGTTCTCCATCAGCCCATTTGTTTCCTGCTCTCTTCTAGGTGTTTGGACATCCTGGAGTTATCTGAACATGAAGACCTGAGGAAGTTCCACTACCACACACTGAAGCTGTACTGTGCCCTCTGTGCCCTGGGAAACACCCGCGTTGCTCACGCCCTCTGCAGTCACTTGGACCAATCACAGCTCCTCAACACCATCGACAACCAGTACCTCTCCGGCATGCTGAGAGACGGCTTCTACAATGTACTAATCAGGTGTGGTATTTGCATTTGTTTTAGATTGAACGTAGTCAGATATGATTTTTTTTTTATTCTTCCTTACCCTCCTGCAGTTTTGGAAATTGGCTTTTTCGTCTGCATTTGAGAAATGGAAAAAAAAAAAAGATCTACAATGATTCAAGTGTTAAAATTCATCAACCTTTATTTTCCCGCAGAGAAGTTGTCAATATTGTTACTCATCATGGAATTTAATGATGAACAATGAAATAATTGCACCTTATTACAACATCATCAAGTGACGGAGCCACACACAAGACCACAGAGTTAATATGTCAAAATAAATCTTGATACTGCCTCAGTGTAATCCAGTATCTAGAGTCTTTATTGACATTGAGTTTTTTCACACATTGTCAATAAACCACAGACAGACATAATTAAATGAAATCATACATGGGAAATTCCACCTGCTAATTTCACGACATAGTGCTTACCTCCATTAACACTGAAAATGCAGTTTCAAGTGGAGGGTGTGAACATCCATGTAGGTGAACTGTTGCTTTGCACTGTGATTAGAAACCACAATGCATCTGAGAACTCAGCATCAGGTAATTGCTGACTCACTGGTATTGATCAACAACCCTGTCACCTCCCACAGATATATTGAGGTCATTTTGTGCTGTGGAGCTATAACATCTTACAAATTGCACATTTATACCACATAGGGAAATGTATTTATAAGCCCAGAATACTGGATGGTTACTTCCCGATAAGGGTAATGGCCAAAACCTCCCGACGACGATTGAACTGATTCTTCTTCTCATTGCCAGCATCCATCTTGAGACGGCAAAGGAGGCTCGCCTGATGATGAATCATGAGTTCATCATCCCTGTGACGGACGAGACTCGCTCCATCAAGCTGTTCCCTGATGAGTCCAAGCGGCACTCGCTGCCTGGCGTGGACCTGAGCACCTCCCTCAAACCTCGGGTCAACTTCTCCGCCGTCGGCATCATCAACACAAAGCACGCCCAGTACCTTTACAGCCCCCAGATCCCTCTGGGCACCCTGAAAGAGAAAGCCATCAGCATGCTCTCTGAGGCTGTGCAGGGCGGAGGCACACACATCCGTGACCCGGTGGGCGGCAGCGTGGAGTACCAGTTTGTCCCCATCCTGAAGCTGATTGGAACGCTGTTAATCATGGGAGTCTTAACCAGGGAGGAGGTGCGTTTGATTCTCCTCCTGATTGACCCCAACGTGTTCGGGGAGGCCAAGGAGGCAGAGGAAGCTAAGGGCGATGAGGTGGCCGTGACAGGGGAGAAGGAGGATGTGAGCAAGAATGAGGAGAAGGCTGTGGAGGCCGGAGAGGAGGAGACGAAGGAAAGTAAACCGCAAGTTAGAGGTCTGTTGGAGAAGTCGCTGCCCGAGTCTGTCAAACGCCAGGTGATGAAAATGATCACAAAAAACATGCACACACACATTTCAGCGATTTTAAATGTGAGATTGGAAATAGTTGCATGAAATGAAGTCCATATATTAATATTCCAAGGTTTTAATTAGATTAAAAACTTCCCCATCTTATTTCCCTTCTTCCGATTTGGTACACTAATTCCTCATTTGTCAGCAATTCCAAGCTTTTATGATTTTTCTCACTGAGAAGTGACTGCATGAGTGCAAGAGAAGAAAGCAGCGGATGAATACTAATTTTCCTATCAATGACAAAAAGTCCAGAATGCTGTAGACAGCTACAATCTCTGCATTATGAAGATGAAGGCAGATAATCTCTTGGAAATGGCAATAATATGTGAGGTTTCTCTCTGTTTAACCTACAGAAAACGCTAAATCAGTTTATATGAAAATGATCTTATTCACATCAAACAATACAGACACAGAGAGAAAGAGAAACTGTCACTTCTAAAACTACTCTAGATTGCCTTTCTTGCTGAATTGATGTCTTCTTCTCAGATGTGTGAGCTGCTGCACTACTTCTGCGACTGTGAGCTGAAGCACCGCATCGAGGCCATCGTCTCCTTCTCCGACAGCTTTGTGTCCAAGCTGCAGTTCAACCAGAAGTTCCGCTACAATGAGCTGATGCTGGCGTTCAACATGTCTGCCGCCATCACTGCCAAGAAGACTAAAGAGTTCCGTTCACCCCCGCATGAGCAGGTACTCTATTACAATGGACCAAACACCACGAGAAACTGGTTACATCCAGTTTGAGGGAGAACAAAATAATCAATGACTACCTTTACATGCACAAAATATCTCGGTTTTTGACCTTATTCCGAAAAAAGGCAATATTCCTACTAAGTTTCTAACATGGTTTAGGAAAATTAATATTCTATTTTAATTTACATGCAGCCGTGCATTTATGCAAAACACCCGCATGATGTACGTGCTATAGCTATGCCCTTTAAATAATATAAATTTCAGAGTCGGAGGCAGATACTGGAGCACAGAGTTTTGTAATTCACTGAGTGACTTTTAGTTTTCAGTTGTTCCTTAACTTTATTTTCAGCCGGTATTGCCGTAGGGGAAATTGGGCCGAGTTTGAGGCTAAAGTGAACTTTGAGGGAGTTGACCGTGCATTGAGAGGTAAAAAAGCTGACATTTAAGAGTAGAAAATTGT
This sequence comes from Cebidichthys violaceus, assembly GCF_023349555.1. Classification (NCBI taxonomy): domain Eukaryota; kingdom Metazoa; phylum Chordata; class Actinopteri; order Perciformes; family Stichaeidae; genus Cebidichthys; species Cebidichthys violaceus. The sequence goes on along the minus strand of NW_027176307.1, from coordinate 1,393,904 downwards.
TATTAGTCGCAAAGGGGATTTACCGGCCAGGATGTGTGAGAAAACTGTAGAATCAACATCAATCCACAAATGTGTATGTTGGCATTTGAAATTGTTTGTAAGGTTGAATGCAGGTGTAAAAAACAAACAAAAAAAAAAAAACAAGCATAAGAGATTATAAAAACACAAAGTGCAAGAAGCTAAATTTACACATATACATATTTGACCAGGGGATGGTGCTGCTAGGACACCTAAATCCAACCAGCTGTCGGATTATTTACTCTCACAACACATGTTGTAGCAATCTGCCCTTTTCACTTTCCAGAGGTCAGACTTTTTCATTGTGCCATGTATGTAACCCTTATTGTTTATTATCCTTCACAAGCTCCATCATTGGGATTGAATCACAATGACTATTGTTCTGAATAACATTACATGGGCCGATATATTGGTCTAGCTCTACCCTTGTGTGCATGCACCATACATACCAGACATACAGGTAATGGCTTGACCAACTTGCACTCATGTTATCATCTAACAGTTTGAGTTTCTCTTTTGTTCTCCTTAGAAAACTATTCATTTCCTGTTTTTCTGATGTATAAAGATCTAAAAAGCATCAATAGAAGCAGATGAAAAATGTGTCGAGAGCCGGTGATGAAGTATTTGATCTTGCTGCTACAACCAAACTTAAGTTTATTAATGGATCTCAGTTCTCCCTTACAGCACATGCTTTCAGTATTTTTTAAGCCCAGTGTGTAATTACTGTGTCAGTGCACTGAAGTGCCACAGGGGCTCAGATCTTTGTAGCTAATGAATAGGTCCCGTTTAACATCCATATTCCTTTCAGTGCGTCTCCGAGCCAGAGTAGAGAGGAAGAGAGGGGGTACAACATTATTCTTCCTGCCCATTAGCCAGAAAGTCCCATTTGTTTCTTTTTCTGTTTCTGTTTAGATCACTTGCTTTAGTGACTTAAAGAGCGAGCCAAAAGTTTAGATCGGCACGACTGCACAGTTTTCAAGCTGTTTAATTGCATTTCCTATGAGCTGCAAAACCTTGCAGGTGGATACTGTGGGCAACATTCTCCAAGTTTGCTGCATGTTCCTCCCATGGTTTATTAAAAAGACATGCCAGAAATAGACATCAGAATAGCCTAAGCTGGACTCTGCATCTGCTTTGCTCAAGGAAGCAGCTCATGTATATTTAGTCTGTTAGCTTGTGACATACAGCAAACATAGCAGATTAGTAGCTATTTAGAATAGTTTACCATTAAAGCTACTACTGCTTTTTAAAGATAACCATTTTTTTTTCTCTCTCTCTCTCTCTCTCTCTCTCTCTCTCTCTCTCTCTCCCTCTCTCTCTCTCTGAGGACGGTCAAAAGCATGGGACACATATTTTGTCATTTAACAGAATCACATAACTTATGTCAGATATATAATGTACGTTGTTTTACATTAGATTAGTATTATTAGACCACACACCGAAACACAGCGAGTCCTGTGTGAACAGCCCACTTGGTTTACATGGGCGGCCAAAGGACACGGGCAGAGCTTCTCTGAAAATCATTGTGCTTCGCAATGCGTCAGCATCCAGCGTGAACCCCGTCGTCAGATTATTTCAGTCTGCATTGATCAGACAGATACTATCTAACCAGCCATTGTAAGCACTCACTGCAGGAGACTAGTCTCTGCCGTTGGGTTATTGCTCAGAATAATAATGGTGCTGTCTGCTCTGTATGCCACCCTCCTTTTATTCATACTTTCACACACTACACTTCTACTCACTACAAATTCTCACCCTTCTCCTCATCCCTCCAGCTCTCTAAAACACATTTTTTATATTCCCTTCCTCACTCTCTACTTCTAACCTTTTCTTTACGTTTGTCTGTTTCCTGCAGATCAACATCCTGTTGAATTTCACTGCAGGGGAGGACTGCCCGTGTCCTGAGCAGATCCAGGAAGAACTCAACTCCTTCCATGAAGAATTGCGACTGCACTGTGGTAGAGTCCAGCTCTCTCAGCTCTCTCAAGTCTTTTACATATGGTGTTGATTTTGGTTCATTGATGTTGATTGATACATTGTACGCGAGGAAGGATATCTTCTCACACAAAAGGAATCTTCTTGATCTTTGACAAAAAAAAAGACGACCAGTATTTTTTGGGGGTATTATAAGCATTCGTCAAATGCCTGGTGAGAAATAGAGGCGACCAGTCACATTGATTTTAGGCTTATCTGTTATCAGAAAAAATGAGGCACCAACATTCTATGTCCTCTCATACTACACTTAGTATCACAAGTTGTTTGCACTATTTAAGCACTTGATACAAAATGTTGAATTTCTGAGTGTCTGACAGAAATGTGTTTCCTCTTGCAGGAATTCCCGTGGAGGAGGATGAGGAAGAGCAGGACACTTCGATAAAAGGCCGTCTCCTCGCTTTAGTCTACAAAATCAAAGGTCCACCTCAGAAGACGGAGAAGGAACCCACAGAGACGGAACAGGCTGCTCCCAGTAAGTCACTCTGAACATATCTCATAGCACAGTATTTTTGTGCAATTGTACATTTTATACAATGATGCAGATAGAAGTGGGAGACTAGCTTTTAGCAATTTAAATTTAATTTCGGTGTTAGACAACTTCCTCTGAATTTTAGTGTTGTAGTGCCATGTTACCAATATCTAAAGGTCTACTGGACAGGCAATAAGCCATGACAAAGTGTTTTTTGATGTGTCATTAAACACCAAATTGGTACTGAAAGAACCATGAAATAAATAAATATTATACAGAACATAAAACACTGCCCGGCTGCTAGTTCAACAAGTTCTTTGCTTCAAGCTGGGGTCTGGTGGTTTCATTATTATTTCCTGCAGCTCTTTGCTGAAAGCATGGATATGTTCTGTGTCAAATAAGAAAAGACTAATGGACAGCTACTAAAAGATTCTTTGCTATAAATTTTAATGCCTTACTCCAGCCTCCCACACCTAGCATGCATAATTCAAAAGTTCCATAAGTGGACAGATGATGTGATTCAAGATGATTCTGGAAGACCAGCATCACCTCTTCAACATCACATGAAGATCATAATAAAGTCGGCGTATTAAATGATGGGCGAGGAAACAAGCTGCTCCTCGTCACTGTCAATTATGCTCATCTGTTTTAACATGTAAATGGTATTATCATAAACACATGTCTGATCTCTCTGTAAATGTAGTATCATGCTTCCTCGTAGATAATCTTAAGTAAAAGAAGAGGAGCTCCATGTTCTGTCTTTAGTCTTTCAGGGACTGAGTTGCTTATTTGCACTATTTAGAATCCAGATGTTATCAACACATTTCAATTGATTTTGGAACACTTGTTGTTTTATTTATGGTGATCACCATGTAGTTCTTTTAATATGTCTTTAATTCACTCCTACATCACTCCACAGCTACTTCAAGCACACTGACTGCATCATGATAGAATTTATAAAGATGATTCTACAATGTTATTTTGGAAGTGACGAACTTTAGCCGAGCTGGATAAGGTGGACACTGGCATTAACGGTGTAGTCGTGCTTCAGTAAATGTATTTAGAAAAAAAAGAATAAAAGCAACTGGCAGCTTTTGATGTTTTTGTAGAAGCCACAATTAACAGTACGGCCAACTCGGTGTTAAAAACAAAATTGAGAGCTGAAAAGGTCTAAAATGTTTTTATAAACAGCACCTGGCCATTTGCAATATAGCTTGCAGACAGGGTAGCTTTAGTTTGTTCGTGATGACTCCCATGTGAGCTACTGTTAGAGACGATGCAGAGCAGATGTGAATCTGCGAGACATTCACCTTCAGGGCAGCTGGCTTCCCCTCTCTCTCTTTTTGTATCTGTCTCGTCTCTCATTAGGATTCTGCTCGAATATCTGACCCTTTGTTCGCCACAGATGTTGGGCTGTTTGACTTAAACACTCAAAGTTTAGCGATAGCTTTGGAATAGCAATGTGCGATTTGGAGAGGTGTGGCATTTAGCTACAGCCTCATCATTTATCACTACGGTGTCTTTGTAGTTGTGCCCAGTTGTGTTGTTGCTTGTCTGTGAGATTTAAGTTTGATAGGACCTGAACAAAGTTCCAAAGGATTACCCAGACCGTAGAAAATATAAAATAAAGCTCCCCTTCAGTTTAATCTGTTTCTATACATCTGTCTTGTACTTTGTGCTCTAATGCATTAGGTAGAGACATATTATTATTCCTTTTTTTCTTAAATGAAAAACCTTTTGAGGTGCCTGGGGAACAGAGCCCACAACTGTTTCTGAACAGTCCTTGGAAACAATTTCAGACATTTTCTTTTAGGAGTCAAAAATGTAAGGCTATGCAAAAGTTAATTATACCCTAACCTTTTAAAGTCACCTTACTTCAGGAAGAAAGGGGTTGAGTGTCGTAGGAGCTATTTTAGTAGCTGCATTGTGCTTAAAAAAAGATCATTATATTCTAATCCCAACGTTTTAGAGTCAAGGTTTGCTCAATGATGAGTGAATGTTGTTAGTGTTGCATTGAGTTTTGCATTGTTCAAAAGAGGGGGAACAAGAGAGCGATACAAATAATTCATATGTTTAGAGAGTGAGTGTAGGTAAAGTAGTAAAGAAATCCCATTTCGACACGTGGACACCATGTTGTTCCACCATCACAGTTCTATATCTTAAATTATCTTTCTGACACTCCATGTCAAATGCTAAATTTAGTTTGACTCTTAATAAATGTACTGTTTATGGACTGTCATGTCTGTTTAATGGATCACACTTACCCAATGACAAACTGCATTCCCAGACTACATATATTCCTCGTATTACTTCAAAGTACACTGATGTACTGTAATTTTTAAGTAATCTGGTTTTATAACAAAAGTAGAAGCATAACTACCTGATCTTTCTTTTCGTCTGACGTGATCAAAGACGTACATGCACTGTACTTCCTCTGCTTGACTTCTGAACTAAGCACTTTTTGCTTGGTTGTGGATTTGTCTTGCTGATTATAAACAAATTGTCATGGATCACACAAAATGTTTAACTTTCTTTCTGGCACCTTTGCACTCTTGTTGTACTTCTTAAGCTCCTTCTCAGATGCTCTTCATGTCTACATACATTTTAGCTTCCTCCACCTTTCACTCATATTACGGACTTCATTTCACATTAAACTATTGGCCAAAAAAAGTAAATGTAATAATCACAGTTCTGCTAACAGCCAACAAGCTGCCCTGACGCTTCTGATGAAATCATATAAGTTTGATTATGAGCAGCAAAAACCTGTATGATGTAGTAAGCTCAATGCTGAGAGTACCAGATGCATTACGAATTGAATTATTCCTCCTATGCAAACAATTACTTTTCACCTCTAAAGAGATTCCCGTGATTCATACATATGATTTAAAAAAAACCAACCTGTTGTTGTAAAACGGACACAGGCACAGCACGTTATTTTAGACATTGTATAAAGCACAGAGAACAATTGACTAAAGTTGCCGTCTGCTCTGCATGTAGTGGGTTCTTTTACAGCAACTTTAAACAACTTTAATAAACTTCCCTTGTCAGTGTTTCCCAATAACATTGGATGGTAAAAGTTAGAAAACTTTAGATTAGTGGTGGTCAAGTCATCACGGCACTAAACCATTCTCTGATCGAAAAGCTGCACTAACTTTAATAACTCTATATTATCATTCACACCTGGATGTTGACTTGTCACTTCTCCAGCGAACCTGAAGGAGCTGATCTCCCAGACCATAACCAGCTGGGCTCAGGAGTCTCACATCCAGGACCCAGAGCTGGTCAGAGTGATGTTCAGCCTGCTAAGGAGGCAGTATGATGGCATCGGGGAGCTGCTCCGGGCCATGAAGAAATCCTACACCATCAGTGCCGCCTCCGTGCAGGATGCTATTAACCTGCTGGTATCTCTGGGTCAAATCAGGTCTCTGTTGTCAGTACGCATGGGCAAGGAGGAGGAGAAACTCATGATTGATGGACTCGGGTAAGAAAATGTGATGCAATAAACGCAGACATTTCTCAAGTATTATTATTTTTTATTAAATGTAAATTGTGATGTGAAATAATGATTGTTAATAGTAATTATAATTACACACATGCATTGAAGACAGGGTTGGTATTCTTGAGAAACTAGCAAGAGTACGCTAGAGCCAACCCAACGCAGTGTTACAAACTCTTTGCTAATAGAAGTAGCTAGCAGCACTAGCTCCAAATGTGGCTAAATACAGCAGGAACGTCGCCAAGTCACCACACTGACAGCCTCTCCATTCAGGCCTCACTCTTTTAAGCCACTCCTCCAAAATTATCATTAGGAACTTAAACGTATAATGAATGAAAACAACAAACATTGCTATTGTTAGTACTCATAGCTGTTAAGCTAACGGCTGGTGGAAGACTCGAGCGATGGCTTCACGGGCAGAATAATCGCAGGCAGGCAGGTAGGTAGCCGTGTTCAGTCGCACATCAAAAATGTTTTTGATGATAATTACCAACCCTGTCTTTAACACAGCCGGGCACTATTTCCAATGTGCTGTATATTGCCTCAAAAATGTGGGATGTAAAACACATTCTCTAATTATTTCCATGTGTTCCCAGTGACATCATGAACAACAAGGTTTTCTACCAACATCCCAACTTGATGAGAGTGCTGGGCATGCACGAGACCGTCATGGAGGTCATGGTCAACGTTCTGGGAGGTGACAAGTCACAGGTACGAAGGCCTGACCGCATATTTACATTTTGAGACTCGATAGGACTATCAGTGTTAGCTGTACTCAACCCGGTACAACCCAGTGCTGTCAAGTCAATAGTTGACAAACCATCTCAACTTAAGGTCCAATTGTCAAGTAAAAAGGGAGAAAATACATTCAACACTTCAGACTTCAAGACTGTCAGACTTCAAGGTTATGTGTGTTTAAGTAAGTAAAAATAACTTTTGTTTGTTTACAAGAAAGCTTCACAGGGCACCTTTAACCTGCCTTTTGAACAGAGGAGCTTAGTTCAAATGTATCTTCCTGAACTGTTATATCTGCCCCCTTCAAAGCTTCTTACTCCCAGCTTAGTAAAATCTCAGGGCCTCAAAAATATCAGGGTGGAGCGTACAGCACTGAACTGTTAAGTTTCTGATTTAGATCAGTTTTGTACTTGCGACTACTTGATTAAACCTATGCCCCGACAGACGCTAATCTTTTATTCCTAATAGGTTTTATACTGATCTCAGGAAAGCACTTTGTAGCCTAAGATGTTGAAGTTAGCCAAGATCAACAACCTAATACTCAGAAAAGCCACAAGGGTAACGGAGAGGGCAGAGGAGGGCGAGAGAGGGGTGAGAGCGAGGCCTCTCAAGTCTGTCCTTTTTGGGCAGTGCTGACAGAAGCTGAAAGAGATGGTTGTGATTTAATGCCACATCCAGTGCCAAGCATGAATTAAACCCTAGACAGGAAGACCTCAGAGAGACATTTAGGCCTTCACATCTGACACTGACAGTCTCATCACACAGTCTCGGACATAAATTCCAGACCAGTTTACAGCCACTTGATATGTGCACTTCACTAACTGTGGCCATATAAAGTGGCATTACCACAGCAATATTTTCCCTTACAATTACATATTGATGATATGTTACAATTCTGTTACACAATCAAAGTATAAAATGAACACACTACAAAAAAAAAGTTTCAGAATGGGTTTTCTGTTTTTAACCCCAGACTTTAATAAAATGCTGTTTCCCAGTCGTGCCCAGTGCTTCCACACAGGTAGCTTTTTCACAAAGGCTTAGAGACGGGGAATTGCTTTGGCTGTCAAACACCGTGATAAATCTATCTTTTAGAAGTGTAAACATTTGGCACCGTTGCTAGCCGAACAGTAAGGGCAACTTGTCCGATGATGAGTGTGATTTTCTGTGCTGTTCATATTTGGAGAGTGTAATTTGCCTGAGATAAGGTGTGGATTTATGTCAGAAATTGATAGTGAAATTACTTCACTCTTAGATTTATGCTCACTGAACACTTGGAGTGAAGCCACACTAGAAGGAGGATGATAAAGGGCTAACGGCATTATATGCATGAGGACTTGGAGGTGAAATGATTTTCCGGTTGTGTTCTGAACAGAAAATAGATTTTCTTTATTGATTATACTTTAAGCTTTTCTCAGGGCCGAGCATATAAGACTCCAGACATATCCAATAGATTAAAGTTGACCTTAGCCCCTGCTATAGCTTATTTGGAGAACGGCTGAAACTTCCAAAAGTACGCTACTGACTATGTCAAGCAGAAATGGGAGAAAGAATCAGGACTCAAGATATCTGAAGATGATTGGAATGATATATGGTAAAGTTGGGCTGAGACTACCAACTCAAGGTCCTGGAGAGAGTTCCGTTTAAAGAAAATAATATATTTTGCAACTACAAAGCTTTATTTGTGAAATGGGGTTAACCGGGACAGGCGAAGCATTTCAGAGATGGAGAGAAAATGTTGCCCATAGTTTACCGTAGCCTTCTGCTGACCCCCTCAGCCGTCACGGCGGCTGCACTGCAGGCTAATTCATTAGAGCGATGGAGAGAAATGTTGCTTATAGGCTAAACTATTAGAGAGATGAAGAGATGGCCTGCTGTTTGGGCCTATCCTCTGCAGCCACTGCTGCACCAAAGCATGGGGGAACCAGGAAGCCAACCAGCATAGCCCGCCTGCCAATTCTGCCCCACTTCCATACAACACAGAAAAAAGATCAGAACGAAGTTGTCATTTATCTGGCGATAACGAGCATTGAGTTGTTGAATTTGATTAATTTAACGGCTGGCCAGTAAGCCAGCTACCTTTCCAATTCCATTTTCATTATCAAAAAACTTGCTAGCCAGCATTAACTAACGTGATCCATTGAATTATTCTGCCCACAAAAGTACGTCATCATGGTAGGTTACAAGTTTAATGTTGCCATGTCAACCCCTTCTTTTTGCCTGAAAATGTTAATAAAAGTAAAAGTGTTGGACTTTAGCACATCTTCACATTTGTGTTTTTATTTTGTGTCCACAGGAGATCGCCTTCCCGAAGATGGTGGCCAGCTGTTGTCGTTTCTTGTGCTACTTCTGTCGCATTAGCCGCCAGAACCAGAAAGCCATGTTTGACCACCTGAGCTACCTGCTGGAGAACAGCAGTGTCGGGCTGGGTAAGTGCTTGTAGCTTCACAAAGGAGACGGTCTACTCTCCTTCTCTCTTCTGACAGTTGCCTTTCAGCAGTTTCTTCTATTATAGTTAGTGTATATCATTCTGAGAGAGGAAGACAGAGGTTTAAAGATGTATGGGAAAAATGTAAACATAAAGGGTGAACGGAAGGTACTGAAAAAAAGATTTTCAGAAGAGGAATATGTGATGGTGAGAAAAAGTTAAAGGCTATAGTGGAAGAGAGAAATATTGAGAGAAGAAGTCAAATGGACTACTTGACACTTCAAATTTCTTTGAATTTTCCCAACAGTAGAAACGTGCCCTTTTGCGACTCCCAAAATAATGCAAAAATGTTCATTGAAACCAATAGGTGCCACTTGCTGGAGTGTTTTTTCAGCTAATTAAAGTTCAGATACAAACGTATCGCCCACAGTATGCCAGGGGATCGAGGCAGAAAAACTAGGGACCGGGAATATTTAGTCATGCCGGGCAGGACTGATGAGTCACCGGGCTCTGTCTGCTGCTGCTGCTGCCTCTGTTGCTTCTGTAAACTAAAGCTCCTGCCTGTGAAAGAGGAGATGGTGTGGAGAAGACCAATGAATGCCAACGCACCAGTTTATTATGCCTAACATCAAACATTTGATATTTGCTTCCTCATAAATCCCGTCCGTCAATGTGAAGCTGCTGGGAGACGTGCCTTGTGTTCTGTTTCTGTCCAACTTTGCCTGCATGAAGGACGTCGTTATAATTATAAACCAATGACTGATCTATTTGTTTCAATCTAAATTGCCTGTGCACAACTATTCTCAGAGTATGTGCCCAATGAGAATTGAGAATATATCAATTAATGTAGGCAGCGAGTGTTTTTGCACATTGAGTCCCAGAGGATTCATTAAGTTATGATTAATTATCTGCACATTAATTATCTCAACATTTTTGAGAAGTTGCTTGTCAAAACAAGCATCGATTGCAATAATGAGCATTGTAGTAAATAGGAGACATACAGTATATCTGTGAAACATTCTATACGTCATTTCTATTAGGTATATTTTATTATACTTGTCATAATGTGTATTATGTTCGCAACTCTTATTGAGCAGCATTGAAGCGATAAAGCATTTTCAGTTCAAAGCCATTTTCTATATCATATCATATGGAGATAGACTGCCCCCTGTTGTTTAGCACGGCGCAAACTCTTACCCGTGTGTGTGTGTGTGTGTGTGTGTGTGTGTGTGTGTGTGTGTGTGTGTGTGTGTGTGTGTGTGTGTGTGTGTGTGTGTGTGTGTGTGTGTGTGTGTGTGTGTGTGTGTGTGTGTGTGTGTGTGTGTGTGTGTGTGTAGCTTCTGAAGCTATGCGCGGCTCCACTCCGCTGGATGTGGCAGCGTCGTCGGTGATGGACAACAACGGCCTGGCTCTGGCCCTGGAGGAGCCTGACCTGGAGAAGGTTTGTTACTTGAGCAAACAAACCAACATGTTTACGAACATTAAGTCCAACATCTGCTGCAATTACACCGTTATTGATCCTTGAAACATGATTATTTATGGCACCCAGTGGTTTCAAGCTGATTACCAGCCAGTGTTTGTTCCTTTTTATCATGACCTCGAGTTATTTGTTGTTGTAGCAGATTAATCTGCTGTATGATGGACTTAACTTGAGTGTTAAATACTATTTCAGGCACTGTAAAATTGCAAATTTGTAGGAAATTGCATTAAACATGCTGAGATGAGAGAACCAGATCTTTTTGTAGTAATTAAGTTTAAATTCACTATAACAACCTTTTAGTCTAAAAGCACACATACAGGGAAAGTAAGATGATATTCATCTTGATGGTATGGGTGGGCGATATATCAAATATACTCAATGTATTGCGACTTGTTCTATGTGTGATGTAGTAAATTAGTATATATCCCGAATCCTGAGTACAAATATTATTTGTTGCGTAATTTTTGTAAGCTGCCTCCATGAGACTCCCTTTGGTGTTTCGCTTCTCCCGCTGTCCCCTCCCTCTCACAGACGCACTGCGCAAGTGTGTGTGTGTGTGTGTGTGTGTGTGTGTGTGTGTGTGTGTGTGTGTGTGTGTGTGTGTGTGTGTGTGTGTGTGTTGTGCGAGCATGGAGGTGTTGATGGGGCGTGTGTTGTTGTATCTGAAGGGAAACGAGGAAATAGCCTGAAGAGAGCAAAAAAGGTGGAGCACCAAAAGCGAGTTTAGGCAGTAGGTGTTGAAGTCTGAAACTATAATGGAAGATGCCGGCCTTCACCTTGAAAGGACTATCAAACTATGAGCGTGTAGGAACTGACTTTATTAATCACGTGGTATTATATCCTTTAAATAAAGAATTCTGTTTTCTGTGATATTAGCAGATTCTTATCCTTAATTCTTATTACAACTCCTCACTGCTGACTTTTTGTATGGTGAAAGTGAGCCAGACAGATATAGAAACCTCGACCCACCCAAGTTTTCTCATTAGAATATGATGTATGATTTTGTTCCGTCTGAATAAGCTTGCTCAGCAAATGCCTTCAAGCCGTCACTGTTTTTCATACTGACAGTCAAGAAGACAAAATATGCCATTATAATACCCAGGAGTGTGTGAATTTCTGTGTGTGTGTGTGTGTGTGTAGGTGGTGACATATCTGGCAGGCTGTGGTCTTCAGAGTTGTGCCATGCTGGTTGCTAAAGGTTACCCAGACCTCGGCTGGAACCCCATAGAGGGCGAGCGCTACTTGTCCTTCCTGAGGTTCGTCGTCTTCTGCAATGGTATGTCGACTTTCGTACTGAGTGCACAACGTACATAGAGTAGACGCTGACTCATCCTTTTGTGAATAACTGAAATCACCACCTTTTAATTAAACGCCTGTCTCCCTGTCGTGTTTGTTTACCAGGTGAGAGTGTGGAAGAAAATGCCAACGTGGTGGTGAAGCTGCTGATCAGACGTCCCGAGTGTTTCGGCCCCGCCCTGAGGGGAGAGGGAGGTCAGGGTTTGCTGGCTGCCATGAATGAGGCCATCAAGATCTCTGACGACCCTGCCCTGGACCTGCCCAAGACTCTCTCTGTGGTCACGAACGGGTATGAATCCACACCAGTTTCTTACATGCTGTTGAAAAGCCTGAGAATCGGCATTAAGATCATCACAGGACACTAAAAACCCACTGAGCTCTCACTAGTGTTGACTTTGTGGTGAATTGTTACGTTTGGTTAGATTTGCCTGTGTGTTTCTGAGCTCAGCGAAACAAGCATTATTCTTAGTTATTAGACTAATTAACAGTGCAAATCAGGTTGAATTTGAATTTCTGTTCATTCACTATGAGGAGAGTGAAGTTTACTTCTTACGCCTGCACAAAGGAACTGGAAATACAGGAATGTATTGCTTTGTTTTAATCAGAACTTTTATCATCTGATCGACTTTCCTCCCAAAACAAGAAAATCATCCAGCCATGTTTTAAGACATTTAAAAATACTCTTCTTAAAAGCTCATTTACTCATTCTCCCTCATACCATATGTATAAGTATGCAAATGTGTTTAGTAGCTGTTATAACACAAAATCATGCTTGTAGACATACGCCTCTGAAAACTCATTATCCTGTACAGTGAAGCTCAAACATCCAAGTGAAGAAACAATAAGGAGGGGGGGGGCTTTAAAATCTCCCTGTAATGGTGCAAAAACATCCTTCAGCTTTTTTTCATCATCTTGCTATATACAATTTTAACAATTAGTTAGTGTTTCAGAGAGGTTTTTTTTAACTTATCCTGTCTTTTTCAAGTTGAGGGGTGTCCCAGACTAACAGGGGGGGTGTGTGAAGAAGATTGATAGACAGACGAAACACTTTTTTTTTTTTTTTTGTTACCCGGCCTGCTAGAGAGAGAGAGAGAGAGAGAGAGAGAGAGAGAGAGAGAGAGAGAGAGAGAGAGAGAGAGAGAGAGAGAGAGAGAGAGAGAGAGAGAGAGAGAGAGAGAGAGAGAGAGAGAGAGAATAGGCTATATATCATGATTTATTGGGAGAAAAAAGCAATTCTCGTTAAAACCAGACATATTGCGCCCCTATATAGCCCGAATGGAATGATCTTTTGTTTCATGACCTAATTTTACCGCCACTGCAGCGAATCATGCTCCTTAGATCGAATCCTCGACTTCGGGGTCACCCCTTTTCAATATACATTTTAACAAAAAATAATAACAGCTGGGAACAGTGATAAAATTATTTTTAAGTAAGTCTTGAATAACCAAACATTAAAGCGAAGACATAACTTTACCATCACACAGAACTGCTTGTCTAGTTAGAGGTTTAAGAGAAGAGAATAGAGCAGCCTTGACATTGATGGAAGCTGTGAGTAAAGCTGTGTAGAACGTGTCGGGGCCTTGCCTGCTCACATCATTATGCAAAGACTGTAATACACTGACTGCATTTCAATGGGGTAGGTTAGTATTGGATGAAGTGAGGCGAGGGATTGGGAAGCGAGTCAAAATCAATGTGTATAACTCAGTGGCCTGTCTGGAGATCATGTATTGTGCTTATAATTCCTCACATAACTGCTGGAATCTATTTCTCTTCTGGAACCCATTTTCTTCTCAAATTGCCTTGAATCAAATGACTAATTGAGCTAACGGTTCCTGATTGTCTTCGTAAGAGGGAGGTGTGCAGCATCCTATATAGGTGTGTTTGTGCGTTTCAGGTCTGGTGAGGAAGAAGGAGAAGTTATTCACATGGGCAACGCCATCATGTCCTTCTACTCGGCTCTTATTGACCTGCTGGGACGCTGCGCTCCAGAGATGCATGTGAGCTGCTTTTTCCATCATGCACAGACTCACTTTCATGTTATCACCGTCCTCTAAACAATAACCGAGGCCTCTAGAAAATCTGAAACGACTTCAGATTGTACAGAACTCTTTTAACCACAACCAAGAGGTACGATCATACCACGCCTGTTTTAGCCTCTTTACATTGGCTCCCTGTTTGATCCTATTGATTACCCTCAAAGCTCTTCATGACCTGGCTCCAGACTATACAGTATTTAAGACCTTTTAATCCCCCGTGAACATTTGCCTCGTTTGACATCCACTGGCGTTGGTCTTCTGACTCCAGCAGAGCACAGCCTGAAAACTAAAGAGGACAAAGCGTTTACAATCTCTCTCTGGGATCTGTCTAACTGTCTGAGTCAGTGTCATCTTTTAAGTCTCTTCTGAAAACATTTATCGGAAAAGCTCATCTGATCTAGATTTTATCTGAGCTGCCCGTTTATGTTATTAGTTTTCAAATTTCTTATTACTTTAAGATTTTTAATTCTGCCTTTAATGTATTTTATCATTAATTTTGGTATTTTATCTCCTTTTCGACCATGATACACTTATTACTTTGTTTTGATAAGTCCTCTATAGATAACATTTATTATTATTATTTCCTTTTTGTGTCTATTGCAGCTTATCAATGCGGGTAAAGGTGAAGCGCTGCGTATCCGAGCCATCTTGCGCTCTCTGGTTCCCACGACTGACCTGGTGGGCATCATCAGCATCCCCCTCAAAATGCCAGTGCTTAATAAAGGTATGTTGGTCTTAGTGGTTGTTGGTTTTGAATAACAAAAGATAAACAGGAATAATGCAGTGGAACCGGGTGCAGCAACAAAAACAAGCAACGGTCAGTTTAAAAAGTCTAATAGCAGCCAAAAGTGACACAGAAAATCCTCCAACCGATGCAGAAAAAGGGTTTTTTTGGACGAAAGACGAACACTCGTAGCAACGATGTAAATAATGATTTCAAATGTATTTTCCTTCATTTATATATTCTGCACGGTATTAAGTGACAAATTGGACCACCATAAGATGTACAATTATTACCTACGCTGTTGTGACACAGTTTATTTAGGCTGTTCTTGCAAATAATGCTCTCTGCTACATGGACATAGAGAAAATTACTCTTTAAAAATCCTTGCCCTTAATGGCCTAAATGTTGATTTTGACTTTGTATTGTAATACCTAGGCATCCCACTACCTCTGTCTTTCAGCTTTTTATGTTTTTTTTAAAAATGGAATTATTTTTTATCTATGTAGAATAATATTTTTCTGTTTGTTTGTTCGTTCCAAATCTATTCGTGAGATATTATGCATTTCCCTTGCGGTCTCCTCTTTAGGAACGGAGTCAGTGCTCAATACCCTTGAGAAACTGTCATGTTAAAACGTTGGTAAATTATGAAATCATTTTTTATATCGTGGCTACGAATGTGTGACTATCTTCCATCACACTTTTGCTTTTATTGTGGTCAGCAACTATCCAACACTGGTGTGCATTCCTCCTCTCACCTCATCCTGACACTGGTCTCACAAACAGCACTCTGATGACACATTTTGATTTAAGCCGAATATACAAACATAAGCGACAATATATCAGACTCTAATTTTCTCTGCTGCCTACTGAACTAACATGCTACATTACTTACATTAATGTATCTGCACAACTCTTCTCAGCTCTCCTAAGCTCTGGAGGTATATCATGAAAATGTGTCGTACCAGCCAGGCTTTCAGGACTGAATATCTGCTCACTTCTCCCAGAAAAAAAGTGTGCCTACAAGGTGTTTCTAGCAACTTTGCAGCTTGTGCTTTTCTTCATGATTTTAGGTGTAGTTATCATTTTACTTATAAAAAAAAAAAAAGCGCCATCTTCAGCAGTAATCGCACAAGAAAATTACCTTCATATCCAATTTTCTTAATGACATTTTCTTAAAAGAAAGCAAGCTGTGTCTTTAATGACTGAACTCATTTTTCTTTTGTAATAACTTTCCACAGCTTATCATTCCTGAACTCACTTTGACCTTAAATACAGTTATGTTTTGTTTCTACATCTTTTGTTCATAATGTATCATTACATAATTAGTATTGTTTCATACTGTATTAAAAGATTCACTTTTTAAGTGAAATACGCTTAAACAGTCAGGAATACTAAGAAAAGTATCAAATTAAACGGAAACAATAAATACAATGTTGACACTGAACTGAAACTTTTTCCCCCTAAAATGTGTTTAACCTTCAGATGGTACACTGACAGAACCTGACATGTCAGCCTGTTTCTGTCCGGACCACAAGGCCTCCATGGTGCTCTTCCTGGAACGAGTGTACGGCATCGAGGACCAGAGCTTCCTGCTCCACATGTTGGAGGTCGGCTTCCTGCCTGACCTGCGAGCCTCTGCGTCTCTGGACACGGTGAGTGAGAGGAAACCCCGATAACTTAGCAAACCTTCACCTTCAAACTTTCATTTTGTTACTCACTAACAACCAAAACATTTGTTTCCCACGTATCTTAAAAGAGCACATTTTAGCCTGTAGTTGCACAAAGTAAAAGTGCTCGTTGCTAGCATGTGTAACATTAGATCTTTGTCTTCTCTATCGCTGTTCATGTTGCATTTCTAACTGTAATGGTGTTGTCATCATAGCAATCATTCCTGTGCACACAGGTGAGTTGGCGTTTCCAGTTTGCTCATTAGATAAATGAGAGTAATAAATAATAAAAACTAATAATTTAGTGGCATCTAGTGGTGAAGTTGCAGATTGCAACTAACTTCAAAACCCAGTGTTAGGTTTGTCTGTTTTGGGAAACTGTAGCAACATATCGGGGCAACTCGGTGGACTCTGAAGAAGAACTGCTCCACATGTAGACATGAAGGGCTCATTCTAAGCTAAGAAAACACAAAGATTCTTAGTGTCAGGTGATTAAACAATAATAAAAACAGAGTTATGAATATCATATTCCTTTTCTGCTAATAGATCTCCCTACATCCTACATACTGGACCTTTTAACACATATTTATTCTTTTTGCTGGTGCCGGGAGCTTATTTCCACTCCAACCTTCTATTAATCATTAGATGTGGAGAGATGTGTTTTGTGCCTCTTCATCCTTTAGTTCACATGTATTGTATTCCGTTCCTCAGGAGGTGTTGAGCACCACTGAGACGGCGTTGGCCATGAACCGGTACATCGGCTCGGCCCTGCTGCCTCTGCTCACCCGCTGCGCCGCTCTCTTCAGCAACACGGAGCACTACGCACAGCTGATTGACTCCACGCTGCAGACAATCTACCGGCTGTCCAAAGGACGCTCGCTCACCAAAGCCCAAAGGGACGCCATCGAGGAGTGCCTGCTGGCTATCTGCAAGTAAGGCCCGCTGAGCTTTGATCAGACTCGGCTGAGGGAAAGTAATAACGGGGGGAGGTGGAGATCTGCAGAGGCTACACCGTTATTCTTTCAAACAATGGCACTGTCAAATGGCTTGCCTCAGGGTTCAGCACAACACGTATTGAACAGAACAGGACAAACTGCAGGAAACGGTGACATTTGGCATAATAGATTAATGCTGTATTACCACTTAACCAATCTTTTGTCACTTTTAGACTCCAATAATCTGATATTTTTGACTTTATAACATTTATTCAGTGAAAGCAGGTAAACTTCAGTAGTGATTCAAATGAATTGTTACCTAAAACCCTGAATGTTTATTTTGTCAAATGAATAAGGCTAGATATGTAAGATGTGCAACTTGCCACAAATAGTAATACTGCCTTACTAACTAAACAATTTCAATTTTATAAGGGCCGAATTTAGCATCAGCAACATTATACTTTACTAACAGCCAATTTGGTATTGACAGAATGATCACACTGATACTTTGTAACCACATAATGTTAGCAGCCATTTTGAATGTCTTTGACAGTTTAACCTCGACTGACCCTGAATCATGCAGCTTTGTGAATACACATAGATAAGGCCACATTTCAGAGTACATTTATATTTCAGTTCAGGTGCTCAGCTTGGTCTAATTGCACATGAGAGAATTAAATCAGATACGTGTGCTGTGTATAATAGATTGAATCTGCAGTTATTATAGCTATTGTATCCAATTTACGATACCTAGGGAGTCTCGAATCACTGCACCTGTATTTTTATGATTCACTAATGTAATTCTTCTATTTCACAGGCACCTGCGTCCCTCCATGATGCAGCAGCTGCTCAGGCGGCTGGTGTTCGACGTTCCTATGCTCACTGAATACTGCAAGATACCTATAGGGGTGGGAGACAGTTTCTTTTCACTATTGTGCTTGATTTATTAGTTGAAACAAGAGTTATGGTATAATTATAACAAGCAATCCGAGGCATCGCATATTTCACAACCCATTTATTTTCCTCATTTGCTGTGTTGAACGCCCAGACATATTGTTTCCTCATCCAAGCATTTCTTTAAGTCAGTTTGAAGGCAGGTGACATGAGCCATCATGTATTTGACCCTTTATTCATGGACTACAGTATACATAGTAAAAACCTTATTGTTTGGCCATTGATGTGCAAGAATTTTTAATATAGTGGAACTAAAATCGTTATGTTTTCTTTCATATTTGATTTCTAGCTTCTGACCAACCACTATGAGCAGAACTGGAAGTACTATTGTCTGCCTTCTGGTATGGCCGGCTTTGGCATAGCCTCCGAGGAGGAGCTCCTCCTAACCAAGAAACTCTTCTGGGGAATCTTTGACTCCCTGTCTCAGAAGGTACAACCAGAAACCCTGTTGTGTAGATTATTCATTAAGATTCACTGACACTGTGCGTCTGTAGTGTTTATGATTTTAGAAAGCTGTATTACTTCTCTTTATTTTCTTTACCTAGTCTTCTTCTTGCTAATTTTACCTCTGAGAATAAATCAGGAGGCAAAGCAATTTGATGTCCTTAAATCGCTGCATAACTAAATGTTTAGTAGTGTATTGGTGTCTGCTCTCTAAAGCTGTTTGCTTTTGATTTTTAATATTCAGTTTTTTAGACAAAACTTAGAACAACAATAAACAAGAAAGTTCTTGGTAGTCAGGGGTAGTGAAATGAAAGCTCAATGGAGTGCCTGGGAGCAGTGCAGCTGAGACGAAGCCAAAACAGATGAATCATTTATCAGTCTGTGACAAGCCATCTCTTGGTGCAGACTTTATCCTGCTTTCTGTCTTTTATTTTGCCTCCTCATCGTTTTCTCTGCCTGTCTTTGCTCTACTCAGTCTAAGCAGACATGTCCTCATTCTGCTGATCTGTCTCTTCTGTAGAAGTATGACGCTGACCTTTTCAAAATGGCCATGTCATGCCTGTCTGCCATCGCTGGAGCCTTGCCTCCAGACTTTGTGGATGCCAGTCTTGGAGCGACACTGGAAAAACAGGCATCGGTGGATGCACAGGGCAACTTTGATCCTAAACCCATCAACACCGCCAAGTGAGTGGTCTGAAAAGGCATTTACTTACTTTTAGATTAAAAGGCACAATTTTGGAAAAAAATAAATCAAATATATAAAACTGTTGCACTTCTGCCAATGTTGGCTTTTGTTTAAAAATGGTAATTTAATCAAGATTGGTGGGTTTGTCTGTAAATCAAAACAAAGCTTTTGCTTTAAGTAAAAATAACTTTGAAATAACTATTTAAATATTATTTTCACTTTCTAGCATCTCTCTTCCTGAAAAGCTTGAGTACATTGCCAACAAATATGCAGAGCATTCCCATGACAAGTGGTCCTCAGAGAAGGTTAGTCCCTGTCCGTGTGGGTTTAAGGTTTTCCTCACCAATGCTGACATTTAATTCATGCCATCTCTGATAAATATTGATAACCTCATTTTTTTTAAATTTGTGTTCTGTCTGGTACAGTAGCATGCCTGGCCAGCAAGCACTCACAATATATAACTTAGTTTATATTCCTGAAATGCATAGTACTATAAGGCTGCAACTGTTGTTGCAGGTGTCAGCAGGCTGGAAACATGGAGACAGCCTGGACGAGCAGGACAAAACCCATCCACTGCTGAAGCCTTACAAAGCTCTGAGTGAGAAGGTACATACACACTGGTACATGCACACTGGTACATACACACTGGTTCATACACAGCTGCTGTTAGGGGAGCAGGAAGCATTCTTTCAACCGCTGATTGTGTATCAAACATAAGGTACTTTTTTTCTGAGTGAAAGAATTCTCTCACCGTGGCAAAGCTGTTTAAAGACGGACATAAGTTGCATGCAGGGGCAGAGCCAGTGTCGCAATTTCTTAAGAGGACAAATTAATTGGCCAACTTGAAAACTTGACTGGCATGGAAGAAAAGTTTTCAGTCAGGGTGAACCTCAAACACACATTTTTGAATGCGTCATGCTAAACTACTCATTAACATGAAACTCCAATAGAGAAATAACCTCTAAAAAAATGTAGAAAGTAGTTTTATTTACGCATCCGAATGGTTTGTCTTGTAAGAACATTTTCACCCACGTTGAACTGTCACACCAACTTTTGTGTGTTCAATATGTAGGAGAGAGAAACATACCGCTGGCCAGTGAGAGAGTCACTGAAGAGCATGCTGGCTATGGGCTGGAACATTGAGAGGACCAAGGAAGGAGACGCCATGTTCCAACAACGAGAAAGTGAAAAACAGAGAAAGACCTCTGAGTCTCAGGTAACATCCTGATGTAGGATCCACTTATTACGATCGTGTTTCCATCACAATTAGACATTAATGTTCACACAAACGTTTCCTTATTCACTATCTAACACACTTAAATTCACAAGATTCTCCTTTTTTAAGTTGTCTTTGTCTTTTGCTGTCGTGTTTTACCTTGCACAGAGTCCATCCCTAACTTAATCACACTACTTTAGGAACAACAACATTTAGACAGCGGCTGCAGTGTTTAACAGTGCCGTCTGTGGTGGGATGAGGTTGATCCAGCCTTGCAGAGTGAAGCCATGTGCTTCCTTAGCAAATAGTTTTTCCTCGTAAATTTGGCTCTTTAATCTCAGAGAATGGTCCCCGCTCTGTAACGTTTTACTTCTTAATATGCTTTCATATCATGATGGTTCTGTAACATCAAGTTTAATTTTCTCTTCTGAATGTTTAGCAGTGCTCATACCTACCACTGAAATGCTACTCTGTTTAGTGTAGCCAAACCAGACGCATCACTCCCTGTACAGAAGAGCATTTTTCCAGGAAAAAGCTACCAAAATGTTAAGAACTGCAAATGTTAAAACTATGAGTCAGATACAGCTGTAGTGTGCCAGCTAGCAAAGGGTAGTAAACCTCACATTGATTTGATGAGAAATATTAAAAATAACTGATGCATTTGTATTGAAATCTGGTTTGTTTTGTCTCTATCTGACTTTGTAGATTAATGGATTCAGTCCTGCTCCAATGGAGTTGCACAATGTCACTTTGTCTAGAGAGTTACAGGTTGGTTTTTGTTCAACTTTTTCTCATTGTTGTAATAATATGATCATTGTTCTAATATGCTCTAGTCTCAGTGTGCGAATTGTCTTGTTAACACAAACCCAATGTCTTCAGACTTGATTACATTTGAATGTGTGCTGTACCTGCAGGGCATGGTGGAGGTTGTAGCAGAAAACTACCACAGCATCTGGGCCAAGAAGAAGAAAACTGAACTCGTTGGCAAAGGTGTGTTAGTGTGCAGTTTAAAAATACGCTTGAGTTTCGGTAATTCTGACTAGTGAGCCGTGTAAAGCTGTATGAAATGATGTTTGAATTTGATTGGACTTGTCAGGAGGAGGGACCCATCCGCTGCTGGTTCCCTATGACACCCTGACAGCTAAAGAGAAGTACAGAGACCGAGAGAAGGCCCAGGAGCTCTTCAAGTTTCTGCAGATCAGTGGCTATGCCATCATAAGGTTACCCTCCTCTCCCTCCAGTTTGTCCTTCCTTAAATAAGTAACACTAAGAAACACAAAGCACAATGTCACAACAGCTCCAAATCAAAGTTTCCTATATTGTGTATGTCAGGCGAAACTTAACCAATATTTGTATCTGTCTAATCACAATATTTCCCTAAATTGACCGTGATTTCGCCTGACCTGTTAGACTGTGCTTAATGAAGTCATTCTAGTCTAAATTTTAATGAGCACTGCTATGAATACAAACCATTTTTTTCTTTATATCAAACACTTTGCTTTCGGTAATTGATTAAAAAAAGAGTAATTTGATCTAGAGAAGCACTGATCGATACAGAACATCGACACGGACACTAACGTCACAGACACACACACACACACACACACACACACACACACACACACACACACACAACATGACGTCGGTGTCGAAGTTCCTCAGTGTGAGAATCGGTCATTGTAAAATTGCAGTTGGTACATCCCAAATCTGAACAGTAACTATTTGTGATTTCTTGACTTTCTTCCCTCTGACAGAGGTCTGAAAGACATGGAGCAGGACTCATCATCCATGGAGAAGCGTTTTTCCTACAAGTTCCTCAAAAGGCTACTGAAGTACATTGACTCTGCCCAGGAATTTATCGCTCATCTTGGTGAGTGTGTGCCATTTTAAACACAAGTGCACTAAGAGGTGCTTTATATTGATTCAGAATTTGTCCTCGACGCTGACCTCGCCACTTAACACTGTTGTTAATCCAGAGGCTATGGCCACTAGTGGGAAGACGGACAAATCACCTCATGACCAGGAAATCAAGTTCTTTGCCAAGGTCTGGAACGCTTTTTGCAACAGAACCACTGACATGTTGTTGAATTTACTCTTAATAAAGCTGTAATTAAGGTTTGAGTCTCATCCCTGCATTTCTTCTCTCCAGGTGTTGCTTCCTCTGACGGATCAAACTTTCAAGAACCACGGTCTCTACTTCCTGTCCACGCCCAGCAAGAGCCTGAGCAGCTGTGGCTGTGCTTCCAACAAAGAGAAAGAGATGGTCACCAGGTACTGTGTAGGAGCAATGGATAATCTGTGTAGTCAGCCTTTTCCATTGTCAGGTTGTTGCTATTCAGAGATGTTTTGCAATGAAGTCCTCCCTTTTAGCTCAATGGGAGGAGTTCTCTTTAATATTGTCATCAGAACTTTTCTTATTTCCTTTGCTTACTTTGCTTTTTTTTTTCTTTGTTCTCTCTGAAGCTTTTTGTTCAACTCTGTCCTTACCGTCTTTCTTTTCCAGCTTGTTCTGTAAGCTGGCAGCTCTTGTCAGACACAGGATTTCTCTCTTTGGTAAGGTTGGCATTGCCTCTGTGTGCTCGTGTGCCCCTTTGCTTTGAAATCTCTTTCCTCGTCTACAGTAAATGTTTCTCTCACAGGAAGTGACTCTGCAATGATGGTGAGCTGTCTGGACATTCTCTCCCACACGCTTGACACCAGGTAAGTTCTCTGTATATGCACAGTGACCCATCAAGTAGGCAATAAAGCTAGTCTTGAGCACGCACACATTAGCCCCCGTGTTCCCTCCCCTCTCTCAGAACGGTGATGAAGTCCGGCTCAGAGCTGGTCAAAGCCGGGTTTCGGACTTTCTTTGAGAACGCGGCAGAGGACCTGGAGAAGCTGCTAGAGATGCTCAAACTGGGGAAGTTCATGCAGTCCCGTGCCCAGCTGAAGAGCGTCACACAGAGCATCAACTATGTGACTGTGGCGCTGCTGCCCATCCTCACTGCCCTCTTTGAGCACATCACAACATACGAGTTTGGACTGGACCTGCTGTGTGAGTTTGTGTTTATCACTCACTGATTTCAATTTTTTTTTTTTTACTTCATTTATATTGCGTTTTGTTTAAAAAGCAAACATGAATATAGCACAACGGGGCAGACAGCGATTGTAAATTGTGCTCAATTAATGGTGCTATCAGCGGCCACAATCCTTTCTTTGTGATTTTTTTTTTATGGAAGTAAAAAGTTTGCTGAATGTTTTTGTTTGTTTCAGTGGACGATGTGCAGCTGTCCTGCTACCGTATCTTGACTTGTTTCTACTGTCTGGGAACAGGAAAGAACGTCTTCGTGGAGAGGTAGGTGGCCAAACTTTTCTTAAACTCTGCAGCAGGACACACGAGCGGTACTGTCTATTTGATCATTACGTTTATGACTCCTTGGTAATGATTAATGGTTGCTATAATTTCTATCATCCACTAGAATTGATACCAAGGAGCTGTGAAATAGTATTTCATAAACTATATTATGCTTGTCACTGTTAATTAGGATATGTCTGTAAAGCTTTTTGATGAACTCGTATGTGTGACAAATGCACTCAGGACTTGAAGGAGGATTTATGATACCTCATGTACCCGTATACTTATTTAAAAATGTACTATGATACACTTATGCAATAGTTTCTGTGGTACAGTATGCGTTACAAAATGAAGGCAGAGATTTATTATTCAGTTATATTTCTAAACTATATCAACCTAGTGGGAAGGACACAACAGAAACACTTCATAATGTCAACTGTCTTTCATTAAAACCATTATTCTCTCAACTTACACTTCTTAAATTTACATGTGGATCTGCAGGCATCTTCCAGTGCTGGGGGAGAGCCTGGCGACTCTGGTGGGAGCCATGCCTGTGGCGTTCCTGGAGCCCCACTTAAACGCCCACAACCCTCTGTCTGTATTCAACACAAAGACCCCCCGAGAGAGAGCCAGTGAGTGTCCACCTAATGCTCCTTTTTATTTTGATCATTATCCCACTCATTTGCAATGTTTTGCTCTTCCTGTGTAACATTTATACTTTATAGTTAGCATTAAAAGTTGTCATTAAATGTTGTCTTTTTCTCTTCTAGTCCTGAGTATGCCGGACACGGTGGAGGAGATGTCTCCGGAGATGCCCCGTCTTGACAGACTGCTGAAAGATGTCAGCGACGTCTCAGAGTCTGGCGCTCGCTACAGCGACATGCCAGAGGTCAGAAGGACTGATGGGATATTTGAATGTATACAAACAGCTGCATTTTTTAGGCATTTGGTCCCACATGGTCACTGCTTGAATGCTAAAGAGTATCGTGGCGTAGTTACAAAAAGTCGCTATGGAACATGGTCTATATGAAGATGTGCATGTTATACTGTATGTCGTCCAAACTATGTCTTACTATGAAGTATTTTAACATAAAAAAATCATACAAATATATCCAAATATATGGATAATTTTGTCAGAAGTCAACAATAACATGTTTGATATTGATGGAAACTAGAAGAAGTCTAGCTTTCTAATCCACCTAAAAGAAACATGGCTAGAAACACCCTGCATCCACTTATTACAGGGAAAGAAGCAATCAAACTTTACTTCTTTTTTTTACCAAGGCATATGTTGTTTTTGGCAAAAAATTGCAGATTTTAGTTACCTACGGTTCCACAGTGAGCCTCAGGGAGGAGTCATCGGCCATCTTGGTCCCCTTAGACTCACTCTCAATGGTGGGAACTCGTCACCTCTGGTGGCTGTATCCGAAGACTGACACCATTGAGCTTCATGACATTCTTCTCTGAGGCGTAACTGTGGATACCCTTGTGTTCAGTGTTTTTTTGGAGACTGATGTTATATGTAACATGGCTATACGGAGATAAAATGTGGTTTAAATTAAAGCTCTTCATTGTGCATATATTTGTAAAAAAGCATGTCTAGTTTAAAAAAAAAACCTTCACTGTTCAACTGAAATGTGACTAAATTGTTCAACAAAGATTACATGGATTTGAGTGTAGGGCTGTTATTAGACCTTATCAGTGTGCTGCACATCCAAGATTTAAGTAACTATTCACATAAGATTTTTATACCTACGTGACATATTTGCACAAATGGATTTGTACAACTCTTGTGTTGCCTCAAAATCAACCATGCAGACATTTCAACTTGAGCCTCTCTCCTGCAGGTCATTGAGGTGGTCTTTCCCATGCTGTGTAACTATCTGTCCTACTGGTGGGAGAAAGGTTCGGAGAACTCTCCTCCAGGGGCCCAGTGCTGCACTATGGTGACCTCTGAACACCTCAGCTTAATTTTGGGAAACATCCTCAAGATCCTGAACAACAACCTGGGCATCGATGACGCCCCCTGGATGAAGAGGATCGCAGGTAAGTGCCAGGCTCCAGGCCGTTAGAGAAAGACTGAATATGATTTGAAAGGGTTTCATGCAGGTTCGTATTCTGTTTTTTCCAGACTTGCAAAGGCAGGGCTTGTAATAGGTTTATTTTACTTAGTTGGGAAACGGAAGAGAGAATTTTACAAATGAATCTTCATGGAAGCATGCAATTACATGTCATCAGGTGGTGAGTTTTGTTCTCAACAGATAGAAACTGCCCTGCTGTCTCCTTTTCTCTTTTAAATAATATTAACAAACAAGTGAAGCTTCAGCATAATAATAAAATCTCTCCAAAGTTATTCTAAATGATGACGCCCTTGTGGAAACCTTAATTTTGTTTTTGTAGAATATTTGCATGTATTAGTGCTCATTCCTCAGTGGGAGTTCAGGAAAGGCCAGATAAACATAATTGGCTGCTGTGAAGGCAGATAGCCTGAAGCATTTTCTCACTTTTTAAAACCACATTTGAATATTTTATGAATGTAGAATATGCAAGTTAAACAAGCAAAAAGTTCCTATGCTGTATCCTGTATTAAACTATCTTTTCAATATTATTTCCTGTTTCCATTGTCTCTGTCTCCAGTCTACTCTCAGCCAATCATCTGCAAGGCTGGAGCAGATCTGCTGAGGACCCACTTCCTGCCCACACTGGACAAACTGAGGCAGAAGACAGTGAAGGTGGGAGCTTAAAATATAATGTACATTGTATCCTATGCTCAATGACACTTGTGGGTAAAGTAGATTTTTTTGCTGACTCCATCGTAAGGGGCTGAATTTATAGTGTATTTATGGAGCAGTCAGTAGTCAGAAGAGCTGGTCCACGAACTTTATGCTTAGTCACACCTGCTGAGAGTAACAGTAACTCTGTCACTTACTGAGAGAGCATACAGGGAGGAGATTATTACCGCTGAGTTGGAAGGGGTCTTGTGTGAGGACATTTTTGCTAATGCATTGATTGCTGGAGATGAGTTGTTGATGTGCTGCAAACGAAGGTTGTGGCTGAAGAGGAGCTGCTGAAGGCCGACGGTAAAAGTGACAACCAGGAGGCCGAGCTGCTCATCCTGGATGAGTTTGCTGTGCTCTGCAGAGACCTCTACGCCTTCTACCCCATGCTCATCCGTTATGTGGACAACAACAGGTACAATATCAGCAGAGAAAGAATAGTCTCTATTGCAAGATTTTCAGGGGGATTTTTTTTATCATCAAACATTAGTTTGTCCAGTTTTAAACATCATGATTGTTTTCCTGTAGTCCCTGAGCTTTATCCACCTATATGTCTGATTTATGAAAGCTTAGTATCGCCGTGACCTGCACAGATGTAACACGACGTAATGTAACTCAATAAAAAATGTCTGGTTCATGTCTCCGTCCATTCCAGGTCCAGGTGGCTGAAGCAGCCGGATGGAGACTCCAACGAGCTCTTCAGGATGGTGGCGGAGATCTTCATCCTCTGGTGCAAGTCCCATGTAAGTCTTACTATTCAATCAAGAAGTCATATCACAATATGACGTTTGATAACAGTATGCTGGTCTTAAAGGGTTGTCTTTCTTGATTAATGTCTTTTCTTTCTCCTCTGAACCCAGAACTTTAAGCGTGAGGAGCAAAACTTTGTGGTTCAGAATGAGATCAACAATTTGGGCTTCCTGACTGGAGAGGGCAAGGCGAAGATGTCCAAGGTAAATGTAATGCATTACATGTGGTATGGGTGAAGACAAAATATTTGATATTGCCGATGGTTAGCTTTATGAAAAAGACTTATGAAAGTGATTGGGGCAAAAAAAAGAATTCTTGATTAACTTGATTAGTAAAAACATCTTTGTAGCAAAGCTTAATTTAATCCAACAATTAATTCATTCTTTTTGTATCCAAAGCCCAATGCATCTTGTTCTTCTGCTCAATTTTAGGCCAGAAACTATTAAAAACTTCTCAACGAGTCATATTGAAGTTTTTTCATTACGAAGATCATGGGCACTGTAGTTTATTTCAAGTCAATCGGACATAAACGCTCCAGTCGTAAATACTCACTTAAGCACCAAATGTGTATTTATTTGTGGCAAAAATAGCAAATGTTACTAAAACAAGTGAAAAACAGGCTAAGAACTACAGTAGCCAGCTGTTTGAGAAAAATACTCGGCCATTTTTAAACGGATACTTTTATATTTGTGAGCCATTTCTTTAATATTTACCTCTTTAGCTAAAAGGGCTAGCGGGACTGAGTACCACAAATGTCAGGGGAGTCTAAGTATTGAGAGACTGAATGACCTATAAAATATTAAAGAAATCACTTCAATTAAACAGGCATTTATTCATTTATTTCCTTTAGTTTTTACTTGGGAACAGTAGCAATCAACACTGACAAATCTTCCGTCTGCATGAACTTCATGTGGGTCCGTAATTGAGCTCTGCAAACCTGAAATGTCATCGTCTGGCCAATAAATACTTAAGTTATTAGCATTGCGCTAATGGTTTAGGTTTTCAGACAGTAAAGATCTGAATTCAAGCCCGTTAAGCTTTAAGAGAGTGTAGGTAACGTTTACTCAGTGAAGGCGAGGCAGCTCACAGGCCTCCCAAGATGAATAACCTTTCTGTGGAAGAGGGGACGTCTTCATTCTGTAAGACAGATGTCCTGTGATGAACCCAGGAGATGGGCCAGAGTACATCTTAGTTCTCTCTGGCTTCATGTTGGACTTGTCTCACTCCTCACCTGCTGTCCTATTCACGGTGTCAGCACTTTGCAAAAGCTGAACACGACCTGAATACTTTACCTGACGGGATCCACTTGCGCTCCGTTTTTTTGCTACAGACTTCGCTAATGAGAGGAAAAGTCCTTCGAAGCACTTCTCCTGGGTTTTTAATAGACATGTGCTGAGCACAGTGAATATGTAGACGGGAGATGTTCTACAAATCAACCGTATGAGTTCAAACCTCTCAAATTCACCTCCACATCGAGGGTTTACGACGTGACACTTCATGCGGATAATTTGTTGTGGTAAAGTCGGGTCATATATCTGGATGTTGGCGGTGTTTGGTCCAGCAGTCGCTCAACAAGCTGTCACTGTGGGAGTTTGTTGTTTATTTGTTTTGGCGGAGCCGGACACTTTATTTATTTGCGCTCTTGGGTTGTTTTTGACGCAATAGCTCACAGTGGAGCAAATCTCCTCAGCTCTTGATCCCGGATGACTGCTTGTATATTGCGTATACAGTACAATAATAAATAAACACGATAAACCAAAGAACAAAACGCATACAATAATAGACTGTTGCACAACCGGATGGTATTTGAGTGAGCTGGATTATTTTTGCTCTCTAAATCCCATTGATGATAAAAGTTTATGATAATACTTTTTATTTTTTCCTGTGGCACAAGTCAAGCATGAAATGCAACACAAAGAGCTGTAGATAAAAAGCAAAAACTAATCATATTTACAATAAAATAATTAAACAAGGACAATGAAATAGCATAAAGTTAAATTACAAATACAAGATAGGGCAAGTTGAAATAATTGTGAGGAAGTAACCAGTGTTAAAAAGGTATGTCTTTTAAGATTTAATTCTCTCCTTCCTCTCTGTAGTCTGGGGGCGACCAGGAGAGGAAGCACAAGCGGCGTCGAGGCGAGTACTACTCCATCCAGACCTCCCTTATCGTCGCTGCACTGAAGAAATTGCTCCCCATCGGCCTCAACATGTGCACCCCAGGAGACCAGGAGCTCATCTCCCTCGCCAAGATACGCTACAGTCTGGTAATGCCTAGTTCACACTACTGGACCCAAGATCAGAGGCCCGTTGGCTCGGCGCTCCCAAGATGAGATACATGTACTTTATATTAAGGCAGAGCGGTGCCTCTTGACCAGTCTTATGTAATCGTCTGGTCGTTCTTTGCATCACAGACTTCAGCTTTTATTTCATTATGCTGGGGATTATTTAGAGGGAGTTTAAAAGAATTGAGGAAGTTTTGTTGTGATGCAAATTAAAGCCCTTAACCAACTATAAATGTCTTCTTTGGTGCGGTACACATTCAGTGAGTTATGGAATTACAAATGTGTTTCAAATGTTGTCCAATGTGATAGCTTAATACAGAAATAGAAGCACCCTGTCCATTTACTTTTAAAGTCTTCTACTAATAGGGTATTAACAATGCATTTCTTACTCTGATATGAATACCCTTTCGCTTCATAGAAAGACACAGACGATGAGGTGAAGGAGCACTTGCGTCAGAATTTCCATCTTCAGGACAAGGTGAGACGATGAGAAGATCAGTTTCAGTGATACAAGTACAACGCTGCTGTTTCTTTATTGATTTTGAGTGTGAATGTGTCGTAGTCTGATGACCCAGCGGTTCAGTGGCAGCTGAACTTGTACCACGACGTGGTGGTGAAGAGCGAGGAACCTGCAAACTCGGAACACACGGTGGACCGAGTGCAGAGCATCTCAGCTGCAGTCTTCCACCTGGAGCAGGTAGAAACATACACAACAATTCATCACAGGACGTCCTTTCAGACACAAAATCTATATCTGCTCAGGTGACACATTATGGCACGAAAGGCAGCTTTGATTATTAGGCAACAATCTATTCAAATCATGTCCTGTTTTTCTGTCTTTTATTTTATTTTGAATTAGAACAATTTGGGGTTTGGGACTGTTGTTTGGACATAACAAGCAGTTTGGAAACAGATTAATTGATAATGAAGATCTTCATTTGTTGCTGCAATACAGTAGCAAGCATATAGCATCTTTGTCACTACACAACTGGTCCCCACTTTGCGTTTCACCGTCGTCATTGCTTCATCCCTCAGGTGGAGCAGCCTCTGAGAAATAAGAAGTGTTTCAGGCAGAAGCTCCTGTCCAAACAGCGTAAGCGTGCCGTGGTGGCGTGTTTCCGCATGGCTCCACTCTACAATCTACCCAGGTGATTTACAATGTCAATAATGCAATATTGACATAAAAACCCAATTAAGACATTGCTTTATCTCAATCTAACCGAACATAACAGGCAATCACCGAGTAGTCGTCGGGGGGGTTGGGGCATTTTATTTCTGGATTGTGTGTCCATGTAAACCCCTCATCACCTCCCTAATGACATTCTCTCCTCTGTGTTGTTTTCTTGCATAACACTACCTCATCCTCCCTCAGATACAAAAATAATAATTACTTCCTGAATGGCTATCGGGAGGTTTGGCTGGAAAGGGCATTCAAAGCCTCCAGCTTTGACCGCCTGTTCTCCCTGCTGACGGTAAAGTGAAACTACAGGGCGAATGCTTCATCAGTTCAATCCCCCCCCTTCATCCACCAGGCTGTGGACCGACCTCTGCCTACCTGCCAACCAATTGTTTCTACACTGTTGATTCTGATTGGTCAGCTAGCATGAGCCCCAGAATTGACCGAAAAAACAAACTTATTTGGAAAGCGGAAACACACTGCAAGCTGCAGGCCTTTGTTTCATTTCAGGTGTGCAAGGAAGGATTGAAGAAAGGAGAGAGGAAGAAAGACAGAAAGAAAGAAAGAAATCTATTCAAAACAATTTTGACGTTTATTAGTTGACTACCTGGTTTACAAAAGTATGTTTGATTACAGTACTATACAGTATAAAAACTGTTTCATGTTATTTTGGTTCCTGCTCTTAAAGATCTGTTTTTTCAAAAGTTGTGTAGTGTTACGACACATATGTGCATCTTTTTTAAATATTTCTTTCTAATAATTGCAAGAAACAAAGTTGTCGATGCACCTATTTGTTGGAAAACTGCATATTTCCCCTAAAGTGTGCATGCTCCTCTAATGAATTTTACAACCTGATGGAAGGAACTGTAGTTATTTCAGAGACCAAACGTGACCAGTCAGAAGAGCCAGTGGGTCCCACATTGACCAATCACCCCCCCCTGCCTGAAATGCAATTCCTGTAACCCCTTCCCCTCCTTCATCTCTCCTTCCTGTCTCCTCCAAAAACTCACCAGAACCCAACCCTAATGCCACTGTACCTCCCTCCCCACTACCCTCCATTCCTCCCAACCTCCCCTCACCTCCCCCCTCCCCAGGCATCGCGCTATCAACTTCTTCATCCCGGCCTATCAGAGACTTTGGATAGAGGCAGAGGAGTACTCCTTTGAGGAGAAGCTAGTTCAGGATCTGGCAGTAAGTACTGGGCTCGCCTTGCCCTTGCCCCATGTGCCCTGCGTTGGCGCCCCTCTGCCAGTCCTGTCTGCCGAATGCTTCTTTAGCGCTGCGCCCGTCGAGCCTTGGGAGCGCACCCGGGTGGGGACCTCGCCCAAAGCACCCAGGGGCGGCCCTCGCTCTAGGCGTGCAAAACCCTTCAAACAGAGATCCGTCAGGGGTCAGAGGCTGCATGACCAACTCAGGAGACACAGGGCCAGCTCCGGTGCTCACGTCTCTAGGAAAGCAGGCTATGCCTTTCTGACAGCCGTGGTAAGGAGAGCCTTTGAATTGGAGTCATTAGCTGTTTGGCTGTCAGATCTGGATCCAACCCATCAGTTGTCTTTTCGCTGTACTCTGTAAGTCTGTAGTGTGTAAAGGTGACGTTACAGTACGTTCTGTGGCCGTGACGTCGGTGGCATGCTTGCGTAGTCATGTGAAGATCACATTTCATTAGATCTTTGTACGCAGATGTGCAGCACATTCATAAAGACACTAAAACTGTGCCATTGAATGAGAATAAAGTACAGCCTTAGATACAGTTGCTTCTCGTTGGGGATTTAAAGTCCGTCAAGATTAGTTTGGACTCGTGGACATTTGTGTAGTCCCTCTTTGTAATGCTCCTATACACTGTCAGCGTCATCCTTCATGTTCAAAGTCATATCACCAAATGGCTTACTGCTTGCATCTGTTTGCTGTAACATGCATGTATTTGAACACTGGTTTCAACGCTGTTCATCATCCTCTCTTAACTTCCTTTGCCCTGTCCTTTCCACGGACCACCAGGACATGACAAAAAAAACCGACATCTGCATGCTAGTGCTCGTTGAATGTTACCGACTCTTTACAGGGTTTTTGACACACGTGTGAATGGGCACAATTGTCAGTAGGTTTGTGAAGATAATAAAAAAAAAGATGTTTTATTAGAGGGAAGATTAGTGGTCAGATGAGACAATGCTAACTGTTCTCACCTGTGGACTCCTGCAGAAAACCCCAATGAAAATTGTGGAGGAGGAGGAAGAGGAGGTGGCTGAGATCCAGCCAGACCCTCTTCACCAACTCATCCTCCACTTCAGCCACAACGCTCTGACAGAGAGAAGGTGAGAGAGTCAAGCTGCTGAACATGAGTCTATGTAACAGTGAGCATGCATTTGAAATTCTGTCA
This sequence comes from Cebidichthys violaceus, assembly GCF_023349555.1. Classification (NCBI taxonomy): domain Eukaryota; kingdom Metazoa; phylum Chordata; class Actinopteri; order Perciformes; family Stichaeidae; genus Cebidichthys; species Cebidichthys violaceus. Next base: position 1,360,626 of record NW_027176307.1, on the reverse strand, counting down.
TATTTCTTTCAATGAGCTTAACGGTAACGATGGAAGATGTTTCACAATTCTGGTGTATGTGTGGTTTAGTTAAAATGTGCTACTTTGAGCTTTTGAATTTCAATAAATCATTTCCTCTTTAAGAAGTCAACTGACTCTAGAGTGACATACTGTAAATATGATTTAATCACTGAGGTTGTAGTACTTACATTGTTAAACAAATATAATTGTATGTACTCCTGTTGTATGTAGTATAAAATATAACAATAAAACATGTTTTGATACTTCTTTTCAGTCACTTGGAAGAAGATCCTTTGTATATTGCGTATGCAGACATGATGGCAAAGGTAGTGGCCTTTAAGTTATTTTTTATGTTTAATAATTGAATCATTCTGGAAAGACTTGATTTAACGTCATGAATGTTGACCTTTGTGTCTTCAGAGCTGTGCAGAGGATGAGGAGGAAGAAGAGGAAGGGAAAGAAAAGACTTTTGAGGTGTGCTCTCATAACAAAGTCTGTGTTACATTCTTAAAAAAGTCACCTTGAAATACTCAGAACAGGTACATTAAAGCTCATGCTGATGATGCTGATGATGATGACTGCGGTGCGTTTGTGCTGCTCCTCAGGAAAAAGAGATGGAAAAGCAAAAGATCCTGTATCAGCAGGCGAGGCTGCACGCCCGTGGGGCCGCAGAGATGGTGCTACAGATGAGCAGCGCCAGTAAAGGTAACGATGAGCTGGTCGTTTCTGCGGCTCAACATTGTGCAGACACTTTAAAGGAAATCATTCTGTAACCTTTCTGCTGTTTTACAAGCTCTTTTTTTTTTTCTGGGGAGCTTTAGCTCCGTTAAGTTTAAATGCATTTAAAAGGTTTTTCATTGATGACGAGAATAAAATTCTGAAGTAAACTATGAATATGTATGAGACCATAAAAGTGACAACACAAAAAAGCTAACCTGCCATCTAAAACATAATGTAATATGTTTTTGGTACCCTGAAATGTATCCTTGCCATTGGCACACAGACTCGTTTAAAGACCCTCTGATCTGCTGCTGGGATTTATCCTTCATTATCAGTCAAACTTCTGTCCTCCATGTTTGTTGACTTTCAGCTTTTATCTTGCTCTTTTTAATCAGGACGTCTGGGCCCCATGGTGACCTGCACCCTCAAACTAGGAATCTCCATCTTAAATGGAGGCAATGTGCAAGTTCAGCAGGTCAGATCATGCAGCTGAAATATCCAATTATATTCATCTTTTTGTCCTATTTACTGTGTCGTTCTTATTCTTCTGTCCAACCATCAACATATTCAGAAACCACACTGGAGTAGCGCCTGTTTTCGACAGTAGGATGTTTAATGCATTTCATCTCTTATCCCAGAAAATGCTTGATTACCTGAAAGAGAAAAGAGATGCAGGCTTCTTCAAGAGTCTCTCAGGACTGATGCAGTCTTGCAGGTGCTATGCTGTTATGTTATCTATGCCGCAAAAAAAAAATGAATTTCTGTGCTTACGTCGAGTGCTTCTGTTTTACTTTTGAGTTTTCTTTGCCCAGTGTTTTGGACTTGAATGCATTTGAGAGGCAGAACAAAGCAGAAGGACTTGGCATGGCGACAGAGGAAGGTTCAAGTAAGTCCAGAGAAGTCTTTCTAGATGGGCAGGTTTGATTCGACCGGTTTCCCCCGCCTCAGTCTTCTGAGAATCACATTTTTGACAAAGGTTTCTTGTGAAGTTAAGTAAAACACCTTATCGTTTTCCCGTCACTAAACTAATGCTGAACCATGACAACGGCATCACCTAGGTGTCCATGAATGTCCATTGTGAAATGCTTGTTCCTGATTAGTAGTTTCTGTATGGCCCTTGTAGATTAAACAATAAAAAAGGCATCGCTATCAATGTGAATTTTGATTTATACAAATAGTTTGATGCTTGCGCTACAGTCTTGAAGCCATTTCATCAACAGTAAAACAAGCAGGCGTGAGTTTTAGATATATTATGGGACTGTGTAATATTTACTATGGGACTTAATAGAAGTATAAAGCCTCTTTCTGTTAACCTTTGTGATGATATTAAATAATGTATGTATGCTGTCATGTACTTCACAGCAGTGGTTTGTGAGTCTAAAAGGACATGGTCCAGCATTAAAAACAAATCTCTCTCCAACTTTTAACAAACACTCTTCACTTTGACGCTTTTTTCCCCATCAAATGTTCGTCTCTTCATCATTCTGTCCCCAACATTTCCACCGAGTTCTGTGTTTAACAATTCAGTGTTACTACTCGTGTCACTGTTGTGAATTTTTCGCCATGACTAAATACTTAATTAGTTCTCATCTCGTTGGATACAACGTAGACACAACCCAGACACCCCCCCCCTGTCTAAAACTATTCTTTTTAACTGCATGACTTTGTTTTTCACTTGTAGACGATATATTCATAATTCTTTGTATTATAATTCAATGTCCTCTCTTTTTGCTTATGTCTTCGTGTATTGTTTGTCTCCTTCCTGTCATTTAAAAACAAAAAAAAAAAACATCGATGGCAGCCAACTCTCAGCGTGGTAAATAGCACATTTAGATCATCTTGATATGGCTCTGCTTCCACCCTGAATGTCTCCTCCATATCTGTGGTTCATTCTCCCTGCTTTATTTGGTAGCCAGTCTCTCCCTCCCACAGATGTCTGTAGGGACAAACTGCATGCAGAGTGTACACAGAAAGGGGATCTTCAAGAATCCATTGCTTGTCCTTTTGTGTGTTATTTGTTCCCATTCCTTTAATGTTAACATTTAGCTATGCAAATCCTAATACTGATGCTCAAAGCTGCTGTTCTAAGGCTATCAGTGCCACATCTCAAGGGTTTGACTGAAGGTTTGTGGACTCTTCCACAGCCTAAGCAAAGCTTTGTCTTGCTTTGGATTTTGGGCGTATTTCACAAAGCTGGTTTCCATACAGATGTCTAACTTTCACATGGTCTTATCTGCTCACAGAAATGTATCAGTGCTCATTTTGTTTAGCTGACTGGATTATCTGGTTGATCCTTTAAGTAAAATTACGTAAACCACGTCTGTCCACCTGCTCTTTGTCTTGAAATGACACCCTTCATCAAACTCAAACCCCGCCAACATGTGAAAGTTGTCAGGCTTCCTCCAGCTTATGGAAATGTCCAAGTGTTTCGTTGTTGTTTAATATGAGAGCATTTTTACAAAAAAGCACTTTGGATTCAGTTTTAAAGCTGCAATCTAAAGGCCCTGGACTTCAATTATGTATTAAACATGAAAGCTGTCCTGCTTGCCTCATATTAATTGCTTCTGAAGGGATTTTACATATTATTAGGCCTTGTTATGTTGAATATATAAATACTTGTATTACTTTTTGTAGGGTCATAGTTGTCACTAAGATCTCTTTTCTTCTAAGGTTCCAAGGTGCTACAGAATGATGAATTTACTAAAGATCTGTTCCGGTTTTTGCAACTTCTGTGCGAGGGGCACAATGGAGGTGAGCTCGCACTTCTGCTTGTTTTAAAGTCATGCATCTTCATCGGAAACTGGAGCATTGCTTTGTTTGTATAAATTGTTTCTGCACTGCGCCACGATGGCACAGTGATCCATAAGAAGAGGAAGGACATGGATGAGAAAATACTTCTTTTTGTCAGATTTCCAGAACTTCCTGAGAACCCAAACTGGAAACACAACCACAGTCAACATCATTATCAGCACTGTGGACTATCTGCTACGTCTTCAGGTTTGTAAAACACAAATATAAAGAATCTTCACTCACTATTACTTGCGCCCTTATTTTCATTGTCTACCAATGCGATCCTGCTCTCTAGGAATCGATCAGTGACTTCTACTGGTACTACTCCGGCAAAGATGTCATTGATGATCCTGGAAGATTCAACTTCTCCAAAGCTTTATCCGTTGCCAAGCAGATATTCAACTCACTGACTGAGTATATTCAGGTAAGAAGCTGATCCCTCGGTCAACACTATTAAAGCCACAATGTAAAGATTGAAATGACCTTTACAAATATTTCATCTTGTGTTTTTTTCCTTTCTTTGCCATCATCTCTTCCCTACAGGGCCCTTGTATTGGGAACCAGCAGAGTTTAGCTCACAGCAGACTTTGGGATGCAGTTGTTGGCTTCTTGCATGTATTTGCCAACATGCAAATGAAGCTGTCTCAGGTACAATAAACCAAGTAATTGTTCTACTTGAAAAGCATCTCCTTATACAAAAAAAAAAATAGTTCAGCATGAGAGGATACATCTAAAACAAGCAAATCTTTTGTTCAACAGAAGTACTCTCTTCCTTCTTACTCTTTTATCATCTTGTGACCCCAAACATGTATCTCAATATATCTCACATCACTGTCTTAAACCATAGAACATTATGACACATAAAACTATGATAGCTTAGTAATTTGATACGTTTTACACAACTTCTATTGGACTTCTTTAATGATTATCTTGTAGTAAAGGCATTCAAACTCCTCCAGAGTAAAGCTTTAACTGACAGACTCTAATCTCTCTGTAGGACGCCAGTCAGATTGAGCTGTTGAAGCAGCTGATGGATTTACAGAAGGACATGATTGTCATGTTGCTGTCTCTGCTAGAGGGTAAGAGCCTGAAGCTGTCATTTGCTGGCAAAGAAATGAGCAAGAACACAAACATGTCAATACAGTTCAAGCACGCGTCTGTCGTACATAATACATTGTGTTTTTGTGTCATTAGGTAATGTGGTGAACGGAACAATTGGAAAGCAGATGGTGGACACCCTGGTGGAGTCTTCTAGCAACGTGGAGATGATCCTCAAGTTCTTTGATATGTTCCTCAAACTGAAGGACCTGACGTCCTCGGACAGCTTCAGAGAGTATGACCCGGAGTGCAAAGGCATGATTTCAAAGAAGGAGTTCCAGAAGTCAATGGAGAGCCAGATGCAGTACAGCCAGTCTGAGATTGAATTCTTGCTCTCGTGTGCAGAGGCTGATGAGAATGACATGTTCAATTACAAGGAGTTTGTGGAGCGGTTCCACGAGCCGGCCAAAGACATCGGCTTCAACATGGCAGTGCTGCTGACCAACCTGTCGGAACACATGCCACACGACTCCAGACTCGCCACCTTCTTAGACCTCGCAGAGAGTGTACTGAGCTACTTTGAGCCTTATCTGGGTCGTATTGAAATCATGGGCAGCGCAAAGCGGATAGAGAGGGTGTACTTTGAGATCAGCGAGTCGAGCCGTGAGCAGTGGGAGAAGCCACAGGTCAAAGAGTCCAAGCGTCAGTTCATCTTTGATGTGGTCAACGAGGGCACGGAGAGCGAGAAGATGGAGATGTTTGTGAATTTCTGCGAGGACACCATTTTTGAGATGCAGCTGGCCTCGCAGATCTCTGAGCCAGATGTGGTTGAACAGCCTGAGGAGGATGAAGAGGAAGAGGCACACAGTATCCTGGACGAGCTGGATGGAGAGGAAGAGGGCGCCCTGGAGTCTGCCTCAGCCTTCACCACTGCATGCCGCTCAGTCAAGAAGAAGATCGGCCATGTCCGCCAAATCTTTTCTGTTAAAAATGTCCGCAAGCAGTTCAAGAAAATCAAGAAGCTGAGCATCAAGGAGATTATTACTGGCTTCTTCTCCTTCTTCTGGATGCTCTTCATCGGCTTCTTCAAGGGAATCTATGGCCTCATCTTTGGGTTCTTCCACGTCATCTGGTCCTCCATGTTTGGCGGTGGCCTGGTTGAGGGCGCCAAGAACATAAAGGTGACGGACATCCTCGGAAACATGCCTGACCCAACCCAGTTCGGTATCCACGGAGACGTGATTGAAGGAGAGAAAGTGGAGGCCATAGAGTCATCGGGAAGATTAGATACAGCCATGGCACCGGCGGGCGACTTGGAGGTCGATGCGATGTTGGATATACTGTCGAATCCCAAGAAGGAAGGAGGAAAACATGTGGAGCCGGGCCTGGGTGATGTTTCTGAGTTGAGTGCAGAGACCTCCGCCGCCGAACACAAGAAGGTTTGTAGTCACAATTCAATAACTTCATTCGTGTGGTGAATGATTTTTAAACCTGTAGATGTCTGCTGTTTTCAGTCTTTCAGCTAATTCATAATATAATTGTCCCGATACAGAAAGCTGCTGCCAAGCCTGTCGAAATGCCCGAGAACAAACCGGAGAAAGCAGAGTGAGTAAAATGAAGTGTGAGGAAAATGAATTATCATCATATAAAATAAAACAAACTGTTTTGAATACAGCACAGAGAACCAGGAAAAGGAGGATAAGCCAAAGGAGGAGGAGGAGGAGGCGGCCAAGGAGCCAGTGGCGGAGGAGAAGCCCAAGTCCAGATCGAGTCACCCTAAAGACGCGGCGCCGGCCTTCATGTTGAGTATCTTTGCTGTTCTGGAGGTCTACGTGACCAAGATGCTGGTGAGCCCTACTTATACTTTCTTTTAAATAGTTTCAAAATGTCTTGTCTTGTATTGTTTTTTTCAGAAGACATTCCTGTTTTTGTTTTTTTTTCTAAAATGTGCACAGATGAATTACAAAGCAGTTAATCAAACCTTTTCCCTCCAGAACTTCCTGGCCCGTAACTTCTACACGCTGCGTTTCCTGGCTCTGTTTGTGTGTTTTGCCATCAACTTCATTCTTCTCTTCTACAAGGTAACTCAAGTCAAGTGTCCATCCAAATGTAGTGCACATTTGAACTGAAAATCCAGAAAATTGTAGAAAAAAATGCAAAGTGATTTGTATTTCCCTCTACTACTGTTTAGTAGTATGAGTTGATGCATAGAGATAAACAGTTGGTGCTTTTAAACCTTTTCAGAAGAAGAGGGAGCAACAGGATGACCTAATTAAAAGAGCAAGAGAAAACAGTGGAAAAATATGTAGAAAATGCTGAAATCTGGCATTTATATTCAGTCCACACAGATCTAATGTTTTCATTTGCTGACATTTTTATTCTTTTTAGAGGAACGAAAGCTTGATTGTCATTCTCTAAGTCTCTTTCTATTGCATTGCACTTTCTCAATCTACTGTTACAAAAACATTTCGGTGATATTTTGACTTTTTCTGTATTTCTAGTGCTTCAACTCAGATCCACTCACATTGAAATTACTTTCGGTAACCAAAGCAAAAAAAAAACAGTCCTTGTTTTTAAATTGTGATCGTTTCTTCAGTTTCTCAAACTTGTGTTTCTACAACCTAACAACTGTTTTTATTCAACAAAAGAAGCCAAACTTCTCAAATGTCTAACATTGTCTTAACACAAGCAAATTCTTTCAGAGAAAGTTACAAAACTAGACCATTTTTTCCTAATCCTCGTTCCATACAAACGGATGCATAAATGAAGCTAGAGCTGATTTCATGCTTCTCCTCATCGCTGTGCTTTGGGGATACAAAACATATCCCTCGACCTATCCAGCTGTTTCATTGAACTTATTATGTGAACACCTTGATTTCAATGTGATGATCACTAACAATCTGTTCACTAATCTGAAGGACGGGAAGAGTAAAACAAAAAACTATAAAACAAATATGTAGTGGGGAAAAAAAGCCAATGAGATCGTACAGAAACACAGTTAACAGTGCACTGGTGGAGGCACGTACTGTGTTGATGTTACACACCAGCGCCACGAAAACAAAACAACACTGATCATTCACTGTTTATGTGGTGAACACTCTTTGCTTTTTAGGTCACCGGTGAAGCTGATGAAGAAATAGATGAGGATAAAACGTGGGACGGCGAGGAAGATGATGGTGCGAACACATTGTTCGACATGGATGAGTTTGTCCTGCAGGAGAGCACCGGCTACATGTTACCGACCCTGCGCTTCCTGGCTGTATTCCACACAGTCATCTCATTTGTGTGTCTGTTCGGGTACTACTGTCTGAAGGTAGGTATATTTACGATGCTATTACTACTTCACCGAGGCGATAATTCCTGTGTGTAAGCTACAGCTTTAGTTACCCATCTTAATATGTTTGCCACAAGGTTCCTTTGGTGGTGTTCAAGAGGGAGAAAGAGATTGCCAGGAAGCTTGAATTTGATGGTCTCTACATCACCGAACAGCCGGGTGACGATGACATCAAGGGCCAGTGGGATCGACTGGTCATCAACACCCCGTGAGTCACTGGCCTCGTTCACACCCGGCATTAACAGCAGTCTCCAATCTGGATCCTCTTAATGATTTATATGATGGATCATTTAGCAACTTGTCTTTGCGAAGAAAATGGGATTCATTTTTTCATCACCAACACAGATTATCACACAGAACTAGGGGTGAGTACCGAACTCTGTACTTTTAAAAGGCCCCGGTGGAATGACCCCTGCAGCTTGCTCAGGTCACCGTTATTCAGGGAACGTCGAAAGCGGTCGTGTGGGGAAACGGTTCCAAACTCCACGCAGACAATACCCGCTGCAATATTTGTAATGCAAAATGCAAAACTGACCAGTTCCAGATTAGAGAATATTCGGAATTATTAGACGATTAATCGCTAAATGAACTAATCAAGTATTCATCGTTGTTGATACATGTCTTATCAGTCATTCAACAATAATCAAGATAATGGTCATTCCTAGCTGACACATGTTGGATGCAGTTCAGTACATATATTGGACTTTGGGAGTGAATTAAATAGTTTTATCAAACTATTGTATTACACAGAGTCTAACTTCTACTCTCTATTACAGGTCTTTCCCCAGCAACTACTGGGACAAGTTTATCAAGCGCAAGGTGAGAATATTTAAGAAGAATTTCAGGCCAAAGTTACAACATGTAGATACTGACAACTGATCAACCAGACTCTTATACACATTACTAGATGTGGTGAGCATCTCTTTCAGTAAAATGTGTTTTCTATTCATTTATAAGGGCCTTAATGGCAACTTGCCATCATATATCACGTCCTTATTCAATTTAAATTGGTCTTATTGTCATTATTTGACTTGCTCAAGTGATTGGCTAAAGCTTGAAGCACTTTGGAAAAACTGCTTTTCAGTTTGGAACATTTTACAACAATTAAACACAGTTATAGGTCAATTTAAAACCACAATTACAAACTACTCCGCCTTTGAATGTAATCGTTTTTAATAGCGTCTGTTGCTGTCTGGTTGTTTGTTTTATGTGCATTTTTTTTTCCGTTTTAATTGTACTCTCGACATCATGAAAGCGAGGGCATTGCTGCGTCGTCCCTCAAACAGACTGTACTCCTTTAAGTGACCGAGCTGATCTCCTATGTCTCTGAATGTGTAGGTGATCAACAAGTATGGTGACCTTTACGGAGCTGAACGCATCGCTGAGCTCTTAGGCCTGGATAAGAGCGCTCTGGATTTTGACCCCACAGTGGAGACGGTAGAGAAGGAAGCTTCCCTGCTCTCCTGGTGAGAACTCATGGAAAGAAACTGCTTTGTCTTAATTAAGGGGTTGTTCAAATTGTACTGAAAGGGCTTTTAGATCAGGCCTTGACTCAAGCATGAAAGTTTGAACATTACCTGACGATAGCGGTGTGTGGATTCAGGTCTAAAAGCCAATCACTGAGTTTAACCATAAACAATAATTATCTTCACGTTTTTAATGATAATTAGCAGGACATGGATAGAACGATTAACATTCCCCTTACTCAAAATGAAACAGATTCATAGAAAACCTTAATAACGCCTTATAATCCTCATGCATAGTTATAGTTGATTTTTTTTTTATAGCATGTGAGCTATTCAGCAATGCCACTAATGTGATTCAACATTTTATTTTCTCGTTGGCAGGCTGAGCTCTATTGATACAAAGTACTACATCTGGAAAATGGGCGTGGTTCTGACCGACAATGTAAGTTTATTTAATGTAAAATAAAAGCAGTTTGTATTCCCAGCACTGTGGGGGAAGTACAATGAAATGTTTGACTTGTGATCAGGGTTCTGGCTGTTCAAGCTATTTGTGTAGATTAGATAGCATTAGATATTTATTTCTTTTTTTATTCAACATAAATTTAACTTTTTTTTTTCCATAGGTATGTGTATATGTATAGTGAAATGCAGGGTGCCATACTATGAAGGTTGTGCTCAGAGATTAATGACAAAATGAAATTAAAATGAGTAAAAATAAGAATTGGGAAAAAAACAGTTTATTGAAAAATGTAAAATCTACATATGTCGCAATAGTATGCCGAACTATAACTATAACATTTTGTGCATGCTTGAAGAGAAATATACAAATACACAGAGCAATGCAAAGATTTTATAAATATCCATCATTTGCCACTAATGAATGGCCTTTACTCTCCTGCAGTACTTCCTGTATCTGATCTGGTACGCCACCATGTCCATTTTCGGACACTTCAACAACTTCTTCTTCGCTGCCCATCTGCTGGACATCGCCATGAGCGTCAAGACCCTTCGCACCATCCTGTCTTCTGTTACCCACAATGGCAAGCAGGTACGTATATCAACCAGCAGAGGGAGCCAGAGCACAGAAGAGACCGGCAACATTGATCACCGCACACTCATGTGGCAGAGCAACATTTTCTTATCTTCTCCTTTTCCAGGTTTTCTACTCTGATCTAGAAAAATCTTTATTGGGTTTTGAATTGATAAAAGAGTTAAGGGACGTGGTTTGCAGTCTAGTTTTGCAATAATCTAGTAAAGCGCAGTACAAACAAGTTATACCTCGTATTTTAACCAGTTTCAGACAAATGAAAGATGAGATAGAATTTGAAAGTGTGTGAAAAACGTCATAGCAAACAAGTTTGGAAGTCTGAACAGTGGAATGGCTAAATAGCTTGCTAAAAGTAATGCTTAAAGAACTGAAATAATCAGGTAAATTACAATGGATAAAGTGTTGAAATACTAAATGCTAAAAGTAATCAATCTACGACTGTTGGGTAATAGGCTAAAAGTAATGAATACGTGGTTGAAATAGCTAAAAGTAATGGAATAAGGGTTTATATTATCTTTATTTTCTTTCTCAAAGGAAATGCATCAGGCATTATCCTCATATCAATGCAGTTCTGTTCAGAAAGGATTTCTGTAACGTTGTGAATTTGATTTACTGAATTGCTGAAGGTCTCTGAATACTTATGAAAGCCGTCCAAAAATCCTCAATTCAGCTGTCGAGGCCTAACAATATTGCAGTTCTTTTATGCTTCACTTACTTTATTAAAGAAAGCTGCCCGGACCTTGACATGCTAATTCAGTTCTCTGACATAAGCCCCCTCAACTCTCAGCTCAAATTATTGCTGGGAATAAATAAAGGTTTAAATGCTACAATGACTGCATGTACTTGAATGTATTTTCCTGATTTTCTTTCTCCTGCCAGCTTGTGCTGACTGTCGGTTTGCTGGCCGTGGTCGTCTATCTGTACACCGTGGTCGCCTTCAACTTCTTCAGGAAGTTCTACAATAAGAGCGAGGATGAAGACGAGCCCGACATGAAGTGTGACGATATGATGACGGTATGTATTCATTCAGGAAAGTAGAAAATGACTTTCCATGTCTGCAGCCTTCAGCAGGGGCAGATTATTGGAGATTCCTTTTATTTTGTATGTTTGAATCGAACATGTTTGCCTTCATTTACTACTGGACTGAGAGGAAAATATTTTTTCTTTAGTGAACTTTTGTACAGGATTCCTTTTGAAAAACATCACAAATGATTTAATACATAACTGTAATAAATACATAAATGTATTTTCTCCCCCTAAAAGAACAGTATAACCTTTTATTAGACATATCTTTTGCTTCTGATCATTTTCTAGCAATAGATGTTAAATTTCCAGACGCAAACTGAATCCTCAATAACATCGTGCAAGGAATTTAGCTTTTGTCTGAAGTGAAGGACGAAAATGAAAGCCACAACTGCCTTTAATGCTCTACTCATGATTTCATCTTAAAAAGCGAAGCTCAAAGTTTGTTTTTCTATTGGCAGTGCTATTTGTTCCACATGTATGTGGGTGTGAGAGCTGGTGGTGGTATTGGAGACGAGTTGGAGGACCCAGCTGGAGACGCCTATGAGCTCTACCGCATCCTGTTTGACATCACCTTCTTCTTCTTTGTCATTGTCATTCTGCTGGCCATCATTCAGGGTACACAATCTTTATCATTGTCCTGTCATGTATCTGTGTTCCGCTTCCTAAAGCATAAATGCAAGTACCAATGTGTTCCAAGTCATGCTCAACAACCGACTGTTGCGCCCTCCTTCAGGTTTGATCATCGATGCCTTTGGTGAGCTTAGAGACCAGCAGGAGCAGGTGAAGGAGGACATGGAGGTGAGACTCGGCCAGAAACTCTCTCTCTCTCTCTGTGTGTGTGTGTGTGTTAGTGTGTGTGTGTGTGTGTGTGTGTGTGTGTGTGTGTGTGTGTGTGTGTGTGTTAGGAGGAAACAATTCAGCCACAAAATGTTTTTCATTTAGTCATATGCAGATACATAGATGTGGGGGAAAATACTGATACGAAGAGTGCTTTCACACTTAAACCGTTTGGTTTGTTTCAAACAAACCCAGTCTGGTGCATTTGCCTCGTTCATTTTGGGCTGATGTGAAAACGTCAACCGAAATTCTAAATGTAAACATCCCCTCTTATTCCTCTTTCAGACCAAATGCTTCATCTGCGGCATAGGGAATGACTACTTTGACCGGACGCCTCACGGGTTCGAAACCCACACCTTACAAGAGCACAACCTAGCCAACTACCTGTGAGTGCAGCAGCCGATCAAAGTCAATGCGTGTTCCTGATCTACAAATGGGATTGAACTTGTTCCTCCCCTGTGCAGGTTCTTCCTGATGTACCTGATTAACAAGGACGAGACTGAACACACGGGTCAGGTACGTGGCGAGTTTCCAAACCGATGTCGTTGCTTCACTTCTCTACAGCATATTCTTCTGTGAGACATCATGTCCGATCAATCTTAAGACCAGAGGAAGGTTACAGCAACTTCAGTAGGTTTTCCTTGTGCAACATTTCAACCCACTTGTGATGTTGCATAAGTGCAGCTCAGCAGGAGGAAGAAGCAGCAATGCGTGGGTTCACTTTGCCACTGACTTTTTTTTTGATATTAACGTGTTATTGTAGTGCACCTGAGATTAAAGTTGTTCTTATTTGATACGCATCTTGCTGCAGAAGTAACCACATTCAGCTGCCTGTAGAGAGTAAAGTCGCAAAGCTTTAACGCCGTAAACACACTTCTTTGTTTTTTCTGCAAAAGATAAAGGCTTAATGCAAATAATACTTAATGATGTATTAACTTACTATAGTATCACACATTCTGTATTTGGCCTTGTTTTAAATCTCGTTTCACCAAATTTGCAATATTAGATTTCCTGTTGCTCATTTGGACATGTGTCACTAATCAAACCGAATGCAGTGCTTGTAATCCCACGCTTGAGCGTGCAAGAGCCCTGTAGGATCAATCTGCCACTTCAACAATCGTTTGTGACACATTGCTCTGTCACAATTTGCTTCGAAACGAGACTTTTTTCAGACGGGGTTTTAGGACTATTTTCAACATTCCATACATTTTTAGCAATTTGTCGAGACCTCAACACCCCCAAATTACTTGGAAAAGGAATGTCCAACCCCTTTTTTTGACATACTATACTATGACTTTTCAACATACTACAATTATTTTTGTAGGACTTTTTTCAATTTTTTTGGCATACCACTGACTTTAATCAACATACATACTAAACTACTCAACAAGCTATGCTTTGACTTTTTAACAATTTATTAATGACTTATTTCACCATATAATACGCCTTTTCATATTTTTTCCGACATGCTATACTACAAATTTTTTCAGACAGGCTATACAGAGACATTTCTATGACTTTTTGTCGACACACTCCACTGACTGTTTTATGGCATACCGTACGTTGACTTATGTATACTTCACTATTACTTTTTATAATTTTTCGAAGGGCTCAATATATTACGACCTTTTATTTGACAAAATACTAATTACTTTCTTTTTGACGAAACAGCCGTCAGTCATAATAGCACAGCATAACTGGTAAACTAATCTTAATACGTGAAATTGATGGGGTGTAACTGTCTCTAAACTTCTCTGCATCATCAGATCCGTTTTGTTGTTTTTCTCCCTCCAGGAGTCGTTTGTGTGGAAGTTGTACCAGGAGAGATGCTGGGACTTCTTCCCTACTGGAGACTGTTTCCGTAAGCAATATGAGGACCAGTTGGGTTAGAGAGGGCCATTGTTGTGTCGTGCCTCTCTACTTACCTTCTATCTGAAAGGGACAGTGAACGTGACCACTCTCTGGACTTTGTCTGCTGCCATGGTGATACACAAAAAATGAATTCAAGAAAACCATTTTAAGACGAATGACTGATGATTGGACACGTTGGGTTTGTGCATCCAAGTCTCTCTTCCCCGTTACCGAAAAAAAAAAGTCACTTGCCACGACGCCTCTTATATGCAAAGTCTTCTTTTGATTCTGATTCACATTGCCTTTTCACTTGCTTAACCCCAACCTGTTGTGTGTAGACATTTGATACACGAGAAGGGTTACAGCATGACAACTGAATGTCTGAATATGCACAGTTTCTAGGTTAACGCCAGGATGTGTCATGTTTTATCAAACCAACCGGATGGATGTGTGCTTCTAGTATGATCAGTAAACATTATACGACACGAGTGAAACCTAATCTGCCTTTTAATACCTGTCAGATGAAATGAGTTACAGAAAACGGTTCGTCCAGGACCACAGACGACATACTGTAGGAGTTAAAGTGCCTTATGAGAAACTATGCAAACAATGTTTTTTTTCCCCCCCCTCCTGACACAAGCAGTGCTCTTGCTCTGGATTACAAGCAGATTTAGCTCAAGATAGTTTTGTGGCTTTTAAATTATAAAAGGAGAAAACATTTGTTGTATAAAATCTAGATAATTGTGTAAATGTAGTTTGGTTGTTTCTAAGCCGTGTCTTGCCCACCTGCACTTCTGTCCACAGTACAAGAGCCCCTAAACTAAAAAAACCTGCGTAGTTCAAGGATTTATTGACGACAGAATGGTTCACTGCTATTGTATGTATGTAGTCGCTTTGGTTAACTGCGTTTCTTTTGATGAGGGGAGGAAATGAATAAAGCAACTAACGCAATAAAGCAACGTTTCACTATCTCGTCGTCCTTTTTTGCATCTGAGATTCCTCGGACCGCGACAAGAAACGAAGAATTCTGTCTCTGAAACATGAAGTGCAACAGGAACATTTGCACATATCACATTTCTAATACTGTTATCTGAAGGTTGAACTAAAGCTCAAAGTCCAGTTTCCTTATAGACATCTTCTGTCTTAATCAAGTCCTTTCCTTGGCGGCTGATGGTCAGGAGATCATGCTGTCGAGCCAGTCCTCCAGGTCTTCTTCTGTCATTTCCTGCCTGACGGAAGCAGACTTGGGAGGTGTGACATCTTTCTCTTTCACCTCATCCATTTTCTCCTCTATCAACACAGGCTTCACCTCCTTCACTTGCTCACACGCTGCACAATAAAAGAACACAAGGTGGGAAAAATGTGACTTTCCAAATTACATTCAAATCTATTTTGTACTTGAGCACCCTTCTATGCTGAATATTAATTTCTGAAGAGATATTGCATCGGTGAGATTCTCAAATGAAAGTCAGAATAAACCGTTAAAAAAAAAACAAATTATAATATAGTGTGTCTCAAAAAAGTCAAAGTACAATATGTTGAATAAGTCATAGTAAAAGTATGCCTTAAAAATCTAATAAATGTCATAAAAACTCATAAAAAAAAAAATATGGTATAGTATATACATGTAATGTAAATTTACATGTAGTATGTCATAAAATTGTCATGTTAATGTCATAGTATAGTAACAGAAGATATAACATGTTAATTGGTCAATTTGAAGTTGCTGGTAGGCAAATCCTGACACCTTTTGACAGAGCCAGACTAGCTGTCCCCATTGTGTTCAGTCTTTATGCTAAGCTAAACGTAGCATCATACTTACGGTACAGACACGAGTGGTATCAATCCTCCCGTATAACTCTCCCACATGAATAAGCCCATTTTTAAATAAAACAAGCTGAATGTACTCACCTTTCTTTGGAACAGCACTCTCCTCACTGACAGATTGGCTTCCTGACACGTCCCAGACTGGTTCCTGTAAACCGAGCAGCTGGTCCAGCTCCTCATCACCATCATCATCATCCACCACCGGAGACTCTGCAGCACTCGAGGAAACCGGTGGGTCTGAGCTCGCCGCTGGCTTTGTAGCCACGGGGACTCTCTGGTCGGTGCTGACGGTTCTTAACGCTGCAGACGGAGGAGTGAATGTGGTCGCTCTGGGCAGTTCTAAAGGTGTCAACACCTGAAACGGGATCAGTGTCAAAATGAATGCGATTAGAAATATTGAACCAGCAGGTCAAACATTGGTTAGACGATTCTTTTCTCCAGTCAAACAGCCTACCTGAAGCAGCTCAGCCTCCAGGTTGAGTCTCTGATGGAGAGGCACTTGTTGAAGAATCTGGGCGAGCGCTGGGAGGTCCACAAACACTGCAGACATCTAGAGAGGGACCATGACAACTAACTGCAAAATCAGCCACGACCTAGCGGTTTATGTTTTCAGACTGAATGAGTCTCAAACTGATAATTTAAAGTACAATAATAAGAGAACACTGAGGTATTAAAATCCACAGCCCACTGGCAATCACAGCATAGTTGCGTGTATTTTTAAACAATTGAGTCATGTTAGTAAAAGCTACTTTTTGATTTGGTTATTTGTATCAGTCCTGATCTTGAATGTGCATGAGGAATTAGACTTGAAACTAATTTATAAGTGAAAAAAATATGTGCAGTTAGAAGTCAAGATAAACTAGCAGGTCATTGTAATTGCAGTAATTGTTGAGACACATCAATCAAACCCACTAATGTCAACCTAGGAAGCTAACAATGCTGCTTTCTAACTGCTGTGCACTTTCAATCCAAACCTAATGTCTGTTTGAAGGATCCATAACCAACAAAGTGGGTTAAATCCATGAAAACAGACAAAGAAGCAATGCAGAAAGCTGAAGACTGTGTGGGATATAGATTTACCTGACTGGCTGAAGATGAGTCCATCTCCCAGTCCTTTTCTTCTGAAAAGCGGAATTGAGTGAAGGAATCCCCTGAGGAAGACACACAGACCAGAGTTTGACATAAGACTGCTGTTGTTATCTTCTTCAGTTTGTTCATGTCTCTAAAACACAAGCACAACTCCAGGCCGGTCTAAGCCTTCACACCTGAAACGTCTGAAATGCTAACGCAGGG
The DNA here is from genome assembly GCF_023349555.1 of Cebidichthys violaceus. NCBI lineage: Eukaryota > Metazoa > Chordata > Actinopteri > Perciformes > Stichaeidae > Cebidichthys > Cebidichthys violaceus. The sequence continues at coordinate 1,343,396 of NW_027176307.1, read as the reverse complement.
ATTCTCTGCAAAGCGGTTAGTAGCTTTGTGCAAAGTGTTGATCAGTGTGAGAGTCAAAGCAGGCGATCACGTGACGCCACTTTGCTTCCAAAACATCGACCGGCTGAGGGCTCTCGTAGCCATAAAAGGCACCGAGGTCGTATTATTAATAATCACAAACGGCAGCAGCGGTGCCGCACATCCAGTCCAGAAATTTCAGAGCTGTTGGCAGCTGAGTTTTTAATGAAAAAAAGAAGCAAACAGACGCAGATGAACAAAGGAGAAAACTGTCCAGATGAAACTTGTGTTGACACAGAGAGAAACCATGTGGAGTGCTCAGTCAAGACGCGACACATCCAATAACAGCTGCTCAACGAGGGACGCGCTGTGTCAGATGTGAAGCAGCGCTAATATAAGAAATCTCCTCGTGTTGTGGATGTGGCTTTCACCACAACCCTGCAGGAGTGTTTCTAACTCTGGCTGGAATAACAGGCTGAATGTGAATGCTTTTAGATGAACTAGAGAAAGGTTCTCTTTGCTCAAACACAGGAGGAAGAAATACTTGAATACTTGAAGGGGAGGCCGCTCCGTCATCAAACATCAACACAAATCTATCGCTGTTTGAGGCCCTTTAATCCGGGGGGGGGGGGGGGGGAGATAGAGTCTGTCCCTGGTGTTGTTTTTACTGAACCAGGGTGTGTTTCACAGGTGAGTCTGACGAGTGTGACGCAACTACGTCATGGCAGCTGTATCGCTCAGGACCCGAGGTATAAAAACAATGGCTGAATTGAATAAATAAACTGAATTATGGCAATCCTGTAGTGAATTATTAAGCATGGGGCAAAAACAGCCTTTATAATGTTAAAGTGGATTTAAAAAGTAGGGCTGAAACAAAAAACGACAAGGAATCACAACAAGCTAAAATGCCCCAAAAGATTGATTAAATTGAGTTTTACTGTACGTCAACAATGCATATACAGTATAAATGAGTCGACCGTCTCTTTCTGGAGCATCGGTTTAAAACCAGTAGCAGTTTTCAGTCAGCAAATTCCAAAAAAAAAAAAAAGAAGGAGACTTTTCGGACTGAAGCTCCACAACGCAGGATGAGGATGCGCACCGCTCACTTTAATCAAAGTACGCTGAAGCTGAACAGTGTGCGGGTGAAGCGCAGCCGACTCAGCTCAGTCTGCCACACGCAGATGGACAGCCAGTGGGAGACCTGACGGAGGAGCCGCAGTCAGTCGCAGCCTCTCGTTTTGTTCTATAAAGAGACGCTCAGCACCATCTGCGGTTTGTCCTTGATTGCTCGGCTGCACGGGGGAGTGAAGGGGGTCAAGAAGGAGAGGCCGAGTCCCCGCTGTCGAACGGGCCGAGGGGAGCGTGATTTATGAATGGAAGCTTTATCAAGGTTACAATGACTGCGAGGCGGGCGGATAAGAGAAAGGGAAAGGGAATGTCAGCTTTACGTGACGGCTGATGGGGTGGATGCCTTTATGTTGGGCCGCACGGGGCGTCCGTTATCGAGGAGATCGACCGATTCGCACCGTCGAAGAGATAAAGCTCAGCATATTAACCCGGGTATGTGGACGTAGAAACTAAATCTTAAACCTGATCTTAAGAAGATTGTTTGGTAACGATATTCTGGATCAACAAAAGAAGAAACCAGGGAGCCGACTGTTTGTTTACATACACATGGGAGACACTAATACATCTATATTTTGAATGCGTTTCCTATGTCGTTACCCCTGAAGTTCCTTTCGCCCCAAATCTAAATGAACAACGAGAACAGAAACAAACGTCCTAATCCCATGCTTCAGAAATATATCAATCCCAGAATGCAAACTAGGACCTGATCAACATGTATAATAATAAATCATCTTGGCTGATATTATTGGCATATCACAAACAAATATTGGTATCTGCAGATGAAAAATGACGGCTCAATTCTCATGAACTAATGTTTTTTATTACTATTTATGATAGACTTAAATTTCAAAGTCGATAACTTGTTGATCGATTGCTCTTATTCTCAAATATCAATGTCAGTAAATTACGCTTAAAAAAAAAAAGCAGTTCTTCCATTTCCTTAAATGGAAACAGAATGCTGAATTAAAGAGTCACTTTCTCATTTAGGCCACAATTTGTGATTCATCATCAAGAGCAGGAAAAGCTGTATAATCATGTCTTTCAAATGTTAATATGTCCACTCCGGTGTTAATGCAACAGCTTCAGTGCGAGACTTCCTGGGGCTTCATCCCTCTTGTTTTGTTGTTCAGATCTAAACTGAACAACTAAAAAAATGTAATCTTCATCGAGTAGAAATCACCCTTCAACAGTGGCCTCTCACTCTTCCATTTCCTCTTTTTTTCAACTCCTGCTCCTCTCTGTTTAACATCTTTGCAGACTCTAATCCTCCTCTTCCTCCCCCTCCTCCTCCTCTGTCTCCTTCAGTCTGACTCCAACACACAGAACTGCTGACAGTGGTGAACTGCCTCCCTCCTACACCCCACAGCCCGGTGTCACCCTGATCTGTGTCCACGGAAATACCATGCCAGGTAGTTCGGAGAGAGAGCGCTGACACAACCATGGCAACAGCTGCCGGTGAGGATGAGGAGAAACTTCAGTCAAACCTCCAGAAGACAGAAAGAGAAAGAAAGCGAGAGGGGAGGAGGAAGAGGAAGAGGAAGAGGGGTGTGTGTGTGAAGAAGAAGGAAAAGAAGCGAATGAAGAGAAATGAAAACGAGCGAAGCCAACTCTTCATTCCTGCTCGTCCAAACAGATCAGACTGAAATCCTCTCTCTGCCGACACAGTTTTCAGTGAAAAGCTACACCTGTAGTCTCAGCGAGCTCTGTGGAAAATAAACGGGTCCATTTGAATTAAACTGCACTCCACTAAATAAATGCTGCTATTTGGGCTTAGTTCACACAAAAAGCCCTCATGTCAAAATTTAAGATCATAACTGGAACTTAATTAATCGCTAAAAAGAAATAGCAAAAATACAAAACAACTTGTTTCAGCTTCTCAAATGTGGAGATTTTTGACTTTCCTGTGTTTTGCATCGGTGTAAACTGAATATCTTTTGGTTTTAGATTGTAGGTTGAATAAAGCAAGACACTGGAGGTCGTCATATATGGCCTTTCTTATTTCAAACATTCCATAGATCAAACGATTAACTGAGAAAATAACTGGCAGATTAATTAATAGAGAAGGTGATATCATAAAGGCTAACAGTAGCTGGCTAACAGGCAACCAACTCTAACTATCCTCTAACTCAAGATATCCTTCAGCTAGAACTGCAATCTATGTTATCACTGATAAACCTACAGAGGAGGAGCACATGACAAGAGCAAAATATGGATTTATGCAGGAACCAATACTAAAACAACAAGTGCTTTTAAAAACATTGATTAATCTCATTGTTAAAACCTCAGCCTCAAAATAAGTTATTGTATGTCATGGAGCTAAGACAAAGCTGAAAGTAAAAAAATTTATGAAGAAATGGGATCACTGGTAAAGATTTAAATACATCTGTACTTCTTTTCTTCCCGAGTTAATTTATTTATTTCATTCTACTTGACAAGATTTCTTTTCCTACGTGTGTGAGTTATTAGGAAAATAACATCAGTTAAATCAAAATACAGCTGTTCTGCCCTGAATGTGTTTACATGTTGAAGAAGTGTTTAAATTAACTGTTGAAATGTGTTTTCATCGTTTCATGCATAACTGGGTGTGGCGCTTTTATTTTGACACCTGTAATCAAGCAGGAAGTAGGAAGTTGAGAGCTGTAAAGTGCAGGGAGCATGGTCGCAGCTGTGTGGCATCCCAAGCAATGGCTGTAAGTGTTTTATGTTCTTCACGTGTCGAATGATTAAGAATGGTGACTTTTGTTAGGTAAATGTGAACATAAGGCTGTTTATATGTATCCGTTATTCCTACTGCAGTCAATTAAGATGTTTTGTATTTTCTAGTTTCACTCCGATTCAACGTTGTCAACCTGATTTAATCTGTATCAAGTCAATAAAGGAGCGAGCACGCTCACATTCCTGCCTCTTGAAAAGGCCTTTGGCTGGCTGTTTATCTATGTTAACACTTTGGAAGTAGAACACAGAGAGAGAACAGTATAACAGGAGCGGTCTGATGTGTGCAAGGCTATCAAGAGTCCCATCAGCAACGTTGGTCCAGAATGGACAGATTTATGACAGGAAAGAAAAAGAGGTGATGTTCATCAAGCAAACTTTTAACACCGTTAATATCGTACGAGAGCCCAAAGCAACACTCAACTTCAGAACAAACGTTCCCGTCCTGCGTAGGAATTCAGTTCAATATGACCGCGATAGCCACAATGCCAGTAAAGCTCCTGACGTCACACCTCACGACTGATTAAAGATCAATTCATTACTCAAATGATCGTCTGAGTGCGTCAGCTGGGGCGGTGAGCCTCGGTGAGTTATTCCACAGTGAATAAACACTGCATTACTCACGCTTTGTTCTAAGTGGCTCGGCTGGCATTGTGTAACTCCTGTATGATGTGGCATCCTGTCTCTTGACATCCTGCTGGCTGAACCCCACATTAACAAATGTGGCTTTTTGCTCGCAACCCCGGGCTTCTCTGAGCTATCTATGGCTCGTCCCGCTCTCATCTTTTATATTTGGGATGTGTTGTGGCCGCGCTCCCCGCCTTTCTGTTCCGCTCCGCTCTTTTCCTGCTCCACTCAACTCCACTCTGCTCTCACCCTGCCGCTGTTCATCTTCACCCCCCCCCCCCCCCCCCCCCCTCCCCCCATCCCACTCCCCTTGTCCTGCTTTGCAAGACTGTCGAGCACTGGCACAGAGTCAGGACCAAGATAAGACGAACAGAGGAGATGCATTGAAGATGTAGCAGGATGACACAAAGCTACTGATGCTAATACTGGACTTTTATTAGCAGCAACGTGCATTAATGCCACCAACATGTATACTGTGGAGTCTTCTTTTAGCCTGTATTTGAGCTGAAACAAGCAAAGAGGAAAGTCGTCTGAAACAATTTTGATAATCAGATAATCATTTCAGTAATTGAAATGATTAGAGAATTAGAGAAGTTGCTGCATTTGTTCGTTTTCTATTGAATATCTTTCGAGCCTCAGTTAGAGAAGAAGTATGAAAGCCTTAAGTCAACTTACACTTTCAATATCAGCAGCTCTACGTTATAATCCTAAACACAAACTGGGTTTATGGGCGCGTCCCTGTGTCCTGTTTGCCTGAGCATGTTGCCCTGTTGGTTGTAGTGCAGTGACACACACACACACACACACACACACACACACACACACACACACACACACACACACACACACATCCTTGTTGGGTGAGCCACACCTTCAGTATACAGCGGTGCACAGACTCGGTCCACACACAGCTGCAGCCTGGACTTAGCCTTGATCAGCCATCTTTCTTGGAGCAGTGACTGGTTGAATAGAAACAGGAGGGGACATGTGAGGAGCAACGGCACCGCTGCTCAGTCTCCACTAACACCGGCAGTGAAATGTTGACATTTCACCTGACTGGAAGAGGAATACGCTCATTCCCTGCTCCCCCCCTCCCGCTTCATTTAGCGGTAGAGTAATAGCATGTGATCGGTGAATGATTACTTGTCTTTTAAACCGGCTGTCGTGGAAGATCCTCGCCTGATAAGAGGCGAGATGGAGCGAGAAAACTTATCGAGTGTTATTACTTCTGTGACAAATCCCGTCTGATGGGTGTTTGGTCGCACTAAAAGGAGGGACAGGATGGAAATTGTCAAAGAAAGATGAAGGCGACGATAGGAGTAAAAAGATTGAGGGAAGGAGAAAAGCAAGAAAGAGAAATAAAGACTGAAGAAAACATGCAGGAAAGACCGTTCAGAGGAACTTGTTGCAATCTGTGGAGCCGATCGTCTATTCGAGAGCTACAGCACCTCCAGCGTGCTCCCTGTCACGCCTTTTTAACCAAACCAATTAGCCTAACGCGGCACAGCGCTGAAACCCACTACGCATCGATAAATCTCTGTCTGTGCTAATTGCAATTAAAATCCCGAGCAAACCAGGCGAGACAATAAAAGGAGGGCTGAAGCTATTTACTCTTAACTTTTAATGGTGATTGCGTGAGGCTGTGTTTATGACAACGTCGTATCAGAAGAGCTCCAATCAACTCGAGGCCTCGTTCTCCTTAGACCCGTTGTATTTGGCTTGTTCAGAGCTAAGATGCTGGGATCTAATCCATCATAATCAAACGGGTGATACAGACATCCATGAATTGATTTGCTGGATATTATTAGGCTACAATCCGTGTTGTTTTTCATGTTTTGTATTAATTTACGGACTACTGGGATCAATAGTGTCAACAAGAATTATGTGGAGCTAGTGCAGCGTACACAGATCTGTTGATCCATGTCATTGTGATCAAAACATTCATGTTTTCGTATGATATAGCATCAGAGGACAATGCACAGAGAAGCACTCAAAGAGTAATCCAAAAGCACTGTAAGCCTGAATCCGATGGAAATATAAAGTAAGATTGACAAAAGGAAAATTCAAACTGATAAATACTAGAAATGTTACAGACTTAATGAGCAATATTTGTAATCATATTCAGTCAACCAACATTAGCACCCCTTGTGGCTAAAACTGACTACATCCCCCACGGGCTGCTGGTTAGCTTACGTTGCTATGTGATGCTAGGGGTTGTAATGTGTTTATCAATGTGTTTTTTTGTTGGTAAAACTGTGTATTGGCTGCATAACTGCATATCTCAGAATCGAATTAGTCAAATTTTTGCTCTGGTGAAATTGTCTCTCTGTTGCACTTCAGTGCCTTTCATTTTCATTTTTGCCAGTCTTCCTTGAGCTCAAAAATCACTCGTCACGTCCTGATTACACTCATCTCCGTATGCAACTTCTAAAAAGCAAACTGCCTGCACCAGTGATGACCTACTGTGGATGTGTTGTAGATCGTAAAGACGGTGAACACCAGTTATTTTGTGTTACAGAGATTCGTTTCCCTTCTTAAAATAAGTTAAATTCTGGTGTAAAACAAGACCTCAGTGGTGCTTTGAACTAAATACTAACATTAGCAGGGTGACCATGGCCTAAGTACTCTGTTGGTATTAGTATCACTTTAAGGGGTACTGGTATTGTGATTTTTAAGCAATACATACCCAGCCCTAATGGTGGCGCTACAGGGAAAAGTCAGGGGGTCATCAAAGTCATTGGGATTCATCCTCTGGGGACCATGACTGTCTGAACATCATTTTATGGCAATCCAGATGTTTCAGTCTGGACCAAAATGGTGGACCAACCAACATCCACCCCTGGAGCCACATTGTTCGCACGGCTGGAAATTACAAAATCTATTATGATTCGAAACAAACTTTAACTTCATCAACTGTGCATCATAACTAATGAAAACACTTTCACTCTCAAATGATCTAGACTGCTGTTGGAAATAAAACAAACCTGACACGACAACAGTGACGCATAAATTAAATGACAATTAGACGCAAGCTGACCTGTGAGACACGTGTCATAATAAACAGGACTGAGTGCATAGACCGAAGACTCCCCTGTGTGCAACAGTCACAGAGGCAATAAATCTAATCTTTAGACACAATCAATACAAACAGCAATTTCAGATCGAGGTAGCCTATTATCACTCCCTTATAGGAAACACGGGTTTTTTTAAAGCCGTTCTCTTCATGCTATCAGACATCATCGACCTCCAGACTTGACGAGACGCAACGCAGAAGGCAAATCAGCGAAGAGCGGGTGTGTGATTTAGGCTGACAAGTAGCCTCCCGGCTCCGGTCCCTGTGGCAGAAGCAACCATCGGCCGAGAGTGCCGGGACATCTGGGTCCCTCATTATGAAGATGCAAGGAGCCTCAGCTATTAGGTTAGCTGAACAGATGAGTAAACGGCTAATACTGATCAACACCATGCTTAAAATGGATCAATAGCGTGACACTAGCAGGGAACACTGAATTGCCTGAACACAACATAGAGGACATTGTAGTTATTTAGCTGCCTTAGCCAAATGTCAGTATTCACCTTGCAAGACTAAAGCAGAGAAAATGCTTCCTACACACACCTGGTGCATTGTATTTGTTAAATTGATTGGAAAACTGCGTTTTTGTTTTCACAGCCAAAGCCTGTTTTCGTCTCTTTGCAAAAAAAAAAAGGCCTCAAAGGCCACAGGAAGATAAGAACAATGCACCCACAGGCAGCTAAATAAAGACCTGAGGATCGCCTTAAATAAGCACCAAACCGCCAGAAAGCGTGAATGTTTCAATCCTTTGAAGACTTGAGCGGATGAAATGTGACAGACACCGCGGTACTAAAATCCAAACAAGACATCCTGAGCAGCCACCCCGGTTTGATCTATTCCCTCCAGAGATCCAGAGTTCCTGCGCTTTTGTAGTAAATTCATCAGGAGACACTCATAACTGTCGGGAGTCTGACTGAGTCATGATGCTGCCGTCTCAAAGACACTAAGCACACACGCCGCCCCCTGCACTCTGCTAAGACACACTTACAAGACAAATACAGTCCGTAGGAACATTAATTGTGCTCGCTGCACCAAGACGATGTGGAAGAGCTCTTCAAAATTGCACTTTTGGTTGGATGCTGAAGTGTATTCCGTTGTTTCAGTAGCTGTACTCATCATACACCATGTGTGCATCGGATGGCGCATTTCGGTTGCGCGAGAAACGACTCTTTAAGAAAGATATATTAAACATCTCGCGCAGATGTAGACTTATGAAAACACAGCCCGTCTGATGCTGTCCGCGCAAGCTGTTTAACTGGAGTGCTGCCAAAAAAAGAAAATGATGATTGGTTGAAAATAAAAAAAACTCTCAAATTACACATGCAGAGAGGATGTACTGTGGAAATCAACAGCGTGAGTCAAGAGGTCAACAGGGAGGCGCAGACAGACACAGCCTCACATTATCATGAACCAGAGACACCGGTATGATATCCACATCTCTCACTAACTGCCTTTTTGAAGACCATGACAAGAAAGGCATCGATTGATAGTTTGAAATTCATTCAACACTGATGTGAGAGAGTAGACTATTGACAAGTTTACACAGCCACATAGACAGACAGGGCAGCCATAGAAGGGTTAAAATACATATGTGTGTGTGTGTGTGTGTGTGTGTGTGTGTGTGTGTGTGTGTGTGTGTATAAGATCAGACTCTAACCTCATTCCACTCTGTCCAAAACCTTCTCAGCATCTAAACTAAAGAGATTCGGAGTCCTTTGAGTTCGAGGGGTTGTACATAATACTGGGCCTCGTTAATAAAGCCCGTCTGGTAAGAGGAAATTAAAGATGGCAGGACTGTTTCCAAACACGCAACCAGTAGCTTAGCTAATATTTCACAGTCGATAAGTAATAACATTGGGCGGTAGGAGCCGCAGCAGAGGGGGTTCTTTAGTCTTTTATCGTATTAATGGAAGCTTTCCATGACGCTTGAAGGAGAGAAGAAGTGGTGTCCAAGGAAAAAGGTGAGGATGCTGATCAGCAGAGGGGATTCGTAACCATAAAACTCCGGTAAAAATCGACAGGAAACCCATCTCGATGGCGAGAATACGTGAAACATTGCCCCTCGTGAAATCTCCTCCACTGCGGTGGGCTCTTTCAACTGGAGCTCGGAAGCTGCATCAACGTAAGAGTGAAGTATATCTATAACTGATAATCAGTTGTACTATGCACAGGCTGCAAAGTGCCATCTACAGATATTGAATTGATTATTGGACATCAGGGGTCGGTGGAGTGATCTTGCACCACTAGTCTGTACGTTGACATTTAGTGCAATCCATTTTATTGCCTGTTTAGATGATGCACAAATGCCCGGGAGTCAACTCTGCTTGTGTTTTCTGTTGGAGCTTTTAATGACTCTCGTTCATCTTGCCCCCCCCCACCCCCCCCCAATTGCAGACTGAGGTCACATTCATATTCAAAGGCAGGCTATTCAGGACTTTGGCGGAGCAAGACATGCTCTCAAACGTGAGTAATGAGGCCAGCTCAAGATGGCACTATTTACAGAAGCCAATCATGCTATTGATCCTTTATTATCTACATTGGAGGGAATTTTACTTCAGTGAACTAAAGTAGTTGAAACTCATTCGAATGCTCCTCGAAGCGATGGTCATCTGGGTTCGCTCGTGACACCAACGCCTGTTGACAGAATTGGGCGCACACTGGTGTTTGTTTAAAATAAAGACCGTTTGACTGATGACAAATGTTACGTTTGGTTGGTCACAGCTAATGAGCAGCCGGAGTTGACAATAAATGAAAGAAAGAAGAAGAAAAAAAAAAACGCTCAGACAAGACGAGGATGCATCTGGTGGAAAGCTTTATGTGCCATTATTATCAGCACCGCCATTGTTATTTACCACAAGACAAGCAACACAGTGTGGGAGGTGGGAAGCACGCAAAGCAATTATATTTAATTGAGGCACAGAAACACACCATTAAATTACTAATTTGTTTTTTTATTATTATTAAACCGCAGTCTTTTAAAAATAATTGGCTCAGCTTTAGGGAATTAACGTCTATTTGACAACAAAGATCTGACACAATTATACATCATCTGTAGACAAAAATCAATAGTCAATATTTTGACGGCCTTAAAGGCTGTACACAGCAAAAGTAACCTAGAATTTGGTTTAATGGAAAGTTTTCCCCCCATCAACTAGTGCTCTTCACTGATGGGTGGAAGCCACATTACTCTTGCTGAATCAGAGGTTCAACAATAGGTCGATTTTGCTTTCCAGCTCCGTAGCACAAGCTTTCCTTGGGAGGCTGAGCGGCAATGACACCCCACTCTTGTCTGTCTCGAACCGACAAATCTCTTGCTTCTTAGATATCACATAGACGTCAACGAGCCTTAAAATATTGAAAACCTTCAGCATAATCTGTGGTGAAGCCGAATCTTGACCACATGCACCCAGAAACAAAATGCCAGGCAAAAAGAAAAAGAAAAAACTACTTTCTTTCTCTTTTGGCCTTCCTTTCTCTCTTTTAAACACAAACTCAACTAGAAACACTGACAAAATAAATCCACTGTCTTTGAGTATTTCCTTTCCGTGCTACCTGAATAAACACAGCTCATAATTGAAGACTTGTGAGCCTTTGAGGACCTCTATTCTCAACAATATTGGTGGTTAATAGCACCGGGACACAGTGCTGATGTCACGGGGGTCAACTGTGTGGGTGGAGGCCTGTGATGTTCCCAATCTGCAGAATTCGAGCAATCACCGAATACATCGGTGCGCCTCACATGAAATCCCTGAGGGACGCATTAGACATGCCTCACATCCTTTGTATTGCATTCTCCTGATGATCAATAGCTAGCCTGCAGGCCTCGGGGTCCACAGGAACATACATGATATATTAACATGAAAGCAAAACAGTTTCAAAGAAGTGCACAGCACCCCCGGTCTATTCAACCCGTTCAATCCCAACAGAGTGGGGATGAAAAGCTGTGATTTCTGAAGGAGCCAGAAAAATGGTGGCTCTTCAGACAGAACACGCTAGCAGGGCGGGAAGATGATGAGCAGTGGTCATCAAACCCGCCATTATAATAATTGCATAATGGAGCGACAATTTTCAAAGCTAATACCTTTGTTGTCTTGAAAAGACTGATTTTATGCATGCATGACGTTTCACAATGCACAAAATGATATTATTTTAGAGAGTAAAGAGTGCTCCATTTCTACCGCAGTGTTCAAGGAGGAGCAATATCATGTTGATATTAACAATATCAATATCAAGAGCGGTTGATTTAAAAAAACATTAGAAAATGTATGGGTTTAGGTTTAATTACGTTTGAAATATATCATTTCTATATCATCTGTTTGGCAGATATAGCTGCCTATAGATATAGGTGGACCAGAAAATGTTAAGTCTAAATATTACCCAGATAACAACTTTATAGAAGCATAACATGTCATCCGATAAGGTCTTCATCACTGCTGCTCACCTGTATGAGGCTTGGTGTCAGTGGGACGTTGGGAACCGATGACACAACACGTGACGACGTCTTAGTCTCATTGCGTCAACAACGGTCACCAAGCTGTTCTCCGCCGGAGTGGACGCTGCTGACTGATATGAACAACTGCTGGTGAATTCAGCAACAAGTAGGACGCGGATGAAAAGCAGAAAGGAAATCACTAAAAACAGCAAATTGACGAAAGCACCGCTTCAGAGCAAGTCAAGAATTAGCTTGGGACGTTAAAGAGCTAATAACCTCGACTAGCCTCTTGCAAATAGATCAATTTCGCATTATTGATCTTTTCCACGTTTCTCCTCATCCATCATATAATGATACTAACAACTCATTACAGTTTCCACATGGCTCTGGGGAGGCTGAAGTCCTTCCTACCAAAAAGATGGATAGTATCGTCGTAATACAGCTCGGCTATTAATAAAAAAAAAAAGGTTACAGGTACCGACACTATGACTGTCCAACCAAGCACATTTTAGTCGCGTTTAATGCATGAATTCCTCCATATAGGAACACAGCTGTGATATTTAAATCTATTTATAATTCAGTTCATTTAGATCCGATTTATAATTTAATTATTTTGATGTGAATAGCATATTAGCATAGTGCTAACTACTGATTATGCTAAATATTACTCAGTCATAATCCATGGTTTTTTTGCTTATATATGTATAACAGCTCCACTGTGGGGACAGACAACCTTGTGCACAGGTGTGTTACATAAGATGTCATTAATTAATCCTTACCCAGGTTAATTGTGATACTAGTTTTAGGTGGCATTGTCCTAAGTGGTAGTAACTGAGATAAAGTGTCTTGCCTGGTGTATAAAAGCGGTTTCCTTACTACGGATAAGAGCTGGACCGATAATAATAATTCTATTAGCTCATTGTGGATATATCGGTATCAGCGTCTGTATGAGTAAACAAATCGTGGTACATGCAAAAACTTGGTTTGTGGTCATTTAGAAACAGCGTTACAATTCCGTTTGTCCACCAGAGAGTGCCGACATGTGCATTTTTCAATTGTAAAATGTCTTGCTCAGTATGCATCTCAGTCACAATAAAAAAAAAGCACTATCAACCGATATATTCTTAAAAATAGTATATTTTAAACTCCCAAAAGATCAATGTCAGTATGAGCCCCAGAAATCCTGCATCTGCTGTGCTGTACGACACTCTCTTCCTCTCTGCTTTTCACTAAATTTCCATTTCAGCAGTTACGCATAAAGAAGAAAAACACATTTTCGCTCTACAGCCGTAAGCTTATCTGAACAGCGAAGGTCATACCAACAGAAACAGAACAGCGACACTGAAAAGCTCTCACCGTGAGGCCAGAGGAGGCCCTTGAGATTACCTGGCAAACTGAAAGCAGTTTAAAAACTCTGCCAGTCACCAGTGACTGCTTCCACAGTCACTCACGCTGCTTTTAAAAGAGGGGATTAACACTTTGGGGATTAACAAAGTCACCGTGAAGTGTGACGTAGCCGGCAGTTGTGTGAATGCATTTCCTCTCTGATGAGGACAAACAGCTGTAAGCAAAGAAGGCACACAGCGGCCCTTTCTGAACCGCTGCTGACATCCACATCGACTCCTCCTCCGGCTCCTCCTCTCCTCTCCTCTGCTTCATCCTACTCCTCTACCTCCTCACCTCTTCCTCCCTTCTCTTACATGCTGCCCAGTGCTCGTGTGCAGGACGAGGCTTCCGGCCATGTGGGAATTTCTCCTAATAGTGGCTCGCGGTTAAATCTGCATGTTGGTACGGACGTCAGCGCAGCAGCATTATCAGACTTCAATCTGTGCAGCCTTGAGGATAGAAGAAGCTCAACTCCGCTTTCCCTGCCAGTGGAGCAAATTTTGCAGAAACTGCCACTTTTGCCCACTTTCATCAATTTCCCAGAAGATGAAGATGAGTCTTCGGTGAAAGACAAAAAAAAAAAAAAGAAGCTTTGATGAGATCTTCACTTGACTACTGCTGAGGACCAGGAGTTCTTGTAATTCACCCTTCTGTGGAAAAGGTCTGGACAGCACCAGCGAGGCACCGAAGCTGCTCCGTCACATGGACACTGAACAGCTGTTGCATTTACCATCTTGTCTCGGAGAGAAACCAGACCGTTTGAGGGAGCAATACAGCGCCGCACGGCGATGCCGGGAAAACTTGTTCGCATCAAAGCACCTCGTACTTAGCAACTGATGAGGATGAGAGACCGTGTGATGACCTACCTGTATTTGACAAGTGTGTTTTTCACCTCGTTGGAGAACGGAGCGCGGAGGGAAAAAAGTCAGCGAGGGGGAACAGGGGAGGGGAAGAGCGAGCCAGTGAGGGAAGGTGTGAAGCCAACGCTGTGAAAGAGAGAACTAGAGAAGCTGGGAAAGACACAGAGAGAGAGAGAGAGAGAGAGAGAGAGAGAGAGAGAGAGACAGAGAGAAAACTCTGCCAGACTGAGGGAGTAAAAGGAGAAACGGCGTATCAAAGACCTGGCCAAGCGCCCATTTAACGCAGCAGGATTGTGTTTTGTCAGAGCCATACAGGGTGAGTATAAATTCCGTTTGATGTGGCTATGATGACAGGAAATTAAACAGTGCACAGGAGCAGCTGTCAACTTACTGTTCAGAAAAATCCTATTATAAATTCTAGCGTTGTAAAAATTGTATTGGACTGAATAGTAAATATAACCCGAGTTACTATATTAATGAATCATGGAACAAGTGCTGGGGTTCATCAGTTGTCACTGGTGCTTTTATGAGCTCTACAGTACATTTCGTTCAACGGGGATTCAGTCACTTTTGACACCCACAAAAGGTTATTAAACTGATCCTGGTTTTATATCTACTTTGGAAAGTCTGGGCATGGCCGTGTAGAGGCGCTCTGTGTTTAGTTTGTTTTACTCAGGAGAAAGTGGGAGGTACGAGGAGTGAGATGATTTCATCATTAAAAAACCCCGGGGATGAAAAGTCACATGACTTATACCACTGCATCCTCGGAGGTATAAACAATGCAATTGTTATCCAAAGAAGTTTTCAAACTGAAACAACAAAAGATTAGTTGAAATTTAGAGGCAGGAATTTATTCAACTATTTCAGCCATTTTTCAAGGAAAAAATAAAACTTGTTTATACACTTGTTTGAGCTTGTGAAATGTTAAAATGTGCAGGTTTTCTACAGCTGACCATTGCTTTTTTCCTTATTGATTAATTTGCGGATCATTTTCTCAATTAATTGATTGGTCAATAAAACGTCAGAAAACAGTGAAAATGTCCATGGCTGTCCTCGATGGTGGCGACGTCATGAAATGTTTTGTCCAACAAACTGTCAAAAACCACAAAATATATAAAAGATACAAAAAATTACTTAGCTGCAGCACTAATTTTATATTTTATTTGTAATTATCTGGGGGTTTTGGATTGTGGGTCAGTCAAAACAAAGTATGTGACGACTTGACCTATGGCTTTGTGAAACTTTGAAGGGCGTTTTTTTTAAACTTCAATTTAATTGACCTAAGATTAGTTTATCGTAAAAATAAAATGATGGCAGCCCTGAAATGAAGCCTCGCATGTTGAAGCACTAGACAGTCAAACAATGGAAGCGGTATTTGAGGATGAAAGTGGGTAGACCGCTCTGTGGGTGAAAGTGTCGCCGATCCACCTGCTGCTTCATTTGACCTCACACCATCCTCCGCTGACTTCATCATAATCACCAATTGCAGGGAAACAAACCACCAGTGATGCGCTTTGTTTCCTGTTTTTCGAAACAGCCTCATTCCTCTGCTTTGACGCCAGTCTCCTCCAGTCCCGATGGCTAATCAAGTATCCATAACAACACCGGAACATATAAATTAATGGCATGATTGGGACTATTCATCTCGGTTAGGAAAACATCCTTGTGTTTGTCAATCCAGTTAGCTGAACCACTGAAGCTCTAATGCGATTTCCTTTCGTCTCATTATGATTGAGCCTTGATAGGTGCCCATTAGCAGCCCTGGTAGACTACGGCTGCGGGGGAGGAGGATTGATCCTTGTATTAATGTGTACAGATAGATGACCGTGTTAGGATGTAAATAACTGCCCAGCAATTCCCCCAAGTCATACAGGCACATGGACACACACACACACACACACACACACACACACACACACACACACACACACACACACACACACACAACATGGCAATTGCACCATGTGTGATCTTTATCCCTGGCAACAGCACAATCAACCCCCAACAATGCGAGGACTGAGACGAGACATGACAAAATAAAAATCACCTTCGGGTTACAAAAAAAAAACAACGTCGACAGCGATTCATTCCATAAAGCCTTAATGGCATCTTGATGCGTTTTAATTCATTCAATACAAACAACCACCTTTCGCCGGAAAATTCCTCTCGGATGAAAAGCTTTCCGCACAAAAGCAGCTTCTAAAAAGCACCGGCCCGGAAATATTTTGAGAATCAAAAGGCGCCAAGGTTTCATCCTTGAAAACCAATCATCGGATTCAATCAAAAACACATGAATGCTAAAAGCACTTGGGCTGTTTGGACAAGCAGCTGGGCTACATAATCGCCATCGACGAGACCACAAGATGACGGAAATCAACATGACCTTCAATTCAAATCAAACAGTCCGTTTACATTACGTCCCCGTCAGGCTCCATTTTTCCTAATCACGCCGAGTACAGTAGAGCTTTCAATGAGGCCTTTGCAAATAGACAGACAGACACGGACTGTTCTGATGACTCGATTATATATTTGAAATAGATCGTCGAGGCAAAATTCAATGAACCGGGAGACGTCTTTATAGACCTTGAGCTTCGGTTTCCCCTTTTGGTGCTTTCATTTGTATTGTATGAAATGATAATAATAATAATAATAATACGTGGAGAGATAAGATGATCTTTAAAAGGATTCACTGCAGCAGCGAATGCATTTTGGATACAGAAGTCAAAATGAAATTGAAATATAAGCCAACTGAGGTTATATAAACGGAGATTATATAAACGGCAGAATCTGCACTACACCATCTTAGGTAGAACGTAAGAATGAAAGGAGTGGGATGCATGGACTGCATTATTATTATTTTTATTATTATTATTATTATTATTATTATTATAATAGTGATGGAAGATGTACTATAAGATGAAATAAAACTAGCAAAACTACAGTGTGGAAATACTTTGTATTACCATAAGAAGATACTTTAAGCACCAAAAGTATAAATACTCATTATGCTGAATGTCTCATTCTGAACCATTTTTATATTCTTGAATTATGATTATTTATGCATTAATGTGTTAATCACCTTTATGTTGCAGCTGGTAAAGGTGGAGCTTATTTTAATTACTTTATATATTGCTTGGTAGTTTGTGATTTGTTCCCCCTGTGGTTCAATGAACTCTTATCTTTTTTTTTTAACCTACAAAAATACATCAGAATTTATTTGTTGATTATATTTTGAATATGTGTTATTACAACAACAGCATGCGAAAGGGATAAGTTATCATGTGAGGAGAAAATACATTTCCTGAAGCTCGAATGAAACCCACTTTGGATGAAGTTGATCAAAGGATTTCAACCGTTACCATATTCAACACGTCCCATTTATCTACATTTAGGATTCTGATCAGTTCAAATGTTGACAGAACAATCTCACATCGACTTCCATTTAGTAGGTGTTCTGGGGCTTTCAATCATATCACATGATCTTCATTAGCAGACACAATTTGCCTGATGCATGTCCACCTAGATGTTAAATGTTGTTTAGACACATATATTATTACCATTTCTGATTATAATAGAATGACAACTTTGTATTTAATAATTCAAGGAAAAGTGGTGAACACAAATTCATGATTTTAGATAATAGACTAAGTGCCATTGATCATAAAATTGGCATCTAAAGCCTCAGAAAGCATTTTATTAAGACACCACTCTCCATCTGTTCAACCTGGCACAGCTCCTCACAGTCAGAAGATAACGACACGCATTTCTCTGTAATCAGACGGAATTGTCATTTTTACTTTCCACTTTGTTTTCACGTTGTAATAAGATCCCAGCTGTGGGAGGTCTTCAACACGGCGAGTGTTTGCAGGTGTCCACAGGTGTATTTTCCACTCTGCTGTGCAGGAAGAGGAGCTAATGACAGCGATTCGTTTCATTATCTACTCAGCCAGAAGGTTTCAGATCCTTTAGAACTGTGTTAACACGAGTACAGAAGAGTCATAGATGCACTAATGTCAACCCCTAAGTACATTCAATTAAGCAAAGGTGTGTTGTATTGATTATTAATTTAACATTTAATTTGAAACGGGAGATGGAGGATCTCTTTACGGTCGAAACTGCTAATTATTTTCTTGATCAATTAACCGATCTAATTAATTAATTTCGACGTCAGAAAGCAGTGTAGAACTGCATCAACTTGTCATGTTTTGTTTTCCTTGTCATATCTGAATGACAGAGACATTCGATAACGATTATCAAAATTGTTTCAGATTCGTTTTCTGTCAATTAATCAGCTTTGAAAATCTTCTTTGAAAAGTCGCATGGTCTCAAAACTCCGATGCTTTCTGCCCTTTAATGTCAGGTAGAACAAAACACTGCCCACCCACACACACACATATTTATAGAGTTTTGTTTTAGGTTTGTTCATATGTGCTCAGCTCTCACAACAGTGGACGACAACATTATCAGAGAGAAAGTGTCTTCTTGGGCAGCATCCCTATGACTGTGCTGCTTTGAGGCATAAGGAAACCTATCTATTTGATTAAAGCCTTGTAAAGTCAGCCCATAATCTCACTCATATCTAAACCTGCTCTGGGATTCTGAATCCTGTAAGAACGTCAGGATGCATAACAAGAAATGTAAAAAGCACTGCTCTAAATCATCTCTATCCTAAAATACATAACATTTCTGACCTGTACATCCTGTCCATCCAGTCCTGCCAATACAAAAACCAGAATACTTCCAACACCTTGGATGCAAAATAAGACGGAGAAATAAGCCCCCATCACACACGCACACACACGCACACACACACACACACACACACACACACACACACACACACACACACACACACACACACACACACACAAGCATTTTTATGATAACTCAAGCCAAGAGGAAAAGGGAGGTTTCTGTGGCAGATTCCTGATTCAACAGCTACCTTAATTGGCCAGGAAAACGACTCTTGAAAGCATCGCCTCCCACATACAATTAAGTATCCTCTAGAGAGCGGCAGCCTCTTGCTGTACGGCATGACTAATCTGACAATGTGGGCAAAACACAGAGACAAGAGATACGAGTCAAACAACTCACTGGAGAACCTTTGGCATTCACGCTACAAGAGAAGGGGAGAGAGACCCGGCGCTGCAACGTTCTCTCCAACTCTCTCTCCAACTCTCTGATGGCGTGAGAAAAAAAAAACAACAATTCTGTGAAAACATTGAGCTGCTTAAACACTCATCCCGAGTTCAAAATGGCCTCATAACTTCATGTGAAAACACAAGCAAGTCCTGCACAGAACGTAGGACTCAACTCCTGGATATTCAGCAAAACACCAGCGAACGTGGCTTATTAAAGAAATCTAATCAGACAGATGCTGAATAATATACAGTGCTTGTATTAGTATTAATATTAGTAGCATGTTGAATTCAACAAATTAGACCCTTGGTCCAAATATTTAACCTTTCACATCCATCAGCACTGATTAACTAACAAATGTGGGGTTTTATTCAAAGGTGATAATAAAAACAATAATTTAGGATATATCTTGTGCATATTTAGTGCCAGAAATTGTAATTAAAAAAAAGAAGTGTTCCTCCCAGAATTTGATGATGTTTCCATAACTCCAAGCCTCTGAAACTGCAGTTAAAGCTGCATCAACAGGTGCTCCATTGTTTTCACCAAACAGTCGCTAACACTGGTGGTGGTTTGATGTAGCACACAGAGGGTTGTTGGAGCTTTTTCACTGAAAACGGCTGCGGAAAATAACACAGAGACGTGAGACTGGACCGAAACGCAAAGCTGTGGGCCGTTAAACCAAAAGAGGAAAAATACTAAAATACTGCACAGTCGGCTGATAATCATCAGTTCGTTTGACTGTGATATCGCACAGTCATTTGACCTTTTGTCCATTTTAAAATATTGATTAGTACAGCTTTATAGCATTATGAATCCCACAACAAGCATTTTAAAAACACTAATGGATGGTAAAAGAAAACAGAAAATATCCAACAAAAGTAAAATTGTTATACTTCAAAGTTAATTTATATGTCATCATAAAAAGGAAAAACAACGGGTGGCTGTTTGTTGATTAACTAAAAGGCCAATGTGCTGGTGTAATACTAATTTGAATAATGGCATATTAATACCCATTTTACATCCTGTTGATTTATAAAATAACATTTCTAGACTTTAAAACCACGGTTTATGAAACTGTAAAGTACGCTAGAAAGAAAACAGCCAAAGCAATATTGCAAAATGTGACTCGTTGTGGTCTGCTATCTGAAAAACAGTCCTAAATATGAAGAAATCTCGAGCTCTGCTCTAATAAGACGACACGAAGAAAACAACAAAAACAGGGATGAGAGACTGTTGAGAGCCCAGGAGGCTGAAATGAGCAAACAAAGTCAAACAAGGATTTATGCAGCCGTTTGACAGCAGTGTCCAACACACAGCTTTCATTTTACTAACTAATTAGGATATGGAGACAACTTAAGAAAAGTACAATTAGACTCAGTGGAGTATTTGACACAGTGTGAATTTTACATGTCGTTATCCCACAGACGCTAATACACAAGTTAAAAGCCAATACAAACGCATAAATACCTTTGTACTGCTCCTTTAACCCTGTGATGTTTGAACATGTGAAATGGAATGAATGAATGGAATGAATTTGTCTTAATTGGTTGTATTTCTTTGTTGTGAAGCATACAAATCTAAGCCCAAAAAACTCTGAATTATAGGAATATTTTAAGTTTTTGCAAAGCTCAGACGTCTGACTCGTCTCCCCCGTTAATGGCTGACTGAACACTACGGGTGTGTTGGGCAAAACAAACAACCTCCTCAAGCTGTTTTTAGTTTTAGATCTTACCTGCGGCCTCCAGCAGGACGTGGTAGTCTGTTCCTCTCTGAGCGGGCGTGTCATCGTCAGGCTCCTCCCTCTCTGAGGCCTCATAACGCTCCCAGTTTGAGCCCAGTTTCCTCCTGGAGAAAACCTCCGGCCTGTCGCCTTCCTCCTGAAAGTTGTCCCCCTCATCTTGGTCCTGAAAGAAGAGGCACATGGCGGGGTACACAGTGAGGAACGTGGGATTTAAGCGACAAATGGGAATAATGGTGCACCCTTTACAACAGTCTCTCCTGAAAAAAGCACTAGGTAATACAACTGAATACTACAAGACAAGAAGAAACTGTATTTTAAAAATGTCTTGCATCATGATTCAATAATTTCTCATTTGAAACAATGATGGGACATCGGGATAGGACAGAAAGTTCAAACATTAAATGGGACCACAAATGGTTTTCCACAGTCCTGAAGAGTCAATGTGGACGCATTTTTACATATTTTTTCTCCTGTACCATCTTCCCGCCGGAATTGATGGTGACACCATCACATAACCTCTGAAACACGCCATCTTTCCCCAAACAAAAAGGAAGTGCATGTTGAGTAGATCATACAGAACGTACAGACGTGGCAGATAGTGTGAACAAGTAATTCAGGCTCGTTTGTTTCATTTTTACAAACTTGAAAAAAAAAAAAAAATGAAAAAAAAATTTTAAACTAAAATTTGCAAAGCCAGCTAGCCTTGGGTACAGTGACTAAAGATGTTCCCAACAACACTTCCTCTGACAAAGCTCCACAAAGCATAACACAAAGAGCATTTTGTAAATTGGTCATTAACACATAGCTCTTATTCATGATTGGTAGCTAAGCCAAACAAAACGGGTCAAGGTAAATGGCACGCCCCGCTGTGTGACAAAGAACAAGACATCCAAAACTTAACTAATTGAATTTGTCTGCGTCATAGATGTCTTGCCGTGTTGTCACATGGCTGCACAAACCTTTACCAAGGTTGCCATAGAAAGGAGCAGGTGTGTCAGAGGGACAGAGCATGCTCAGTTTCTCTGGTGCCCTGTCGAAAAAAAGAATAACACAGAGCTCATTTTTCTTCCAACAATATCATCAAAGACCCCATGGTAGCTATGGATCCATTAATGGGGATTGTTTTTTTGTTTATGATTGCAATCAAGGAGCTTCTGTTCCAAAGGAGATTTGTATGATTGCAATCAAAGAGCCCCTATTGTTTTCCTTCTACTGCTGTAGTTACCATGGCAGGAGCGTCGACTCACAGAGCATCCCAGCGGAGATGAAGCTGAGAGTGTCACATCCGAGGCCCGGTGATAATGTTGCAAGTGTTTTGTCGAAGACCAAAACTCTGAACATGCTGACAGGAACTCGTTATGTGCACTGAGCATGTACAGTAGAGACGTGTGCAAACACACTCCTGTAATGCACCGCAATCAAACAATGCGTGTGCAGCAGCTACTTGCGTTGAGTATGAAGCACAGCTCCACAACTGACATAGACGCTGTGCTTTGAAGGTGAGGGGGGAAAAAAGTCACATATTTGTAAATTGACGTAGTCGCATTGATATTATCCGAAAAGTCTAACTTTATTCAAAGAAACTATCAATAGCTAAACGCGGGGCAGCCACGTAAACTACCATGCTCTCTCACCCGGTGTTGGAAGTCCGCTGAGTGGCCGCTTCCCCCGCGTCCACGGCCGCGGTAGTGGTCTCTTTTACCCCGACCGCGGTGGTGGCCTCCTCTCCCTCTGCCCCGGTGTTCACCGCTGACGCTGTCGCTGTTGCTTCCACCTCGGCCGCCTCTTTTCCAACTGCCTCCTCTGACTCCGTTCGGTCTGGCGTCCATTGCTGTCAATATTGGCCGGACAGTTTAACATGTGACACCTTCAAGTTGAAGGAAACAAGTGTTACATTGAATACTGTCCCACGACAACATGGCGTTTGATGGTTCCGAGTCAATTAGACAATAATCAATTTTACATTTCACAATTGAATTTTTTTTATAGGAAAGCAAAGAACAATTTAAATAGT
Source organism: Cebidichthys violaceus (assembly GCF_023349555.1). Taxonomy (NCBI): domain Eukaryota; kingdom Metazoa; phylum Chordata; class Actinopteri; order Perciformes; family Stichaeidae; genus Cebidichthys; species Cebidichthys violaceus. The sequence goes on along the minus strand of NW_027176307.1, from coordinate 1,320,290 downwards.
ACAACTTTTATATATATATATATATATATATATATATATCAATATATAATGACCAATATATATATATATATATATATATATATATATATATATATATATATATATATATATATATATTATTTATATATATATATATATATATATATTATTTATATATATATATATATATTATATATATATATATATATATATATATATATAGAGAGAGAGAGAGAGAGAGAGAGAGAGAGAGAGAGAGAGAGAGAGAGAGAGAGAGAGAGACTTTAAAAAAAAACATTAATGTTTTTCTTTTTATTTCAGGACAACTCTTAATGGAGCCACAAACCGGCACCTGTCTCTGACCCGTCAACAGTAACACAGACAGATACCAACATGGAAGTAGACCCTTCAAACAGCACTTTTGCCAACACATCACATGTCCAGGCGACTCCCCACAACGTGTGGGAGGTTATTACCATCGCTACAGTGTCAGCCATCGTCAGCTTGATAACTATTGTTGGTAACGTGCTGGTGTTGCTGTCCTTCAAAGTCAACAGCCAGCTGAAGACTGTTAACAACTACTACCTACTGAGTCTGGCTTTCGCTGACCTCATCATCGGAGTGTTGTCAATGAACTTATACACCACATATATCCTGATGGGTTACTGGTCCTTAGGAAACCTTGCATGTGATCTCTGGCTAGCAGTGGATTATGTTGCCAGCAATGCTTCAGTTATGAACTTACTCGTCATCAGCTTTGACAGGTACTTCTCCATCACAAGGCCGCTAACTTACAGGGCTAAGAGGACTCCAAAGAGAGCTGCCATCATGATTGGCCTCGCATGGCTGGTGTCTTTTGTCCTTTGGGCGCCACCCATTCTGTGCTGGCAATACTTTGTAGGAGAGAGAAAAGTGCCTCCTGACCAGTGCCAGATCCAGTTTTTAACAGAGCCTGTGATCACATTTGGTACAGCCATTGCTGCTTTCTACATCCCTGTCTCTGTTATGACCATTCTCTACTGTAGGATCTACAAGGAGACGCAGAGACGCACCAAAGATTTGGCAGAGCTCCAAGGCCTGGCTACTGAAAATGTTCTAGAAGGGACTAAACCACAGAAAACTATCATTAATTCTTGCTTTCATTTCACCAGAGAGAGGAGAGACCGGAGTCAGGCCTCCTGGTCCTCATCTAACCAAAGCAATGCCACTAAAACTACCACCAGATCAGATGAGGCATGGGTGAAAGCAGATCAGGTCACTTCCTTTAACAGCTACTCCTCATCCGAAGAGGAGGAGCAGCATGTTTCAATAGAAACCCCACAGGGATCTTTCAAAGAGCAAGGTAGTGAGCAAAGTAATAAGAATGGACAGGTGAGTGATTATACAGAAGATCTGTACTTTTCCACTCCTCAAAAGAAGAGCAGTAAAAAACACATCTCTTATAAATTCAAACCTGGCTCTAGCTCAAAGGGTAAAAACGGCAAACCAATGCCTGCCACGCCCTGCCTGCCTAAAGCAGAAGAGCCCACCAAAAACGCCTCGCCTTCCTCCTCCACCACCTCCAAACCCATCGACCCCGTCCTGAAGAACCAGATCACCAAAAGGAAGAGGATGGTGCTTGTGAAGGAGAAGAAGGCGGCCCAGACCCTCAGTGCCATCCTGCTGGCTTTCATCCTCACATGGACGCCCTACAACATCATGGTGCTCATCTCCACTTTCTGTGCCGAGTGCATCCCCATGTCCCTGTGGCACCTGGGCTACTGGCTGTGCTACGTCAACAGCACCATCAACCCCATGTGCTACGCGCTCTGCAACAAGACCTTTCAGAAGACCTTCCGCATGCTTCTGCTCTGCCAGTGGAGGAGGAGGAGAAGGGGGGACGACAAGCTGTACTGGGGTGGACAAAACCCAAATGTCAACAATAAAATGACTTGATGTGGCAAAATGCTATTATAGAACTGGTCTATTGCTTTTGCCCACATGTGATGATTTTCTTGATGTATACTGTAGTCAGTGGTCATCTTCAGCATGAAGTGCTGCATGGGATTTTTGTGTTAAAAGTACATCTCGGTGGAAAATGAGCTGAGACTGATGCAGCACTTAAACTGCCGTTCCAGATTATTACAGGAAAGAAACCTCACGAAGGTGGTGACACATTCTCACAATGGTTAAAAAATGGATTCATATTGTTGTATCAATCCAATCAGTACTCCACTGATTTTATACATTAAAGCCTGTTGACCGGCTTTGTATAAAAAGTTGTTTAAAAAGTTTTGTTGCTCCAGAGGGAGCTGCACAAAAGCTGATAAATTGCCACAAATGATGTCACCCGGGTCAGCAATCAGGTGCTGAAAACTACAAGTTTAGAAATTAAAAAAATCTGGGTGTGTGCAGTTAGAAAGACGTGAGCTTACCAGACCTCTGTGGCTCGCTTCTGATCTCAGCTGCAGACTAGCGGCTCCAGGCTACATTAGCTGCCACTAGCATAACACACCAAAAAACTGTCAGCGGTCAAGTTGCATTTTAGGTAATGTAGGCGCCAGGTTACATTAGAAGAAGAAGAAGAATGTGTGGAATGAAAAAGTTGATATCTCTGGTTCTGCTGCATCCATTTTGAAACTGTCCATCATGAGTCCAACAATGTCATAGCAGTGCCGTGCTAAATAGGTTGAATACTCCTTTAATACAACGCTCACATGCCAATATGTATGTTGAAAGAGTTAATGGCAGCTGTACTCATGCTGTCCTCCTCTCCATCGTGGCAAAAACGTAATCTCTTCCTCATGACTCAAATGTAAAAAATATTAGCATGTTCATAGATTCTGTCTTTTTTTTAATGAGAGAGGAGTAATTCAAGAATTTTTAAACAGGTAATTGAACTTTTGTGTGCAAAAATCATAACTGAAACAAACCAGTAATCAATTTGTCTGGAGGTTGTTTTTGTTTTTTAAATCAGTCAAAGCTAATATGAGAATTCAGCTGCCTTTTTTTAAACTCCTCCCACCCTGTGTGGCTTTTTTTCCGGCCTTTTTACGCTACATCATCACATTCCCGGAGCATTTTCTCTGAGCGTTTAATAATGACGCGGATGGGTTTACATTGTTGTTACTTGAAAGCTTGGTGCGTCTCATACAGGTGCCTTGTGCGGCGGTAACAGACACGGAGGGGCGTGACAGAGCGTTGGTATTTGTTGCCTGCAAATGAAAACGGGCTGACCAACCTCACCAGAGCCATGTCAGCACATTTCTAATATAGTCGGCTTAATCTTCTTTAATCTACATGCTGAGAGACAAAGGAATTTTTTTTTTTTTTTGTAAAAACACTGCAAATCTATAAGACGCCGGCTTGATTTAGCTAACTCTGGCAGACTGCTGAAGCCTTATACTAACATAGTCACTATGAAGGAATCACTTCTCAAAAAAGGAGGATTTACTAACAACACGCTTTTGACGTACATGAGCATTTTTGTGTGAGCATGTGGATAAAAACACTGAACCATCCTCCTTTATTCTATTGCTCACTTGCACTGTATATAAAGGACATATTGTAGGCATACACATTTCAAAGTAATCTATAGTATGATGAATATATTTCACTGATTCTGTTGGGATTTTACACCTCTCAAATGGTAAATGTAAATTGCTTCGTGTATATCAGTGTTTAGTGAATGTTTTAGTTTTCTATCTTGGCTCTTGAAATCGATATTTGATCTTGTGTTCAAGGGCTAATCTGTACATTTCTGTGCATTTAAAGCTGCATTAGTGTCACGGTGGAAACATGACAAAAGAGATTGTTTATGGATCACACCTTTATTCCTGTCACTTTTCATATTACTGCAACAACAACAAAAAAAAAACATGGGACACATGGTATTTAAACATAATGAAGCCTGACTACCAACATGTCTATCTAATAGATGAGTGATGCTGTTGTAAATTATTGCACTTCTTTGTCTTTTAATGATGTAATGTCAAATGTTATCTCCTTAAACTCTGTGCCTTTTGTTCTGCTCAGAGGCAAAAGAGCTTTGTGAATGCATTTTTGCTCATTGTCCGTCTGTGCAGTTATGTGAAAGTGAGTCTGTCTGTACTGATTTGAACAGTGAAATACAAACTCAAAGGCAGAATTATACTTTTGTCAGCATGAACATATTCAACATCATACGTGTTGAATCTGATGTGATTTGGTTTTTATTTGTAAATGGTTTTGCCAATCATTACCCACTCAAACAGCTGGGTAATAAAAGTACCGTGCCATGGATGACTTGCACAAATATGACTGTTGCTGAGTGCAGAACAGAGCTCAGACCTCCCGTCAGATGTAATGCTACTTCAGTCTTCATTAATAAAGGATAAGTCTGGTGATATTCTATAGTTTTCTTATTGTCAACAAAAACTGTGAAAAGACCAAAAAGCTACAGCAAATCAATCCCACAAACAAGCTGTGTAGCCAAAACGTGATATGTTTTCCTCTGTCATATACCACCATTGTTCAAAACTTCTTGAATAAACTCTTGAATAAACCACACAGGTCCACTGGGTGACGTGTTGCTTCATTATAATGAACATGGGCACAGCAGCTTGTTTTGAGTCCACCCCTCACACACCGTGAACATTAACCTGCACACCGAACCCGCAGTGGAAAATAGTCCTTAATAAGTAAACAATTCTCTCATGTTTGAGTAGTAAAAAAGAAAGTATATATTCATGATCCCTTTTTTTAAAGATCTATATCTTCATGTATCGAGTGGGCTTGGAGCTGAGAAATTTAACATATTGAGAAAACTTTAGTCGTATTATGGGATTTGTTGACGATATGAACTATAATTGCCAGCATTATTGCTTAAAGCAGAGGTACCCAACCCTTAAAAGGTAAAGTATGTCACATTTAGTAGGATTTATTGGCAGAAATTGAATGTAACAGAACATTGTTTTCATTAGTGTGTAATCACTTGTGTTTACACACTAAGAATTGTGTTTTCATGAGCCCTAAATATCTAAATAGGGAGTGGGTCCTCTTCAGAGTCGGCAATGTTGCACCGCCATTTTAAATAATTTTTGTATCCCTTTAATAGTCTTTGAAGACTACTTTATCTTAATCTAGGGACCCTGCAACAGGCCTCAACCCTCAGCTTGGGAACCATCGTCTTAATGCATCAAAGTACATTCTTAACCATTATAGTAAAAGAAAAAAATCCCAACTTAATGTCAACTTACTAGCTTTTTCTTGAGATTTCAACCATATAACCAGGTCTTCATCCGCAAATGGAGTTAGCCCAGTTGTAATTATGATTAAATGACTTATGTAGTGAAAACATTTATCACAAACACATTTTATTATTACATTATTATGGACTTTACCGTCCGCTTTATTAAAAGTAAGTAAAGTTACACTCTAGAGATCTTGAAGCAACCACACAGCTCTTTCCTCCTTTTAACTGCCAATCATTACCTTTGTATGTGAATCCCGGTCATACAGTACACCGCACAATGATTAAAAAACTGAGAAGACCATGTGTTCACTCTCAAAATAAATAAAAAGGAAATAAAAACACAGTTGTTATATACCATTGTAATTTATTCATCTAGGCTTTTAAATAAGAATTTATCAGTCTTAAAATTCAATTAATCTTCATTCACAGTCATATTACTGAAATTGAAAAAAAAAAAAAACTCTGTATATATGTTCTCTTTTAGGTAGTGGAATTAGCAGCAGTGGAAAAATGCACACCGGAGGGTTAGCACAGAAAAGATGGATGAGTAGAAGGGCCACAGTTAGAAAGCATAGAGCAAATTAAGGATAACAGCTTTTGCAGGGATTAAGAAATTTCTATCAGTGCAGTAAGAACCTTTCCAATAGCACATTAGAAATCAAGATGTGCTTAAAACATCTAATAATAATAATAAAGAAAACTGTACAATAGACCCAGGGGAAATGACACTTAAAAATCTTGCTTCCATGGCGTAACTCGAGCTTCCTTAGGCAGACTGAAGGGACGTGTGCAGTACTACCTCCTCTTGACGGCCGGCCTGGTGCCCTTGCTGCTGCTGCTGCCTGCCTTGCTGGAGCCCTTGGAGCCGGAGAAGAGCTTGGTCATGAGCTCAGAGACGTCTGGAAGCTCGGGGTTGGGGTTCAGCATGTTCATGGACTGCTCCATTTCCTGTAAAGACGGCAGTGAAATGTAAACAGCTGTAGATGAAGAAGTGGGACGGACTCTGGAAAAATCCTCACCGATTTAAAAAAAACAAAAAACGATGTCACTGTCATTTTTCATCATTAAGATACACTCACACTTCAAGTTGAGGCCAGGACAGGGTATCATGAATTCAATACAAGTGTTCCTTTGACTACCGACATTATAAATGATGATGATAAACTCAATGCATACACTATTTTTTTTAAATAACGCCTGAGGCTATAATGGAGTCTTTACCTTTCTCATCTCTGGGTCATTGGTGTTGACCACCTTGGGCAGTAGAACAATGATCAGCAGGGGCAGAACCATCATCATGACCTGCAGGAGCAACAAAGACGACACAATTGAACAAGACACCCAGAAGCACAATAGCTATCTAATAGCTGGGCAACAGCAACTGCACATGTTAGGCCCAGTTTGGTTTGACTACTGACTAACTTTTGATGACCATCTTGCTTGTGCAAAAGCAGTTAACTTTCCTTTCTGTGTACTGCACACCACATGGCAAGGTAATGATATGCATAGCACAGAAAACAATAACAAGTTTTTGTCCCTGCTTCTCTGCATTTTGCTCACTCAAATAACTCGAAATTTCCACTAACCTCAATTTAAACTCATTTGACCACAAGGAACTCTAGTTTACATCATACATATTCTGCAAGTTCAGTGCAATATAATCAGGTAGTTGTTTGTTTACCATTGGGTTCATGAGAAAGTCTGTCCAGCCCCAGGTTTCTCTCTTCATGAAGTAGGTGTGAGGGCCACTAGCCCTGACCTGAAGAGGATATGGCTGACGAATTACCTCTGAAGTCTTGATGTAGTTCACAAGACGTGCCCTGTGAAATGACACACGGTTACTAGTGGGTTAGCGATGCCTCTCAAACAGTACGCTGAAAAATATGCAATGTGAGACATTTATGTAAGCTCTTTTTTTTTTTTTGTTTCCTCAGAATAGTCTTACCTCATTTTGCCCTTGGATGTGATATCAACACGTACTGGCTCAAATCTATAGTTAGGGGTGACAATTTCCACAACGTAGGATCCTGAAGGGACGTCATTCACAGCGAAACTTCCATCAGTTCTGTAACAACAATAGGATATTTTTTAAGACTGCACATAAGTTCAGTAGTGTTAGGGAGAGAGAGGTGTTGATTTGACTTTATTGACATGTTTGACACCGTCGTATGTGGAGCTATTGAATTCGATTGCATTATATTGTGAAGCAGTCTTTTGTCCACCCCATTTATATCAATTATAAGTTAAGATTGGTGTACATAATAAACTAACAACTGATTGTGTTTATCTAGGTTAACATTTGAGGAAATAGGATCAGCCATCTCCCAAATGCCTGTCAAGTAACTCTCAAGTGGAGTACATTTATATGGTTAACCCATTATATTTGGAATCTGCGGTTTATTAATTTACAACATCCACATAACGGTACTACAGATAGTTGGATAAAACGGATACGCAGCAAATTATAATGCTACAGTACTACCTATATATCAGTGCTTTTAGACAGCAACAACAGGCACGTCTCTTGTGGCCAAGGTTTGTTGTGTTCACAGCTAACGTTCGTTACCATGAGACCGAGAGGCCTGGCTGAGCTCACAATGAAAACAACAACTAAGTTCAGTGACAGGTAAGTAAAAATGAAGTAACTGTGTTGTTGTCCCGGTTGGCACGAGTCACATTCACAGCTATTAAGCAGTAAATTAGTTTGGGACATGCCAACTGCCGACAACTGCTGCCGTGCGGTTAGCATCAGTGGCTAGCTGGCCATGCTAATGCTACCTATCCTCGCTAACAGGCTAGCCAGCTAGCTAGGTGCAACTGCGGCTGTTTCTTACCTCACAAATCCCACGTACTCTTCACCTTCCACGAGGACTCTTGCCGTGGAGACCCAGTCTTGTGTTTTCACCCCCGGAACTATCGCTCTTCCCTCGATCTTGAACCGATCTCCGTTCGGCTGGTTCGATAACGTTACACCTGCGCCAGGCCCCGTTTCGATGTCAGTGAAACACCACGCTACGACGACCGCGGCCTGCACGAAAACCCATAACAGCGGTATTCTTTCCCTGTAGATCATATTGTCCGTCTTTAACAACTTAAAATGAGGTATAACGGTATGTCCGTCAATGTGTATTCAAGAGCAGTTTGGAGAAGGACCGGAAGACTCGAAACATCAGCTGTAGCTGCGGAGAATGACGTCACATTGAAATACAACTTTATTGTACAACTCGACAGTCACATTAAGTTGTTTGATGTACAGTACTTTTTCCTGTGGACATTTAACATTATAAAACAATTTAAAGCTGTCAGTTAGAGAAAAGACTACCATAATCTGAATGTTAACTATTTTGTGGCAAATGTTATGATTTTGTAACGTGAACCGGAGACACCAACAGATTTAACAGACTTAAACTGGTTAAGAAGGCCGGCTCCATCATTGGCTGCAAACTAGATTATCCGGTGGAGAGGAAGACACTGAAGAAATTATTATCCATATTGGATAACCCGGATCACCCACTCCACCACCTACTACAGGGACAGCGGAGCACTTTCTCCAACAGACTGATCCAGCTCCGCTGTCACAAGGACAGATACAGGAGAACATTCCAGCCCACTGCAATACGACTCTATAACAAATCACCTCTGGTCAGACCCTCCTCCAATTGACTACAACATCGCTGCACTTGTTTGCTGTTGGTGATCCTTGCACTACTGCGTAGTTTACCTAGTTAGCTAATTTAATACTATTTTATTGTATATACTCTGCATTTTTTGCACTTTTTATTTTCTTTAAATTGATTATGTTCTGCTCTGTTATTTTATTGTATGGCGTATATATTGAGCATTTTTCATACTTATATTTGTATGTTTACTCTGTAACTTCGTTTGCAGCTGCTTCAAACAAATTTCCCCCTGGGGATGAATATAGTATATATCTATCTATCTATCTGTCTTTTTATTTCCAAATGCAGTTTTTCTAGGAATACCCATACTTTTTTAGATTTAACTAAGTATCAAAGTATATATTTTTTACTCCTATAATTCAACCTGCCTTTACTACTCCTGTCCTATTTTCTTTAATGCCTTGGCCTTCCATTATTGAAACGATAACACACTTTTGTTTTCCCAAACAGAAAATGAAAACTAATTTGATTAAAGTTATATATATAAAAAAAAAAAAAAAAAAAAAGGAAGTGCACCAACCAGAACCAAAGCCTGTTTACATGGCTTTGGCACTAACCACAAACAAAAATAGCTGAATAACTAGTTTGGCCACTATGAATGACTTATTCAGCAATTAAGCAAGATCAGACGGGAACAGGAAAGTATGTTTACTTACACACATTCATTTGTTATTGTTAATGTACCTTTTTACACACACACACACACACACACACACACACACACACACACAATAAAACAAATGTAAAAGAATAAATCTGATTTTTATCAAATTTATTTAAAAGAAGATTAAAAGAATCACTTGTTTTTACAATTGATGTTATACAGTCAAACGTCATATGAAGAGGCAAAGTGAAAACAAGAGGAGTTCTAATAACTTAAGACTGTTGCAGATTCAAGTTCATGATTCCAGAGAACCCAGGCGCAAAAAACATTAAACCAGCCGAGCATTCATTACGTCCACAATTGCATTCCATGGCAAAGAGTGATGTAGTGAGAGACAAAGAGCTTGGCACTTCATAGAGCGACGTTACACCCCAGTCTCATGGAGGTCCACTAAATATGCCCCTTCACAAGGTTCACAAGGTCCACTTCAATGTGAAGCAGTCATTGGCTGTGTGTTTTTGTTTTTTTGCAGAAAGGCTCTCTCCGCCCCGCTGTGAGAGTCTCCAGCTCTAACCGAGGGAGTCGTCTGAATTGTCAAGTTCAGTCCCCAGTAAGGGGTTGAGTTTAAGAGGCCGAATGAACCGGTCCATTTCTCTGGCGTCGCTATCAGTTCAAAACACAGCCATGATCCGGCAGTAGTGGTCACATCCTCAGGGAGCTACAATGACAACCGTCAGGGCAGCTGTGATAGATAAGACTCGATGGCCTGCAACATGAAGAGGAGAGAACACATACGTTGTTGTAACAGCCAGTGGAACAGCACTCTGCACACATTAAACTAATCTTTGTTTTACATTTTATCAGCTGTTAAAACCATCCATGTATTCCCCATTACAAACATAACATACTGGATGACTTATTCATAAAACACTGACTTTAAAAATGTGAAGTTGATTTGGCTTTCTGCAACTAATACTTAAAACTTACAATCAGTAATTCCTGTTAAAACGTCATATGAAATGGCAGGAGGAAGCAGGAAGTGAAGATGGAAGCAAATGAACCACAAAACAAATTCAACTCATACAAATGCTAGTCAGCTTATGGTGAACATAGGTTTTTGTTTTTCTAGGGTTGGGAGTGGTTGACTGTGTCCACCCAAAATCAACAGAGGGTGGAAACAAACAGAAGGAGCTTGTGACACAATGTTCATCTCAAACCGTTTACAATTCATTTAGTTTTGCCAATAACAGGAAAACAAATTGTGCTTCAGCTAAAAAAAAGTCTTTTGATAATTTTTACTTTTTCCTCAGTCGTGACAAATCTTCAACAACTCCTGCATCCAACTATAAATAAAGGAATCTGTGTTTGTCCGTCTCAAGACGTGTTCATCCATCTACCTCACAGTTGCTGAGTGTATTGCGTGGGACCCAAGGGAGTGCTTTTGTCATATTTGGTGCAACTAAGACACAAAAAACATTCAGTATTCATACAATTTGTATAAACTCGCAAACAGCACTGCGTTCAGCAGTGGGGGCGGGGCTTCAGGGCTCTAAATCCAGTATATTGTCCGCAGTTAAAAACTGTCTTGCTCTACTTTTCACCCTCTCTCTAACTGGGAATGTTGGTATTGGCAGTGATAAAAGAAGGACGGTGCTCAAAACTTCTTTTTTTTTTCCTGAAGTAAAACTATCAAAACCACACAGTACATGTCCTGCATTCAAATGTTTACCACAAGTGAGGAGTGAAAGAGAGGCATTATCAGCACATTGTACTTAACACCTGTTCAAGGTGGATCTTTGCAAAACGCTGGATAGTTAAATGAATAATGCTTCAGGATTTAATTGTTACATTTAGTGAGTCAAATTAGACTCGGCAACGTTAGTATCATTTCTCTGTCACGTAAATGAAGTACTAAAATGTTCTCCATTAAAGTAGCAGTACACAGAAAGTAGCTTGCAGTGTTGAGCTGTTCGCATGAGTGGTTCTCTAGAAAGCAGCAACACCACAGGCCGAGCATTCAGCCCGCTCTGAACAGGCGTCGTAACAGAAATCCCCGGGACGTACCGACATGTCATACTTCTCACCTTTGCCAGTTCTCCCGTAGATCCTGGAACCAAACATAACCGGGCCCCTTCCTTCCACAAGTCCTTCAGCCTCTGCTTCATGACTTCAATATTCCTGCAATAAACAAAACAGGTACATGGTAAACTCAGAAGCACTACACCATCAGCTCTAACCAGAAATAATAACTTCAGACATTCATTAACCCAAACGTTTGAGTTGATGAATATCTATTGTACAAGTAACAGTTTTATACTCATTATGATCCCAGAATTAACATTCCGTTCACATGTGAGGCACACAGACGTCTTTTTCAAAGTTCAAAGAGGATAACACTGAAAACTTTGTTAATAAGTGCACAGTGGTCAAATCACAAGGCTAACCGTGGTGGATGTGAATACATTGCTTCGATGGCATTTTGAGTTTGTCCTTTTCTGTCTTTGAAAAGACACAGCGATGTGTCCACAGCTGATTGTAAACTCTGTTCTGAGAAAGCCACGCATCGCAGTAACACAAGAAAGATGGATAGATAGAGACTTTATTAATCCCGCAAGGGGAAATGTGTTCGCTACAGCAGCATTATGATGCGCAACCAACGTGCACATCTGCCCGGAAACCAGCCAAAGGTGAATGCTTAGGAAAATGAAAAGAGGCAACAGGTAGCACGGTGCAATATTGAGCCGGAGCAGTATTAGTAAAAGGTAAAATAATGATACATAATATAAAAAGTCATTGAGGTAAAGTATCAGTTTCTACTGTGCTGATTAGCAGCATTTCCAGTGAAGTATTGTGCATCAGTTGAACTGTTTTGTCATTGTCAAATAGTTGTATAGAATCAAAACCTTAAAAAAAAATGAGGCAGAGTTTGAAAATATGTACATTGGTTGTGTCATAAAGTATTTGGTTGTATTTAAGCATGCACTGCCCACCTGTCTTCTGAAGGACTGTCCCGCAGTCTTTTCTCATTCTTAGAAAGTTCTGGCCACCATTTCCTGATGACGGATTGAACCCAGTGTAAACCCACCATAATGTTTCTGTTAAAAAATAAAATAAAAAAAAGACAAAGTTAGTCAAATCATAATGTTAAAAACATCTTTTAAACTACTCCAGGTCATTAGTCAAAGAGGCTTCATCGGTTCTCACTTCAGTTTATTGGTAGTTTGTCTCACCGGCTGAAGCGTCTTGATTGAATGGAAAACTGTCTTCAAGACTAAAACAGTAAACAGGTTTTACTCAGTGACACTTACTCTTCATATTTACTGGCAAGAATCACTTTCACAAGGGGCATTAGGTCAACGCAGCAGCCAAGTGACAAACATGGTGCTTCAGTTTGAAGGCTGACAGGAAAAAAAAAATAAGAAAACACATAAATATAACAACATCATTCCAAAAAACATGATTTAGATTATGTTGCTTGGAGCTAAAACAATCGATTCCATTGAATCGAAAAAAAGACATTTGAGCTGTGAACGTGGACTAGGAACAACAATGCTGCACATTTTTCACTTCTGTCGGCCGTTCTACCGACTTTTAGATTCATTGAGAAAAGGTTGATTAATCAATAAAATAATGAGTTCCATCTATAACGATGCTGCATGATCTCGTTTCATACGGGTCTGAACTATTGTGCATCATACGCCCCGATGAGACTCACTTATTTGTTAAGACAGGTAAGCAGTCAAGCAGCACCCCTGTGTCCTCAATTCTGTGAAACCAACAAAGTATTACAGATGAAGCATGTTATGCGATTGAGGAATTTACAAAAGACCACAATAAGGCAGTATTAGCCGTCACTGCTTTACCTTATTAAGTAGGCCACTAATTCACTGGCATTTCTTCGCCATAGCGTTTGGGCTACTTTTAGTCGGAGGTTCCTTCCAAAAAGGACGTGAGTCATGGCTTCATGGTCCTTTGATAGCTGTACGTAAAAGACAAACGATGCACAAAGGGAATTCAGTCGGCAAAAGTGTTGCAAATTGTATGAACCTCAAGAAAGAATCGGTTCTATTGTTTTCTTGAACAGAGAATCAGTTTTTTTTTGTTTTTTTTATCTCACCTCAGTGAAGTCTCTGTACTTGGAGCTGGCCCCTGCCATCTTGGAGGCCTCTGTAGAGTTTACAGGGAGCCCGCAGTTGTCATTGTAGTGCATGCCCCGCACATCATCGGTGCACGTCAGCTCATTTTCTTTGTTGGCCATGCCGGGTTCACGGGCACGGCCTACATCTGATGTTTTGCGGTGCAGCTTTAAGCCCACCTCCACCAACGGACAACCCTTCCTCTTGCAAGATGACAATCGCTTTGCTTTGCCGGGGCTCTGTACTCCGTAGTGGACTTGAAATCTGCCGAGAGCAAAGTCGTCATGGACCAGAGGCAAAGCCGTCATAGTTTGGAAAACCATTAAATTCATAGCCACAGACATGGTGATAATGGTTAAGGAAAGGTGCCTTAATGGTCCAGTGACTGAGAGGGAATATCTGTGGGACACAGAGCGAGTGAGTGATCATATTTAAGATGAATCCCACAGATGTGGATCAGAGACTCACCTTTCTTTATCTAATTCTTCCTTATTTATAATATCCACCTAAAACGAAAGGATAGGGGATGAAGCCACTACTACAATATCTACTTCTACAACACCACTGAACTGTACTTTCACAGTCACAAGGATTTAAGAAACAGAATTATTTACACAAGAAGACGTGTCATTTGCCCTCACATCTCCATACCTGCTTCATGTTCTTTTCAGGAGAAAAATGCAGGCAGGATTGCAGAAAGCCATATGGATTTACTTTGGTTGATCTTTAGGACTTCTCGTTGCCAGACATGCTCACCAGCTTCCACAATACGAGACACTGTTGGATAAACAATTGTGGGAAAACAGAAGAGACAACTCAGGAGTTGGAAGAGCCAAAGTCACATTGTGGCATAAACAGGTTGGCTTCCTTTAATTTAACCTGCAGCAGTGCGATTCAAAAAGAATAAAAGCAGACAGTCAAACGAGATAAACAAAACAAAAACGCTATATTTGAGTTACAAAGGCGTTGGCTGCTGCGATACAAGTATTAACGTGAGTTAGGTGAGCTACAACAAACGTCACAAACCTCCCGTGTTCATTAAAGTTCAAGTAGTAGCTTTTAAGTCTTGCAACAAATATGGACAACCGACGAATACAACAGAACATTTCCTTACGTCCGTTAGCTCAAAGTCAGCGTATGCTCCTAGCTAGTTAGCCTAGAACTAGTAGTTAGCTTTAACTGTTAGCGTTTAGCTCAACTATCAAGGATACACGGAGACGTTGAAAGTAACGAGCTGGGCCGCTAGTGCGAGCTAGCTGGCTAGTTAGCCTTCCAACTCGGGGAGCATATGGCTTCATAAACTGCAGTTTATTTCCACCATTTAAACAGTAAACAAACCTGTTCATGTTGTTGAGACGCATTGGGTCTCCTCAGGTGTGTAAATCCAAAACGTGAAACACTGGTAGAACTCAAAGAGCACTCTTCTCTGTGTAGGTCCCGCTAGCGTTTCAGAGTTGTATCATTCAAATGAATACACCGCCGGTGTGTGGGGATTGTGGGATAGATTTTGGCAAAGAAAAGCTGGATATTTAGCGACGACTGCTGGACATTACGAAACACATTTAAAATCCAAGTGCGCCATGGCGCCACCCAGTGTCAGGAAGGCTGTAATGCAGAAAGGCATGCGAAGTGTTCTCTACACTCCAGGTGTCAAACAATATTTAAATCCGTGAAGGGTGACAGTCTTCAGTGGAGAGGGACGAGTATTCACAGAACTACCACACTGTGAAAATACTCCACTACAAGTCCTGCATTCAGAACCTTACTTAAGTAAAATGATGTAACAACAAAATGTTTTTAAAGTAGACTATCAAAAGGTGATAAATTATGTTTTGGGATCAATATGACTGCTTCATTAATGTTTCTCATATACGTTGCTTTTTACCGCAGTCGATCTTCAAAGTTATGCTAATTTGAACTACTGCTGCTCAGAAAAACACCTCATCCTACAGTTTATCAAAAAACATTCAAATTCAAAATGACCAACTTTGGAGGCTCATGTTTTTCTACTGGACAGGAAAGGTATGAGGAATTGTAATCTGGCAAGTATCTAGCGCTGTTCAACAAATGTAATGGAGTAAAAAGTACAGTAGAGTAGAAGTCTGCCGTGTCTCCAGAGGACCGGCCGCTGTCAGTATCACAGCGGATGTGAGAAAAACCCTAATGAGTGTGAGTAAGTAAAGCTGCCGGGCCCGATAACATCTTTGCTTGTGTACTATAACATTCACTAACCAGCCAATGCCATCGGTGACATTTTCAACATATCAGTCACAGGAGAGTGTTCCCACCTGCTTCAAGACAGACACCCTGAACCTACAAAGTCACTTCCCTGTGGCACTCTGTAGAAACTGGTTCTCCAGCACATCAAAAACAACATCCCAGCCAGCCTGGACCCTCACCAGTTTGCATACAGAGCCATACAGATCCGCAGAGGGTGCCATCTCCACTGCCCTCCACTCAGCCCTCACATCTTGAAAATAACCATTTTGATTTAGAATGTTGTTTGTTGATTTCAGCTCAGCATTCATCATCAATCTTCCCACGAGACTGATTGGTAAATCGTCACTCTGGAACTGGTTATTACACCTGCTCACAAACAGACCTGAGGCAGCCACACCTCCTCCGCTCCAGTGCTGACCGCCGGAGCCCCTCAGGGCTGTGTGCTTAGCCCCCTGCTGTTCACGCTGTACTCCCCCGACAGCTATTCCCAACATGAAGACAACTCTGTTGTGAAGTTTGCGGATGACAATTTTATTGGAAAAAAGGAGGCAAAGAAACACACCCCTGTCTACATCAATGGAACATAAACAATGTGATTCCCTCATGTGGCCTCTTGTGTCGGTGGATATCTTCTATTCTTTAGTTCCTCTTGATATGATCTTAGAATTATTAAGATCTTATTAAGATTTTAGAGCTGCAATGATTAGTTCATTAATCATTTTGAGGGATTTTCCGTTTTCAGATTTGATTAGATAATCTAACCAGAAGTGCAAAAAGCAGTTTAGTGCAGAGTAACGTATGGTGGTAATATAAATTATCGTAAGGAGTAGATGAATACACTAAGATATATACAGCAGCAGTTACATTAGGCAGTGCAAGTACATACTGCACAAAAGGTTTCCGAATTGACCAAGAATATGCCAGCCACCATCTTTTACCTGTTTTTTTCTTTGTTTTCTTCTTTAAAAACTCTTCAGAGATTAAACAAATATTAAAAAACTACGGTTTATTTTTACACTTCTGATTGACTTGCCTCTTAAAAGGCAGCAGAGCATGTATGAAAGAACTGCATTCACTTGTTTATTGTGATACGCACAGAATTGAATTTCTGCTGTTGACAAAGTTTTTCCGTACAGATCATTCATATTTTTTAAGTCTCACAATTGAATGATCCGGTCTTTTGGTCACCATACATCACCCTAAGCAATATTTCTTAAAAAGGAAGTTACATAACAGATCAAGTACAGAGCCATGGCAACATAACGTTTTCAGCATCTCACCTTCGATGTGGTCTGGTTTAAACTTCTTCTCTTTATTTAGTCAAGAACTTCTCTTTACAGCAGGGCCTTGAGCAGAGTTTAAATCGTAGACAGACATTGGCAGAGCTTATGAATTTATCCGAGCACTGTTTCTCAAAAGTGAGTTCAATCTGCTGTGGGCAGTATTTTGTTTTGGAAATATTTAGGCAAGTCTATTTGCAGCTTTCTGACTCCTGACGAGACCCACCTGCTCCGCCACGCTCCCTCTCAAAATAGATCACGAACAGATTTTTTTTCTTGTGCAAATCTGCTAACAATTTGTATGCTGAAGCAAGAGAATACACACGGCACAGAAATACCAGTGAAAATAGTTTTCTTCTCACACACACATTGCGTAAGGTGATCATTGGAAAGAAGATTCATTTTATGTAGGTTGTAGGAACTCTGTAAGCTTTTTCTTTCTTTACATGATCATTATCTCAGTCAATAAACTAGCAAGAGGTGCATGATTATTTCTTAAAATAATCATTTGCATTTTGGGATATAAGCTCATTTTTCACTTTCTTACTGAGGGTCAGGGTCAGTAAGGTAAATAAGTTGCTGGAGCCAGCGGTCAGGTGGTTTAGCTTAGCACAAATACTTGAACCTGTACAAAAAAGCAAAGTGTAAAAATTACAATTTGCGTTTTTTTGGGGATGTGTCTATGTTTTTGGCTTGGAGCAATAGACCAAGTAATAGTCTGGCACACACACCCTGCAAAAACCCCCACAAAATGTCATTTTTCACACAAGATAAAACATGTTAATTACTGAGTTTTAGAGGTGCTGGTAGGCATGTTTTGTCGACTTTGTAATGAGCCAGGCTAGCTGTTTCCCCCAGTTTATAATCTTTATGCTAAGCTAAGCTGGCCAGTTTCTTGTTGCTGCTACATGATTGTCGTATAGATGTGTGAGTGGTTCGCGGTCTTCTCAAATCATTCTCAGTGCGTTTTCCAAAAATGTCACACTATTGCTTTAAGGTAATCATGAAGCTATAGCTACTCCCTAAATGTTGGAGCTTTAAAGAGACTCAAATACAACTCATACCATCTTCAATCAAGTTCTTCAATTAGTGAATGCTGTCTATTGCCACATATGACTGCTGCACACCCTTGATCCTGCACTTTTTATTTGATGATTCATTTCACAATATCTTTGATGTCACCAGGCTGAGGGAGTGGCGTCTGGCTGCTCTGTTATGTTACAAAGGTGGAAAATGTCCTGGCACGTTTTAGGTAGACTGAAAACCTTAGCGGGCAACGTAAATGCCAAAAAATACAAAAGCAATTCTGAGTGATTGCCTTCGTCACCTGGTGAAGCGTTTCTATCCTGATGGAAGTGGAATGTTCTCAGGGTGATATTGTTTTTTAATGCTGGGAGTGGTCATTGAGATGGAAGATGAAAATGAAAACAATGTGAATCACTCAGGCGCTGTCACCACTCTTCTTCTCAATTCAGCATCTTGTCGTGGCAATGGAAACAGAATGCTTCACAATTACAAGTCAACCACTGAAAAATAGGTTTTCCTAAAAAGTGTATTGATGTTAATGTCGTTGTGAAACTTGCAGAATCTATGCCATAGCACAGAGAAGGTGCCCATAGTGGTCCAACACTATTCAAAGAATTCATAAATGAAAATGCCTGGTGGCTGTTTTTGTTTAATTCCAAGAATCAGAGCGCAGTTGCATGTACCAACCCAAACATACCAATTCTTATATTAAAATAAACCAAAGTAAGAGAAATTCAAATCATCTGTTGGTGTACATGAACAACATTATCCAAACTAAATGTTCCAGTCGTTTGATGGAAGCGTAATTAGATTTTGGTAAATTGTGTTGGGCAGTGGCAGTCTAGAATCAAAATCACATTCAAGCCGCCTTCAAATGCTGTCGATTTTTTGAGACTACATTGTTTTTACAGGCATGTTACAAAACATTCAGACTCCAAGAACAAGATCGGTCTGGAGTGAGATGATACAATCTAATGTGGTCACAAAAATGGCCTCATCTTTTTTCTTCTGTGGTTTACCGTACCGTACACAGACTCAGAGTAGCCTTGCTTTGAAGCTAAATGCTACTGCCGGAAGCTAACATGCTCACAATGACAATGCTAACATGCTAATGCTAAGCGGTTATAATTCCGGCCATGTTCGCCCTAATGTCGTGTTCATGTCATGTTGCAGATACCCAAAATACCAGTGGGAAACTATAACAAATGACATGGTAATTAATACAGCCAAAGACTGTGGCTCAAGGTAATTAAACCAACATTTTAAGGATGTAATACTTTGATTTCCATGCACAGCATTTTTTTAAAACTCTACCGTGCGTCCCACATGACACGGCATTAGAAAGCCCATCACTATTGCATTAGATGTGCAGGTGTTCATAATATTGTGTCTACCCCTTGTATACTTCACAGTGGTGGTTCTGTGACATATAGCAGTCTCGAAGGCATATGTTAATCATTACAGAGTGCATCATTTTTCTTTGAAACAAATTAGCATACAGATGTTTTAGCTTGGAATTGAGGCAGATTTAATTATCGTGACTGACTAATGCAATTTCAGTTCAACCCTGAGCTGCGTAGAAGGGCATGCCTTCTGTATTTGAGAGTAGAAAAATATGTATAAGACGACAAAAGGTCTTATATCCATAGACTAGAAGTAAATTCTAATATGCACATTCAAAACATCAGTCTTACTTTATGGTCCATTTGAGATGGATTATTAATACATCTGTCCAAGTTGTAAAAAAATGATACAACACTAAAATATTTACTGGAGCCAAAATACTAACTGTAGAGAGGGTACAGTTAGATAACTTGCTGATAACTACTGAATATGTAAACATATTTACACTATGTTTGATGAATTGAAACTAATCATCTATATATCAGCTCACAAAAAAATTGAGAAGGCACAGACTTTTCAGTCATCCGCACATTTTTGTAAACATATTACCTCTTAAAAGTTAAACATGAACCGATAAATCTGCATTTCTCAGACAAAAGCAACCACCCACAAAGTCAGTAAGAGTATTAGGAGATTTACATTAGCGAGGTATGATTAATATGACAAGGTTTCCTGTAGATGAAAACAGAGTGCTTGTTAGAGTCTGCGGGTGTTAAAAACGTAAGCTGGAATTACTCTGAGGTGAAAGCAAAATTCTCTTCATATTCATAAAAGGTTAAGTCTCTTGTAGCAGGATGTGCTTATTGCTAAGAAGCAGCATGACTTGCGGTGAAAGAAAACCTTTTGTTTGCAGTGAAACATGAATGAAACTGTGTTATTCAGCCAAATCATTTTTTTTTTTACAAGCTTAAGGACAAAATAAATCCAATCCAGCCCATGAGCCGGTCCAACTTTCAGGGGGTCTGGCATGAAATCAAGAGCTCTTGATAACTCTTTAGCATACAGCATGCTTAAAAACCACGTAGAATCATCACAAAAGTGTTAAAGTGGAAGGAATAGGGATTTTGATATATATCCAGTGAAACATCTCCAAGATGGATTGACACAAAGTTTGATACAGACAACGAATCCTCATGTCTTTTACGATTTTTCCTCTTGTGCCGCCACGACGTTGACATTTGTGACTTTGAGGGAAATGTCTCTGGAGCTATTGGATTTACTGTCATTCAATTTGGGACATTTACCCCTCAGGATACATTGTTATAACTTGGGAGATCGCTTTTCATTTAGAACCGACATCTGGGTAATATTTGGATTTGTCCAATTCATTGATTTATGACCAACTACCTGCAAAAACAAATGGCTTTCCCATCAGCCTCAGCTCTACTTTGTGTTTGATGCTTATTACCACATCAGCAAGGTCAGCTCAACACTCTCAATCTTTTTCATTTATTCAAGTAACCCATCAAATGCTGTAATGTGTACTTTGTTAACAAGTAACAACTCATCAGTCATCCAGGCTGGTAACTGACTGCTTTGAGTTTCCTGCAGGTCAAAGTCCAGCCTATATACAACCAGATCTTTGATCTAAAGTCAACATAAAGTGCTTTACAACGTGTGAAACAGTGTGGAAGCCATTGACTAGCTGAAGCAGAGAGCTCCTTCCCTTGGGGCCGACAACAAATAAGAAAAATAATCTGCCACTTTCTTTTATCAAGAGAGGGAGAGGACACGGTGCTGAAGACCAATCAACTTTGCTCCCTAATCTGTCTTTTCCTGCCCCCCCCCCCCCCCCCCCCCCGCCCTTTATAAAAGCCCTCAGATCAGGGAGTGAATAAGCTCTGGCCTGTTGCCCTTGAATTTACTTGTAGCCACTAGAGCTTAATGTGGGTAATTGTGTTGACATTATGTAAGACTGCTTTGAGAGGTGCTTCACACACAGCATCTCTGTTCTCAGGGCGGCTCTCTGCCACGACGAATGATTTGAGTTCCTCGTCCACCAACCGCAAACCAAATAAAATCAAAGGGATGGCAAAGATGTCAGGAAGGGAAAGGTGGCAGCGATTTTAGCATTCCTGTCATATGATTCAGGGACAGATGCCCAGGATTTCTCAAACCAAGCTAGTGTTTTGACTCATGATTCCTGGGATATAATGCCCTGGGGAATTGTCTACTAACCCCATTCAGCCTCTATAGGAGTCCATATTTACATCGTCCCGTACAGATCTTTAAAGGTTTGATGTACTTCTTCTCACGGGGCAGCACAACGGCCTTCTACAGAGGACCAGCAAGAGACATGCTTCTATAATTTAATTACAGTGAGGACATCTAGCATGCATCAGCTGTGTGGCTGACTGTAGGGATATTTCCATACTTTGTCAAATAATTGAGGCCTTCAGGGAGTTGTTTAGATTCAGATTTTATCTCACAAATTTCAAGCAGCATCGCTCGCTTTTTAAGCTTTCCCCCATCCTCTGTGTTTTGTTTCCAAAGAAGAGCTATTGTTTGGGAAAGAGAAATAAGTTGGCACACTGTAATGTTCTCAGATCTGCACACAATTGGGGTTTTTGTTCGGTCAAAAATTGATTTAACGTTTGCTTATTAAATACAAAGACTGTTTGGTTATCAGACAGATTTCGATGTACTTTTCACCACCACAGTCAGTCAAGTTCTGAAGATTTCAACCAACCACAATCATGTCATAATGAAACCAAATACATTTCATGCTGTAAGAGTGGCTTGTTATCCAGCCTGTCTGGATCTGTTTTCTGCCAAGTTTGTTTACAATTTAAGGCCGAAGTGCTGATTAATTTGAGCCGCTAGTCGGTCGAGGAGGCGCGTTTTGGATGAGTGGCAGATCCCTTTTGTTTCTCTAAGTCAGGACATACAGTATCTCCATGTAGGTGGCCCTTTACAGCAAACAGATGCTGAGGGTATGAACTCCGACGTCCTTTCAGAGCTCATTGCAACACTAGATGGCAGTGTGTGTCTGTAGCTGCCGGTCCCTCCGGCCGGGTGTCTAGACAGACGGGTTTGCTGCCAGCAGCTGCAGGATCCAGCCGCTCAGTCTGCCTCGGATGGTCTTTTTACACCTTTGCAGGGCTGCCAAAGTCTCTATCCCCAAGAAGCCACAAAGATTAAGCAAAGACTAAACACAAGCAACATTCTCACCATCTTGGAGCCGTGATTGGGCAGAGGTGAGACAGAAGCCGGAGTTTGTTCTTATCTTTCAATCCCCTTTTGTCAAATTCTTGACACAACCGTTTCTGTCACTTTTCATGTGAACAACCGAGAGCAACAACTATGGAGGCCTTGCAGGAAAGAATGTCCAAAAAAGTGCACCGGTATCCCCATATTTAAAACGACTTTTCCCTCGCCTTCGAGTACAGCCATTCAGAACAACTATAAAAAGAACATGCACCCAGCAACAGAGCATCAAGCATAAAGAGGTGTCATTTCTCTGATAGCTACATCTGGACTTCTCAGTATTTGAAAGAATGAGAAGCCGTTAATCAGGCATGTGTGAAGCGTGTTTTAGGACGCGGATGTCTCGCATTATAACTTATAACCAGGCAAGGGGCAAAGGTTTCAGTAATTGAGTTAGACCACAGCACAACAATCAAAATCACATCAAAACACGTCATGCAAACCACTCCCGACAAGTGATACCTCAGAGACTAACCTCCATCAAACCATCACAGGCAAAGCCATAGCAACCCGGATTCTTAGCTGCCCCCTTCACATTTGACCTTTGAATGGGCTGTCATTCAAGTCTCTTTAACTTTCACATGTTCCATATTTTTAGGGAGCTTCTGTACCTGCTTATTATTCTATGCGAACACATCTCACTCTGAGTGCTACTGGGGAGTATAACACTATCATACGCCTACATTAGTCACTATAATCATTTGAATTCAGGATGTAAAACTCAGGCCACGCCAGTAAAAATACACTTGTATAACTTCATGGCATGCGCACAGAGCCGATGATGATAAAGTGCTTTTATACTGGAGACTGCTGACCACATTTCTTAGCATGTATGGAACATATGGCTGCACTGAGTTTCTCCTGGTATTTACGTTTTTTCAGCCAGAGATTTATGGATCAAATTTGTTGAACGTATGTTTTGGCTTGAGCTCTTTGGAAATGTTCTGCACTTTGGTCCTCCCGAGCAGAGAGCGTGAAATTGACAGGAAATAGATGAATCTATGTGCTGCACCTCTCAGACGGGAATGTCTGGAAAGGGCAGGTCTATTTGGATTGCAGATTGACCTTTCGGGCTTCGACTTCGACTCCTTTTGAACAAGAGACAAGAGTTGAGCTGGGTGAGAGGATATAGCTGGAAATAAATGCACTTCTTTCAAGAGATCATTCAATTATTACACAATGGCTTTTAATTTCATAACTCTGGTCAGTGGTTCTATTGACTACAACAACATTGTTGTACCAAAATAAAACATAGTTTTCCTTTAATTCCATTGAATATGATTTGCTATCATTTCCTGTACCTCAAGTGTTTAATCAACCCAAGAGGTTGGAGGCTTTTGCCAATCTATGGCCGACCTTGTTCATCACCAGTTTTGCAAAAGATGTGTCTTGTTAGAGCTTAGAGGACAACAGGACTCTTCTTCAAGCTAGGGTTTGTAATTAAAATGCAATGTGCAGTGACTTCACTTCTTTTAAGTCTGGCTAACTGAACTATATCCAGATGTAGAGGACAGATGTGACAGATGTTATGCTTCAAGGACTATGGTAATGCGGCTGAATGCCCCTTGTCTGTTAAATCTGTATTTCTCAATTAAGACATTTATTTTAAAAAAATAAAGGTGTTTAAAATTCAATACATTTGGAATTTTGGTGAATAGCATGGCATCGGTTGGGGCTCCTCTGTCCTTAACCTCCGTGTTGACCTGTCACTTGACGCAAGTGCGTCACACTTCAAGAGGTTCCCAACCAGACTTGACAGCAGTGACAGTCTCCAGCTTGCAGTTTCGATACAAATCGCTTGAAGTCAGAAATCCTTAAAGTTTGAATATACTCTGTCTCTCAAAAGTTTTCCACTATGCAACTCTTTTCAAACACAGAGCTGAGTTGAAGGAGTAACTTGTTTCCACCAAGGATGAACCAGCTACCTTAGGCTCTTTAAGACATTTTAAGAAACTTTAGGCTCTTTAGAAATTTACAAGAGTAGTTTAATTTCCATCTTAACCCCTTGTCGCGTGGCTCCCTGTCAGCTGATTGTTTTGGTAACCCCAGGATCCCAACACCCTAACCTACCGGCCACAGAAGACATGCAAGAGCGGCCCCATACAGGACCTTAGTTGTCCTTTTCCCGGCACTCCGCGATGAAGTCAATATTCCACAGCTCTATACAGCTGACTGTATGTGTGGATGAATAAACATTACTAGCGTCCCCTGGAAGAGTGATCTGCACCACTGACTACACTAAACAGTCTTTAATTCTAAAATTAAAACAGGAAGAGGTGTGTTGGGCTGTGTGACACTGATGGTTATTGTTGCTTTGCCAGTCAGGATTTTCCTCTTTACATGTGGCTTTGGATGATCATGACGTCCTGATGTCTGCACTCATGCATGCATGCAACCATGCATACACACACACACACACACACACACACACACACACACACACACACACACACACACACACAAACTGTATAAAGTAGCGAAAGGATGAGAAGACTCCATTGTGTTGCAGTGATATCTACTGAAGTGAGCATGCTAACCAGCTAGCGTGTGGAGGATGTGGCCAGGTTTTTTTCTTGATCCACTGTTTAAAGCTACTGCAAGGAACTTTCATTTTGCATTGATTTTGGCGGGCCCTGAGGTCGAAAGTGGTATTGTTTCCAAGTCCCTTTTGAAAACCTCTAATTTTAGTGCAGCTGAGTCTGACAGTAGTCCCGATCAGTCCTGGTTTTGGTTCTCCCGTGCCTTCCTCCCAGGTCCAGCAAATAGGGCCTGGGTCTCCAACAGCGTGGTGTCGGTGTTGGCTTCCAGCGGGGACCAGCAGAGCAGTGAGGCGAAGCTCTGCTCCTGGCCAGAGGAGGAGACGTTGCTGCAGAGCTTCCGAAAGCAGGTTGAAGGTGGCAGCGAAGCCAGATCTGGGTCTGTCCATGGTGGGCTGGTCGCAGCCGGAGGCCCTGCCGGAGGCCCTGCCGGAACCCGGCTGGAGGCCCCGCTGGAACCCCTCTGGAGGCCCCGCTGGAACCCCGCTGGAGTCTGAACTGAAGGACTTTCTGGAGAACCTGCATGATTTCATCTGATTTTGAGAGGAATCCGACCCTGTGGCACTAATAATAGGCATTAAGACTAACTATAAAGAAACAACCAATTTTCTCTCAGATGGTCTCGTTTACATATTTAGGTCATATAGAGAGGCATCAGTATCAGATTGAGACAGTTTCATAACCCATAACAAAACTGTATTTATATAGTCCATTAATACAACTTAACGTGCATTACATCCAAAACAAAAGTAAGGAAAACAAGCTTTTACAGAAAATGATTTTTGGTGATCGGTTAATAATGTAATTGACACATTGAATATTTTAGGTTCTTGTTCAGCGGGTTGTATTTTGTTTGTTGGACAAAAGAAGACATTTTAAGACTAGAACATTTCAAAGGGATAGATGTGATATATTTTTACTCTCTGATATTTCATACTTTCCTGTAGATTAAATAATCAATCAATGAATCAAGAAATAATATGCAGATAAGTTGATGAAAATAATCATTGTTGCAGCCCTAAAGGAGACGCATACAGCTGCTCAGTCATGACAAACACACACAGAAACTCCAAAATTCGTATTTTTAAAAGCAACATAAATGCATGTACTTAATGCATTTATGCATGTTTGTAAACGCAACAAAATACAATATGACTTCCATATATTGTTAACGGGAGTCATGCACAGCTGGATAATTTGCTGTGAGTGGAGGTATGAAAAAGCAATAAAGAAGATTCATGTTGAGCTTAAGCTGTTTTAAGTAGAGCCTGGTACCGTCAGGGTCTCACCTCCTTGAAACACTACACCCCTCCCCATGTGGCCTAAGTGTGTGTGTGTGTGTGTGTGTGTGTGTGTGTGTGTGTGTGTGTGTGTGTTTCCCTCACAAAACATTGCTAGCTAATTGACAAAAGTTTCCATTTGGCTACTTTATGGATACCCCCATAGTGCTACGTGCCTTGCCTGACAGCTCCACCGGGTCTCTGGAGGGAGCTACCCTCTGCATGTTCAAGTCCTAATTTCTTTGGCTGAGTTTAGTCTCAAACGGCACGGGAATTTTAAACACCGAGGTCCGAACTAGAGCCATGGAAGGCTGATATACTGCACTGCAAGTCAGCAACCAGTCTGTCAAGTCTTCAAGCTGGTGGAAAATCACTTCTCAACACGAGGAAAAACACATATGTATATCATATTCTATTCTGGCATTCCTGATAAGTGAATGTTACTGTGAAGGAGCAACATGCCGTTTGGGGATCTGGGGAATATCCTCCAAAAATGTTTTTTTACATTCAAGATGGGATGTTACACAACTTTCTTGTGTAATGTCTCTATTTAAGCTGTAAAACTGAAGGTATATACATTCAAAAAAAAATAAATGAATTCTCTCAACATCAACTGACCAGCTGACCCAAGGCAGAAGAGATGGACAAGTCAGTCATCATACGCCTCACTTCCAACACCCAAAAACGTCACTTCGTATTGAGTGATCTGCTCATTACACTTCACCTATCTGTGTGTGCGTTGTGTGCTTTGATAGCAAAAGAAAAAGAAAAGAATGAAGCTCACCTAAACTTACAGTTATTGCTAATGACACATTTTTGATAAACTTGTCACATTTTAAATAAGATTATGACAACTAAGCCAAAACCCTGATGCTAACAGATAAACACTTGCTTTTTTTGCATCTTGCAACATCCTGCACACTTTATACCCCTGGCATGATTTGGTGAGATGCATGGTCTTTTTAGAGCTCTGAGCAGAATAGGTCACAGCTAATTTGGAGACTATATTTATATATATATATAGTCTCAAAATTAGCTGTGACCTATATATATATATATATATTACAATGAATCTCTTCATTCTTTTGTCTCCAAAAAAGCACACAAATTCCAATGTGCCAGATTGAAATTGCTGTTTTGTCTGACTATAATCAGATTTAAATAACACGAAAAACATTGTGTTATTAGGGAACTGTCCCTTTAAATTCTTCAACACCTTTCAATAACACATTCTGACAAAATTCACATATTCGCTGCACAAACCTTCTGCATATTCTCTGTGTGTCATTAGGGGCTCCAAATTAGTTTGATGGATGACGACCTACAAACATTCCAGCATTCTGCCTCCTCCTCCTCCTCCTCCTCCTCCTCCTTCTCCTCCTCCTTCTCCTCCTCCTGCTGCTCTCTCATACCACTGTACCACCCGACCACAGCTGGACTATAACAATATTTCCACTGCTCTCTCAGTCAACCTTCAATTCTCAATGAGAAGTAATTGGACAAACCTGGAGAGAGCACAAATCACGGTCCACTTAACCAAAAAATATTTGACTACAATTTGAACCAAAAGGCAGAGACAAAGGGAATAAATAGCTGAGGGGAGAGGGGGAAACACACAGCGAATACAACTTCCCATGCAGAACTAAACAGCTCTGTCAATGAGCCACACGGAAATATCAGGAACAGATTGCAGCTTTGCTTTTGTCAGATGGCGCGTCGAGCCAGTGTGGATGAAAAATAGAAAAAAGTATTTAGACATGTGTGGGCCGACACACGTCTGTCCTCTCCCGCTGACCAGGTCGCCAGCACATTATGCTGCTCTGCTTCTGTGCACTACCAGTATACTGGTCAGAGGACAGCCCAGCCTCCTACTGGAACTGAACACACAGCAACATGCTGAGCACATGTGAGGAAGCCGTCTGTGGCTCTCTGTGCTGCTGGAATAACACTCTGCACATCAACACATGGCCGTGTGAAGAAGAAAATAAAACACTTGGCGATCACGTTCTTCGCAGCATGCCGAGGTCCTGTCCCACAAGCGTGGAAAGGTCGGCTGAGAGAAAGTCAGGCTGAGGTATAAGCATCTGGCTGTTCCTTTAAACCCGGATCCTTTATAATCAGAATGACCGGTTTCTACTGGGACACCTCAACCACGTGGTTTTGTCAGGCAGCTAGTACACTTGTGCCATAGTAAGACTGCACAGCAGAGATTTATTCACTGTATATATAAAAGTGCTTCTGAGGGCCTCCTGCGTATCTGAGACAAACTCTGGCTGAGCAGGCTGACCACCTGTTGGCTTCCTGCACTCATGAATGGGATAGAACAATGTTATCAAATACCTTTTCTGGACATTCCATACCTGAAAGGAGACAATTTTGATCATAGAAAGAGTCATTTTGGGATGTTTGTGACCATTAAAACCATTACAGTATTTTTCTACTTATCATGTATGGAAAACAATGCTTTTTGGACCAGTGCACATCCCATTATGCCCCCGGAAGTTGCAATACAGAATGTGGACTGTTTCACATGTTGAGTGATAACATTATATTTGAGAACAAATTATGATTTATGGCAAATTCTGGTGGATTAATGCAGCATCAACACATTAACGCGCAAACACATTTGGATGTTTCCTGCCTCAATGCCCAATGGCCAAGTTTCAATAGAGAACCAGGAAGAAATGTCTGTTTTTGTACGAAATTTTTTTTTAATTTCATGTTGATGCAAGCATGTGTGTGTGTTTCATAGAAGGAGTGACTATACAAATAGCCATTTGGCTTGAGTGAAATTGAAAAAGTAGCAGGAGATGTATATATAGGAGCATATATTGCATATTTTGACCATAGTGTGGTGCTAGTATTTGGCATTTGAAGCCTTCCTGCTCAGAATGGGGCATAGCTATGGAGCTCATATTGTAAATTGCCATTTGGGGGGAATCACATAGTAACTCAGAGGCAAAGCAGTTGAAAGAGAGCTGCTATAGCAGGCGCCATAATGAGGGAATGAGGCAACAGGTGTAGTAGTCACCGGGATTGGTGGGGACACACTAATGGCAACTGCAGAGCAGGTGGGGAACGACAGGTAAACAGGAAAAAGCCAAAACATGTCTCATTCTAAAGCACTGGAAATATTTGGGACTGTTTCGATTGGAATTTAAGGTGGTGGGTGATGGGAAACTATCAGCTAAAAATCACTATTTTCAAAAAGTCAGAGAAAGTTACATGCCCAGAGGAAAGACTAAAAGATCTTTCAGTTACTGGGAAGTGTTTTCACACTGTTGGTGACGCAATGTAGAATAACAAACACCCGACTCTTTGAACTGTTGCACAAGTTAATCTCTCCAGAAACTCCAGGAGGGAAACAAACCACCTGTGTGTGTTTGTAGAGGGTTATCCTCACGGGTTAGTGAATATGTAACCGGCCCCTCCTCCTGTCCAGACACAGCATAACAAACAACACACCTGCCGAACAATTAGTTAGTAACACATATCCTGACAGGATGCAGTTCGTCTTAAAACATCAATTCATGCTGCTGTAATAAACAAAGTGTGAATTCAAACAGTCCAGTCAGATCACATTCGAAAAGTATTTTTGTCTCCCCTGTTCATCAGGGAAGAGCCTGCAGGAAAACGGTGCTGCCCGGTTCAAATGAAGTGATTTAATGCCTCCTCATCTATGTGTTCATCATCTTAAAAATCACTCAAAATTCACCATTAACAAGTAGAAAACACGGTTGTAATAAAATAATAAAAACACACAGATCTGTCCTTGATGATAAAGAAGAATATAGCAATAAGCCATTGTTTACGTCACAACTGCATCCATCGTAGTGAAATATATTTACAGACCTGCCAACACGTTCCCCTTCTCCCACTTTAGCTGTCCTACATTCCTGCTGGCCCTGATTAGTCACTAAGCCTTTCACTCTGTTATTATTGCAAGAGTATCTCAGGTCTTGAGACTTAAACACCAGAAAATTCCTGCCCTCTGGATCCCCCATCCCCGTCCCCCCCGTTAGGTTCTGTATGTTAATGCCGTGAATTACCAAGCTATGAGAAGAATGATGATCCAGACGTGGGCCTGTTGAAAGGCAGCAGTTCCTACTCTGTGGTTTACGGGCTGCGATTAAATGATACAAAATTTAAATGCGATCAGTAACAACTTTTTTTTCAGCCTGGTGGAATTTTGGATTGTGGTTCGTCGAAACAATCTGGGAATTAATGCTGATCTGAAATCCATATCCACTTGATCACCAAAAGCTCTTTGTGGTTTTATTGAATGTTTCGAGTTTTCCTGGAACTTGTAACGTGAAAATGTGCCACGAATTCACACAAAGGCTCATTGTAGAAATATTCTTCTTGCTGTCGATCAATGATTCAATGACCTTTGATTTAATTATTAAAATGCTAACACCTGTAGCGTGATGCTGTGGTTTCTTTGGTCACCGGTAAACACGTTAACAGCTTGTTTACAGCCTCCGAATTCCTCCCTGTGTGCAATCATCTACCCTTGTGAGTCCATCCCTTAATTACAGTAATTATAATTAACTGGCCTAAGATTGACTGACAGTATGATTGTGCACACTGACAGTTCCTCACTTTTGCATCAACCAGATGCTACTGATTTGCACACATGCAAAAAAACAAAAAAACACGTACACATGTAAGACCATAGTTATCACTCATGGGCACTAAAATCAGACACACTGCATACTAACTGTGGACTACAGGGTAACAGTGACTTTCTTGCTCCTAAAGACCACAGTATTCTGCTGAGAAGCTCTTAAAATACAGGGGAATGGGCTCAGAGTGAGTTTCAGATCTCATGTTACTCTCGCCCCCATGGGTCGAAAACACACATGACTTGATCAGTGACATTCATGGAGATCTTTAGAGTCAGGGGATCATGTTACCCAGGTAAGGTCCAAAGGAATGTGGCATATACTGTACACGTTATCAACTCGTGACCAGCAGCCGATGAAAGGTCGACCTTTTTGATGATTAAACATGATGTAACTGACGACGGCGAAGGTCCAGAGGCCATGCGGTGCTGGATATGTGAAGCCACCTGGCAGCTGAAGAACAAAAGGTCTGCAGCTTCTAGTGAAGAGTATGTGTTTGTTCCCCCACACACACTGTGAACTATCAAGGAACGTGATGTGCTCCTGCAGCATCCATCTTCACTGAAAACAACATCGGTGGGATGGATACATCAGAATCGAAATAACCTCACCTCCCAACAGCAAATCAGCTCACATGAACACAATGACAGGTTGAATGAATGGAGTGAAACTACATTGTAATTCAGTCTGAATCTACGGTTTACTAGAAGCTACAAACATGGAGGATTTTGTACATTTACAAGTCTACAGTTCAGGATGTGGAAAAAGACACGTATATTGAAAAATGTTGATAAAAGTAAAGCCACTATATTAGATCAAATCTGTTTTAGTATGAATTTTAATTTTGTGGTTGTTATACAAGCATCTTTTATTTGTGTTGCTGACATTCGCCCCTTAAAAAACTTCCAACACTTAAGCTCAGGTTGTTTTCAGTAGAGATTCTCCTTCGTACAGTATTACATTCTACTAAAACTCATTTGGCTGCCTTAGTTTAGAAGCAGCATGCTACCCTCTCAGCCAAACATTGACTGGTCCTCATATGGAGCACATGAAAGGTCCCGGGCCACTGTGATTCTGAAGAGGCCCATTGAGAGGACATCTCCCTGTATCTCCTCTGTCTGCAGGTCTAATCTTCTCTGTCTGTGCCCGTAATCAACTCAAAGCTTTGCC
Organism: Cebidichthys violaceus; assembly: GCF_023349555.1. Lineage (NCBI taxonomy): Eukaryota > Metazoa > Chordata > Actinopteri > Perciformes > Stichaeidae > Cebidichthys > Cebidichthys violaceus. The sequence continues at coordinate 1,287,930 of NW_027176307.1, read as the reverse complement.
TTATTTGCTAGTTTTTGCTGTTTACCTTCCACCAAAGATTCAACCAGCGTTGGCAAAAGTTGCACGACCGACTCATCAAAGAGTTCCTTAAAACTCACGGATGATTACACAGACGTGATGCTTTTTAAGGCTTTTCTTGTGTAAACATTCTTGGTTAGTGGTTTGCACAACTCTCAAGTGACTGCAGCCATTCATGAAGTTGAAAAAGCATCTACTGCAATTAAGTAATTTTGTCACCGTTGACCGTGCTGGTTTAGTAATATCGGCAAAGAGACAAACAGGCTAAAAGTGTTACAGTACGTGTTTCTTTACTGTTTGCATGTTTAAATCTTCACATAAATATTGTAGCTGGGCCAATATTAGCTTATAACAGATAGACTGATAGCATGTAGGCGGATAAGTAACAAGAAATTTCAGCACATGAATTTCACAGATATAGCAGCAGTGACAAGTTTATTTTTTAAGTTTTAAAATAGTCCCTCTCAGGACATTAGATATTTAGAATAAAAACTGTAAATCACCTAATATATTGTTCAATATCGTGTTCATATCAATGCCACTATTATCACTGACCTCTCTACAACAAGTCTTGGCTACCAGTGATTGTGAACTAAATATAAACTTCTGATAGGATGAATCAGAGCCGGTTGACTGTCACTGAAAAAAAAAACCTTGGTTGAAGAGAACAAGCTGATGTTAAGCAGGTATAACATTGATCACGTTGACCGTCTGAGTTTAGCGCGTTAGCATGCAAACCTTTGCTAATTAGCGACAAACTCAAAGTACAGCTGAAGCCGATGGTAATGTTATAATACAATGTTTGACCCGCTGATGGCTCTAAATGGAAAGTGAAGGGACCATCCTGACGTGGGGCTAGAGGAAAAGTCAGGGTATCGCCGAAGTCATTAGGATTCAACCTCTGGGGACCATGAATGTCTGTACAGACTTTCATGGCAATTCATCGAAAAGTTGAGATATTTTAGTCTGGACCGAAGTGATGGACCAAAACAAGACAGACCAGCTGTGCCAACTCTCGAGTCATACTGTTACCATGGTTACAAACAACCCTAAAGATCAGACATAAAACTTGTCAAAATATACAGCATTTTGCATGAACCGCCTCAGCTTGTATAGGAACCTATTCAGAAAAAGAAAGTCACCCTTGTATGATCCAGAGCAGTAAAGTTAGTTTTCTTGTTCGGTGGAGGTGAATATGCTATTTTTGGACCATTAGCACTAGAAGCAGCCTTCAGTATCCATATTTTTCTTGTTACTTTATAGCAGTAACATTTTATTTCACACATATCATCAAACATTTTCGCACACCTGCAGTCGTTTTTCTTTGCCGCCTCCTGTGACCACACATAACATAACCCCTCTACTAAACGGAATGAATTAAAGCAACTTCCTGAAGCCAAGTTTGGTTATAAATTAATAGCGAAGGGAGATTTATGCTGAATTACCGTGCATCATTCATATGCCTCATTTGATATTTGTAATTCAAATATTGTTTTATGCAAATGAAAAGGGCATCAGAGAGACTGTTGGGAAGGAATCAGCATTCCTCCTCACTGAATCCCACAGCTTGTTTCAGTCTGAGGGTACACCAGAGGAAGCCGACAAAGAGAATGAAGAAGATTTTCCCAGTCTGTTTTTCTCGAGGAAATCAGAGCAGAGACTGTATGTGCTGAGTCATGGTCAGGCCACACTGTTTACAGCTTTATCTTAACACAGACATCCCAAACGGATGAATATAGATTCAAAGTTCTATGAATAGTCAGTGCATTCATAGTGATCATATAAGCTTAATTAGATTTATGTAAATTATTGGCTATTAAATCTATAAAACACTAAAAAAGGTTCCAGTTTACAGAGTGATTTCAAATGTCTGGCTTTAATTATACAACAAATTATTCTTGGATTATTGAGGGAATTTCTCACTTGATGTTTATTTTGCAACCTCACTGCAGTAGTTAATGCTCATACTTTATGTTACCCTGCACCAAAACTAGAGTCAGACATCCAACTGAGACTTCTTTTGTCTCCAAGTCTCCTGCCTTCAAGATCAAATGTGGTTTTGATCTTTTTTTTTTGTTTTCTTTCTTGAACAAAAAGCTCCTTTTGGCAAATAAGAAAGGGTAATAAAACAGAGAAATGTGTGAGAGAGAAAAAACAAATTGATTTGATGAAAAAGGTAATTCGTAGTTCTTGACGTATTTATAAAATTGCACAATAAACATCTTGCCTTTCACTCATATCTGCCAGAAGGTCACCACATTTGATAGGTTGGAAAATATTTTTCATTTGTATCAATATCAAAGGAATTTGTCGATGGTTTCTGTTAAAGTCATGGTTGTTGTTTTTTGCATTTTTATACCCAGACCTCAAGATGCAAGTGACAATGGGTTTTTCAACAAACAGATGTCGTGGAAAACTAACGGCCAAGATGTGATACTCTCAATGTTGCTTGAATCAAATGACTAATGTGAGGAAAGCCAAACTCATGGCTCAGAGCTTTGCAATGAGATTTTAAATATCTGCTTTTTGATTCCCGGGGCATCACGAGCCGGTCCACACATTGCCAGGCAGCATGATGTAATCCTGTCGGGATCAGGCAGACGGATTTGTCTCCATCTTGCATCATCTGGCAGTGGAGCTTCTGTAAACAAAATATGCAGGCAAGGCTCTCTGTCAAAACCCAAGTGTTGTAAAGGGCTGCATGACTTCGAAATATTGAATTTCCAAGGATCAAAGTTTAACTGTCCAAAAACAGTGGTGGCTCCCTGATGGAAATGAGTAAATAGGTGAAGAGCTCAGGAGTCCGTCTGAACTGTGGCTCGCTCTCTCACCACTCAGGTGTTCCAAAACAGGAAAGGAAATCTTTCCAAAACCAATTAAAGTGATCGGTTACAGTTGAACCATAGTGTCACCCAGTCAGGTCAGAGGTCTGGGGAAGAAGCTGTTTATCTAAACGAAGGAGGAGGGTGAGTTAAGCCAAACAGACAGACTCCCATTGAGGTGGGTGCAAAGAGAATGTGAAGGGTAAAATTAAAGACAGGATGCGGGGAGGTTTGCCGAAGAGACAAAAGTTCAATATGTAGGAAAGCGGGGAAGGAAGGTGACTTCAAACGAGGCCTCATTTCCAAGTTTATTCAATATGAAATTAATGTTATCTTGTGTAATGAAGAGAAGCCAGACGCAGAGGTACAGTACGAGGGGGAGCAGGAGGGTGTCGGGTGGTGTGGGTTTGTGTGAGTCCACTCATACAATGCCCCTCTCTGTCTGCACCGCTCAGCCAGCTATGGTCCGATACTCCCTCACATACCCCGTCACCACCCCCTTTACCACCAGATATGCTCCAGGGCTACAGAAACAGCGGGGCCCGGGCCTCCGCATATTTCTTCTTTTTTTTTTTCCAAGCTGGACTTGGTCTCCTCAGAGAAAAAGAACGTCTGGTGACCTTGTGGTCAAATCTACTTTCTTTCCTGCTCTGGCAACCACGACTATACCCTTCCAAGAATGAACATTATCCACCTGTCACACACGAAGCACATGGCTGCTCACTTGGACACACATGTCACAAGCTCACGCCAACTCCACATTGCCCAACACTCGTCGCCAGGGAAGGTTCAGACGCCCTCCTGCAGAGAGCTCCGCCGGTATCTGCACCAGCATCGGTTACGTGGTCCTTAAATCATCTTCTAGTTGAAGTGAGATTCATTTCCAAAGCGGAACTCGGTTGTTTTCTCTTCACTTCCGCACAGTCTGATTTTCTTGGAACCACCATTAAGTGGCCATTAGACAAACAGCAGCATCCACATTGGCTTTCACTTCTCAGTTTTGGTGGTTGCAACGTGATTAAAACAAACTGTTTGCATATAAGAAAGCTATTTCAAGCTTCATATATCAAAATAACGCGGGTAGTGTCTTCAAACAACCTCCAACTTTATTTTGGCTCCCTGTTTACACAGGTTTTGATGAAGCTGTAGGCCGCATCAAGATGACCGGGTTACATCTGCAGGTGTGCAAACCAAACATCCCAACATTTCTCCTCACCTGCCACGTCTCTGTGCTGCAGACTGGGACGGTATCTACAGCTGCTGCTCAATGCTTAAAGGGCTCATTTCCCTCAATGTGGCAGGCAGAGCTGGACACACCTCGGCTGCTCAGTATCAGGTATCTTTCGGCACGCCATCTGATAATCACGTCGGATACATACTAAAGATATTGTAACCCCCAGGTATTTAAAGTGCGGATTTGTTCGCGTGAAGGCAGGCGAGTGGAAAACGCGGCGACGTATGCGACGCACCGTGGTTTTAGGTGAATTCCCCACATGTGCTCGATCGTGAGGGGATCATGCGATCGAACCAGTTCCAGGGACGTCCGTCAGCGTCTATTAGAGAAGCAGCAGAGCTCGGTAAAAGGACTGTCACAGTGAGCATCTGTTGAGCAGTTATGTAACTTTTAATGAGGCTGCGGTTTTAGGGTTTGGCCTCCTGACAGAGCAGCGCTGTGCTGAGGATATGGAGGAGGAGTACTGGCCTGTCATACCTGCCTCTGTGACTTTCTGTAGCGATGTGTGGCAGATGTGCATAATACTGCAATGACGCACTTATTTTCATGTGCAAAAAGACTTTATTTCAATTGTCATATACATCCTTAGCAGTTAGAAGCAGCGGGCTGCTGTGAAGAGCAACTTGGGGTTCAGGGTCTCGTTCAAGGACACGGCAGGAGCCGAGGATTGGACCGCCAACATGACCTGTACCGTCTACTGAGCCACAAGCACCTGTATTTATAAATACTGTACAGAAACATGGCAGCATTCTTCTCTGCGCTCCTCTCTCTGTCTCATTACTGTTTTAGCTCCCCCTCCTTCAGCTCTGAGTGTCGACAGATTTCCTGTTTGGTTGAGGACCGTCTCATCTATGGAACGGAGACGGACTGATAACAGTGTGTCTGGTTGTCCAGGTCTCAGTTCCCTTGGGTGCCGTCATCATCAGAGGAAGAGCTTCCCCCTGCATCGACAGTCAAACAACACCATAACAGAGCTATTTAAGGACGAGTGCTGTAAATGTTTGAAGGATTTATGTGTTTTGTTTTTTCATATAATGAAGGCCGTACATAAGAGAGGACCATAATGATGGCATGTTAGTTTTCATCCAGTTGTACGTGAGAAATCCGGAAAAGAAAATCACAAAAAATGTTTATATGTTTGGCTAAAGGGTGACATTCTTTGGTGTTTCCTGCCTCAGTCGAACTTATATAAACAACAGGAGAGAGATTTTGCTTCAGGTTAGTTTCCATAACCCTTGAACTGAACTTTCGTCTCCGTCTTTGCAGCGAAAGGTCTCATGCCTGTTATTATTCTGCACTCCACAAACAGTGTTCCCAGTGCTGCTACTGCAAACCTCCTTGTGTGAAGACGCCACAGCCGTCACCACCGTGCGAAATGTAGCATACAACTGTGCAGATTTATTGTAAACATCTTTGGACAACAAAGTATCACACTCAGCACTGTGGTGTGTGTGTATGGACTCCGTTAAAGAAGTGTGTATTCGTGTGCACATTTACTGTTTATAAGTTCATGATATAAGACAGAGGAGACGACTTTACACTAGGGTGTAAAAAATGGCTGAATAATGTCGACTAACAACATACAGACACACCAAAGACCACTTGCTTCACTCGTCTGTGTTCTCCTAATTTACACCTCCAAAAACAGACCCCTCCAGAGTGTGTTAGTGTGTATATGTCACATGTGCACTCAACCCCTGTAGCTCTGAAAACAGACGTCGGAGGCCGTCTGAGAGAGTAGAAAAACAAACGTGACAGACCCAAACACTGGGCTGGATACAATGAAGGATCAGTGCTGGGAAAGCTGAAAAATGTGGAGAATTTCAATTTGGTTTCTTTAAAAATACTCTGATGCAGTAAGTTTTGTCATGCGTGTGTGTGTAGCAGCCTCCATTGCTGTCTACCACAGTGTCATCCTTCATCATACTACAGGGGGGCGTCAAAGTCAAAAATAGCTTTAATATTTTGGTAATGTTAATAATCGTTGTACGTCAATCTTTTTTTTTTTTGATCACCTGAGCGTGGCTGAAAAAACTCAGTAGGCTAGAGCGCAATTCTTAATTCGGAAGGTGAGAATATTTACTAGCCATTCAAAAAGTAAACGGAGCAGTGGAGCCTTCAGCAGCTAAGGAGCCAGATGTTTCCATCAGCAGCTGGTGGAGACAAAAACAGAGCGAATACTGGACTTTCGTTTATCGCCTGGACACAAACACGGCTCCAAATAAATGCTAATGTCATTATGCAGCTGTTTGCTGACAGGTTCACTATATTGACTCTATAAAGGGGCTAATAATGATTCAGTGATGTTAGAAAGCACTGACACATAAAGTAGATACAAAAGCAATGTGTGCGCCCGTCAATGGAAAGTTAAACGAAGATTTTTTCCACCAAATTCCATCTCTTCTCTTTCATCCACTGTCCCTCAGTAGCTCTCCTGTCAGAGCGAGGGGTCAGGGGAACAGAGGCCGGCCTTCAGGCTGCCTCACTGAGGCCTTTGGCTGGGTCGTCTCTCTCTGGAGGCCTCCTGGCCCACTGCTCGCTTTTCCTCCTTCCCAAACGAAGTGGGTAAAGTCAACAGTTTTAGAGGGAGGAGGAGGAGGAGGAGGAGGAGGAGGAGGAGGAGAGGGCTGCTGGGGAGATCTGTGAGACAGGCCTGTGGCTGTCAGCGGGCAGAGGGACGCTTGCCAAACATATGCAGTGTGTGAGCAATCGACTCACTGAGTGTGTCTGTGTGGAGCAGACATTCAGGAGGCTTCGACCATCCACTGGCAGATAACACGCACCATTGGGTGCAAGCTTTGGCCCAGTGGTGTTAGTACCACCGTGACTTACAGACTCGGTGACCCAGACTTCACATTGGCCCTTGCTGAGGACAGAGAATGGGACTATGGGTGTGTTTAAGGGCCTTACTGTGTGTATGCAGCGCCCTGGCCCAGTACTGGTTGGTAAATCCGACAGCGTGATACGAGGCACAGTAACGACGCTGCCGACCCAGACTCTGCATCCGATTCACATGTCGCTCACGCCAAACGCAGGAAGAGGATATGAAGGGGTGGGTAGGTGCCACACCGCAAGGGTGTGATCGACCCGACTCTAATCAAATAAGATGGGTCTCTTCATTTTGACCGAAGAGGTAAAACACTGATTGAATTTCCCTAATTGCAACAAAAATAAATTCACTGGATCAGACTGATGTGGCCGTATGCAGGAATTGGACAGATTTTGATTTATAATGGCCTTTGTGTGTTCTGGCTGTTCAACAATGTGGCCCTCCCTGAGTATGATGGAAATTCTTCTTTGACCACAGAATAATAAAAAAAAAAAAAAAACGGTAAAATGAAACGATACCTTTTTTTGCACATGTTTTTATTCATCTGATTGGACAACAATCATGTAAGGATAATAATGTATCAGCCTGCCTCAGGGAACCAGTGACCCAAAGCAAACAATTTAATCATCTTGTTTTGGGGTTTTCATTTCAAGCAATGACCTACAGTTTGGAGATTGTTTGACTCTGAGGTTCTATGACAATATTGTATCATACAAATGGCCAAACCTGAAAATATTGTCATGTAGAAACATCTTTTAACAATTACTAAATCATAAAAATGTCAGTATTGCCCAGTGGTCACACAGAAACCTTTTCTAATAATGGCCGTGGTGTTTTTGTTGCCATTGCCTTAGTAGCCTTCAGAAAATGATTATTGATGGAACACTCGTTCGCTGTTTCCCCACCAGTAGTTGTAGAAAAAATATTTCAACTACACAAACTTTGCTCCTTTTTGTCTTGCAAATTACTGGATAATTTTACTGGAATTCACATAAATAAGGTGTAATTATTGGTTAAACTGGACATAACTGGAAGGCAACAAGTGGCAAGGGGTTGCAAGCAGACTAGATCTTACATTGAAATTTAACAGTAGCAATGGTTGATTCACAGTTATGCAAAGAATTTACAGTCACTCCTATGATAAATACAATAGGGTTTCTCTCTATTCCTAACCCTTGCTTCTACATTCATGTATTAATTCTGGTTGAAATCTAAAAAATGTCAACAGTTGCCCAGCTGTCACCAGCTTTTAAACACCTCGGCCCACGAGGAGAAACCTTATACTAGTCGACCAATCAGTGCACACTTATAAGAGCGTGTCACAGCATTTCACCCATAGCTATGTTAACACTGTCAAAGAAATTACCAGAGTTCCAACACAGAGCTATAATGCAAACTATTAGTTAATGCGGTAATTGCCTCCCGTGTGATGTAGCTATTTTAGGTAATGTTGTGGTTCCCATTAAAACGTCATTAAAATGACAAATGCTGTCACCATGCACTCGACGGTCTCCCATGTGTTAATTGGTTTAATTATAGTGTGATATTACATCGTGTACAGGAGGCCATGACCTGCATTACTCGTTAACGTCTGGTGGCACTTAGCTGATGATTTCACACGGGAAAGAAGCTGAGAGCTTCAAATCTTACTGACGTAACTGAAGGCTGACGTTCGGGTCGTGGCAGTTCTGTGGCCTGCGACGTGTCATACCTGAACCTCCCAATACTGCCAAGGCTCAACTTGGCTTTGACACATATCTAGAAGACTCTCCGCCCTCCTTCTTCTCCTCCTCCTCCTCCTCCACAAGTTCTGTCACCCCCTCTGAGACTTGGCCTCAGCTGATGCTGGCGTGTCGCACTGCAAGCAGCTGCTGCTGTTTGACAATTGCTCAGCTTGTTCACAGGCACTTTGACCTTTCACAGACAGCTCAGGAGGTCCTGAAAGCACCACGCGTCACATCCGGAGGCTCATGTACTCTGGAACACCTACCTGCAACGTACAGTACAGGCTGCTTGCACATGAAGCAGGCCAAAACCAATGGGCCAGTTGAAGTGCACAAAGCTGCTGTTGATGCACGAGGGCCGGACGTCACTGGCAACGACGGATGTCTGGCCCGAGGAGAATGCCGAGCTCTGTCTTCTCTTATACGCCGTTTGATTTCTAGATTCAATTTTTACTGTAGAGATGCCAGGCGCTGGAGAAAATACATGTATTCTCCTTTTGCAGCCAACCACAAAGACATCCTGCAGGTTCACATGAAAGGTCTCTGTATTCGTATTACACTATCCAGTCCTATTTCGTATCTTTTGCATTGAAGTGGAAAATCTTCCATCAAAGTAATTACTAGCAATGCATGACTAGTTTCCCATTTCCCTACTGGATACTGTGAAGGGATTTGCTCATAAATAATATCAGCGTCTGTTGAAAGTAATCTACTATCCAACACATGAATGGATAAGAGAGATAATGATGACATAGAGCAAGTATTTTGGCAACTTGGGTGTTTTCGGCACTTTCTCTGTCTCTAAACTTGGAGACGCAGTAGATCACGCTCACTCAGTCCATTGCCTTGTTTTAAGTGTGAAGAGAGATTTAAACTGCAGTTCAAAACTCTGGTCTTCATTATGGAAATGTTCGTTATGGCTTTATTCAAATATGACGCGACCGTTACACAAAGAGCCACTGCACAGTGGCAAGCTATTCAGAATAGGCTTGGGCAGTATGTATTTTTTCATACCTTCATACGGGTGTACCGCATAAGACGGTATTCGTCTAAAAATAATGACAACATCATCAAAAAAGCGGGGCGGGGGCATAGCGAAGGGTGAACTGAAACCGCATTGAATGAGTGTGGACTCTTAAACAATGGCTGGAGTTATTTATTTGCTCCTACAAACAAAAACGAGTAGACATACAGACTCAACATATGTTAATGTTTTTGCTGTAAATTTGGGTATTCAGACGAACAGACAAAGTGCTTGTTAGCCATGGCGTTAAATCCAAGGTGAAGTTGATTTGCGGTGAGACACTGACAATCTACATTTTACATCTCATACCACACAGATTCACCATACAGGACTGGGCTGTTTCCGGCTAAATTGAGGCTTTCTATAAATATCACGAGCATAAAAAGAAACAATACCACTTCCCTTGATTTATGTCTAAGTCTTGACTTTACGTCTACAGCCGTTTGGGGGCTACAAAGAAAATAAACCACCTTAGACAGGTTTTCACCAATTCTAATGTGGAGTATTGAAGGATTTCTACCAGCTGTAGCATTAAAAATATGTCTTCTAAAAACCAACTCAACATCTGTCTGTTTTTGAGGTGCTGAACAACTTTGAACTGTAGGGCAATTAATGCTTTCAGGAATCATTCCTAGCAGCTTCGACTGTCCTGGTTTATTGGTTCTTTTTGTTTTGTTTTAAGGCAAAACTAAATATCAAAAAATACAGGCCAAAAAATTTATGAAATAGTCGATAGACAGAAAATTCTACTTTTGAGTGATCGTAGAGCAATTCATTTTAGTAAGGCATTTATCAAGAAAAAATACCAAAGATTCACTTGTTCAACCTCTTAAACAGTAGAATGTGCTGATATTCTCTCTTTTAGATAATGTTAAATTGACTATGTTGGCGATTTAAACTCTTGGGCAGACACAATAAGCATTTTGATGATACTACCTTGAGCTGGCTGAATATTTTTAATAATATTCCTATTATTCTTAAACTAAACAATAATGACAATAATCCATTACTCTCATGTTTTTATCATTCATGAAAGAAGGGAAGTTCATAAATGATCATCCACGGCCACGGACTGTTGCCTGGCGTTGAACCACAGGATGGTGTAAATGACGGACGTCTCTTTAGACGTCTGTGCCCTTTAGTTTTTACGGTGGCATGTGCTGAACAAAGGAGGCAAAAGAGCCTCAAGGGACAATTTGCAGAAGGAAGGAGGTGGATGTCCCTGCTTTGGATAGCACTAATATTTACATTCATCCACTTTGTTGCAGGAATGGTTTTCCAGTAAATGTGATGGAAAAAGAAAAATCCTGTATTCACGGCTAAAATACCTTTTCCAGCAGGGAAATTGTGTGATTGGAGAGTTTAATAGGTCTGTTTACAGGGAGCTTTAAAGGCTCTCTGCAAAATACAAAACAGCATAGAAGAAAATGAGGTCTGTGGCAGCTGACATTTAACATTCACAGAAATAATCTGTAACGTTTTCATAGAAATTGTACTTTTTATTGGTCATTACATAACGTTAATCATATCCAGCACATGAGATCGTTTGTAGTATTTTTAAACTTCCAGTCTGGTGGTTAAATCTTGCGGCACTGGAAAGATGTGCATATACAGTAAGTAGTTTTATTATTCTTATAAATTTCATTAATTTTGTAAATTGTCTAAGTTGGCTCGAAATGAGCAGTTGCAGTGTTTGCACTGGCCCTCTCTCTGGTCCTGTGTCAGACTGGGACCAGAACACCAAACCTTTCTTCCTACATTTCTTTTATATACTACTTACTTGCACAGCAAATATGCTTTTAAAGAAACGTAATACATTTCTTCCCCATAATTGTTGAGGCAATATTTTAAAGAAACATTTCTGCAAAGTCACAAAATGTAAACGCAAAATGTATCTGCAAAACTTGTATGTACTCGTTTCATTTGATTCGGATACGATATCCAAAGCAATGAAGCCATAAATGTGGCCTTCAGAATACATAGACTAGTTAAAACATGTATTTAATCACAGAACACTCAGACACATTTCCACTGCTGGCAACACAGAACAATAATCTCTCATAATAGTAGTTCCAGTGTGTCTGGAGAGTAAGAGTAGCTGGAGCAGAGTCCAGATCATCCTCTGTAGGTTTAGCCTGATCTTCTGATGGATCAATCAAATCCCGGCATTCCAGAGGGAGCCGTTTCCCCAGCGCTCCGAAGGAATCTCTGCACGAGCCTTAGAGGAGGGGGCCCGCCACTCTGGAATGTCCTGGGACATCTTATCTGATGGGCCCTGGGTCTGCAGTACTGGTGCATGGTAAACTGACCCCAGTTGGCCCTGGCCTGAGGGACATTTTGAGCCCCTGAAGGCCCCTGAAGACTCAGCGACCCTGAGGCCCCTGGTCCCTAGCATCAGTCAACTTTCTCGACAACTTTAACGATTTACGCAGAACATCCTTATCTGCAGAGGTGGCTCCTGTATGTCAGCTTTGTTTGTTATGTAACTTTAGGTTTCTCTCTCTGTTACGGAGAATGTCACAGGTGCCATAAATCTCCATTGTTGCATGTCAGCTAGAGCTGCAATTAATATTTTCATTATCAATTCATGACCGGGATTGTGTTACTACAAACAAAAACTATACCACAACAAGTAAGAGCCTAATTCTGTTAGAAACACAGCACTGGATCCTACCAGCTCAGCACCAAACGGCATGCCAGACACAGTTAGAGACGAGCTGAGGAACATAGTGGAGCGTTTAGCGGCTAAAGAGCAGAGAGGAATCGACGCTAAATGTGTAAATAAGCAACCCGTTGCTAACACGCTCGCTGAATCAACTTTATTAGGGCAATGTTGTGTTAATGTTGTGACTATTGTGCTGTCGCCTAAAGGTGATCCATGGTTCCAGAGTTTCAACCATTTGTGACAAACCAAATCATCAAATCACCGGTATGAGAAGACGCACATATGGACGTCCTCACTATACACTCAAACGCCCTAAACAGGTTTTGTGTACACAGTTCACACAAGTCCCTGAACATTTTCAAGTTGTTCTACCTACTGTAAAAAAAACAACTTGTCCTTTGATGGCTGTACAACTATTGCACTCTACCTTTCCTGTTTTCTTTGCGACTACAACAAACCCCCAACAGAGCATATTCATGGATACCTCATGACCTCAAGAACCTCAAAGCAGAAAGACCGCACATTTTCCTTTTTTGATTACATGGTGACATTAGATGTAGAATGAAAAAGTAGCTAAATTTACATTGACGTTTTATATTTATATATGCCAGTCCAAGAACTGGAAGCAGAACAGAGATGAGAACGGAGCCAACGTGAACCACAGAGCGCAGTGCAGCCAAAGGCTTGTGACGAAAATACTGAAACCCCTCTGGAACCGTTTGTGACTTCAACTCAATGGATATGGTGTGGAAATTATTTTGGCAATGATGAATCCTTTTTCCATTTCTGTCTATGTTTTCACTCCTTCATAGGTCATTTCGTTATGTAACACATGAAAGCTGGTCCCGTCAAAAGAAACACCCAGCTCACTGGGTGCCAAAGCAAATCTACACTGAGTGGCCCGAGCAGGTAAATGCGATTGAAATGCACTTCCTCCTAATTGTACACATGAAAACATGTCAGGCAAGAAAAAGGATGGATTAGTATGATTTAAAAAACACATTTCCTAAAGGTTTGAATAATAAGTACAGGGGACGGATCTTCACATGGGCTTTTCGGGGCCCAGGTAGGAACCATTCCTCTCCAGCAGGGATATGATGAAGCGTTTGCTTGAAAGACTAGCCGTGGGGCCAGGAAGGCGCTGAACTCCTACCCACAAAGGCGCCATTCTGTGGGTGCAGAGAGAGAGAAGCAGCAACACCCAAGGAAAGCATGACACTGGATGTCCAGGTAAACATTTCCAAGGCAGCTAAGTTTACAATTGCATGTCGGCTGCCGTGTGCTCTTCCTCGCCTCTCCTCTTCATCCCTAATGCCCCGAATCACGCTCTAAATGGAGGAGATTGGAGTGCCGGGCGTTGGTATATACGGTGGTTTATTTTTCCCTCTGTGTAAAAACATTCCAGAAAAGGGTGAAGGCGGACGAAAGATTGGGTACGAGGGAGAATTAAAAGGATTGTAGGGCTGTGGGGAGGCGTGAGAGACAAAAACAGAGCGAATGTGCAGTTAGTGGTATGTATAGGGGTTGTAAAGGGGGGAGTGCACGGTCGCAGGGCAACAAGCCAGCATGGGCAGGCCGCGAGCTCTCCCTTTGCAAACAGACATCCGTGTGTTCGTCAGGAACTGCAGCGGGGGCCCCCTCACTCATGAAAGCTGCTTCATAAATTGGTAAACCTAGATGGCTGGTCGCTTTTTGCCCCCACAGCGTTTTTTTTCTTTTTTTTTTCTCATTCCGATACCTTAATGATGAAACGGGCAGAGGGCAAACATGACGCACACAGACATCTCTTTATGAGGCTGATGCACACCTGCAGAGGAGACATACTGTCCATCAGGGGAAGTAGGTGGAGGAGACTGGGGTCAACATCCCGCCACAGTGGACCTGTATTCCCCTCACTGCAGAGGACACAGGGGCGGCTACTGTACGTTCAGGCCCAGGTGCTGCTCAATGATGGGCAACACTCGGTGCGTTTATTAGGGGCACTGACCGTCTGCTAAAACCCCTCCACCAAAACAGCTTGGCCCCCATAACTAGGCCCAGCAGACTTGTGAAGCCCTGGATTCCTGTACATGTTGAGGTGGAGCGTGCAAGGGAAGTAGTAAAATCAAGAGTTGGCATCGTAAGACTTCGCACGGGTGGTGTAAAAAATGTAAAACACAAAGATCAAAAGTGTGAGGACTAAATTAGACAGTGTTTGTCTGCTCTAATGTCAGCCGCAAATGTTAGCATGCAAGGCTAAGTAGCTTACTATTTACAGCAGCAACCACTGTCACACATTTCATTTGCTAACTACTTTTTGTGAGATTAACGACCCGCCGATGGTTTGTTAAACAGAACACTCTGGGAAGCTGTCAATGGAAACTGTTTGGAGAAGGTCAGTCACTTTCAAGAAATCCTTGTTAGGTGATTGGATTAACCACCTGTCAATCAAACTCTTGCCGAAGCAAGTCTGGAGAAGAGCGAAAGCATTTGCTGTTTGTGCTGTTGTCTCACACACACCAAAGTAACGCCTGTAGCTGCCAGTCGCTCCTCACAGGAACGCCGAGTGGTGAACTGTACTGCCTTACCAAACACAAACGCATTACTCGAAGCCTGACTAGGTGGATTTTTGTGATTTATGACCCTGTGATTCTTGCGTGATCTTGTGACATCGCAAGAATCCAGCTACCGTACAAGATAGGTTCTCAATAGCATATCCACTGCAGAGAGGCTGGTCCTGGATGCTACCTTAGTTTCGGGGTAAAGTTTAGGTCGGTCCTGCTCTTTATTGGATTTAGGGTTTACATTCCAGCAACAGCCAAAGTTGTTATTCGAGATAGTGTCATGTTCGCTAAACACACTAGTTAGTCCCTTATCATTAATGCACAGTTTCTTGTAATGTACTGTTAACCTATAAAGCAGAAATCAATGACGAATGAAATGAAGGTCCTGTCTTACATTTGTCCCCGTCATACTTACTTTCAAAGTATTTAGTAGTAATACTAGGAATAACTAGCTCTACACTTCACTACAACAACATTGCGTTTCTTTATTCCCTTGTCTTCTACATTTTTCATCAACAAGGATGCTGTCGTTTTGCCCGGAACATGCAGCATAAACATCAGGCTTTTAGCATCATATCATGTAATGTAGCAATCAAGTGCATTTTCAAGATTCTCATTTTAAGGTGGAAGGTGGAAACATAAAAAAGTTAGCCGGAGACCGTGTTTGGGACCAACTAATGGAACTAACGTTGCTATAGCTGTTCAATTCTGCTAGGGACAGTTGTCATCTGCTTTTGTTGTCAATTTGCTAAATAACTAAACCACGTTTCCCTTTAAGGCATCGATACAAAATGTTACGACAATTTCGTACTTTCTGTGCCAACTGATGTGTCTCAGGGCTTGTGCTCATGGTGATATGAGTTTGTAAAAGGATAACAGTCGCTGGCCAGCTGACAACTCTGCCAGAAAGTCAATTATGACTGGAGGAGACTCATCTGCCGATCCTCCCAGAATCATCCTCTAGAGATCAATATGTCTTCATCAGAGCGGCCTCAAAAATCAAGCATAAAGTGATTATGATTTGTTTGATCTGGCAAAGCCCAACTCGCACGAAGTAACATTCTCACTCTTCTTAGCCTTCACTTTGTGGATTAACAGAAAGTAAGTCTGAGCAAAATGTCTTAAACACACGTCCATTTCATCAAGCTTAAACAACTAGGGTAGTTATCACTCTTTTAAGATACATCATTTTGAATTGTGGTCCATAAAGAATATGTGGCCCATAACTCAAAATGGCCATAACATTTCTGTGGATGGTTGGGTTGTTGATCAATATTAATGACTCAACAAGTACTTTACCAGGTCATGAGATTTATGGCTTTTAAACGGCTTTTCCAGGCTTTCTTCTGTTTTGGAACAAAACGTCCTAACCCACTGGAAGTTGATGGGCTCCTGACAGAAAGCTCTGTCCAACATGTTGAATCTAGAGAATGTAGATGGAGATTTTCCAGGTGAAATGATCTGGAAAGAAATAAGAATGATAAATTCAGAGCTAAAATGCAGAAGAAATATGTCTTCTTAGTAATCCGACACGGAAATAATTCATTTGCGGCTAAATTTACAATGCGGTAACAAGATAACAAGCTCTATGCACATTCAACGGATGAGGCTGGCTCTATTCCATATTTTTCTTGTTGTCAACAAATCCCATGAAATGACTAAAA
Source organism: Cebidichthys violaceus (assembly GCF_023349555.1). Taxonomy (NCBI): domain Eukaryota; kingdom Metazoa; phylum Chordata; class Actinopteri; order Perciformes; family Stichaeidae; genus Cebidichthys; species Cebidichthys violaceus. The sequence goes on along the minus strand of NW_027176307.1, from coordinate 1,271,406 downwards.
ACAGGAATAAATGAATTGTACTATTGAGTATTGCCTATGAATCCAATTCTGATATCTTATTCTTACCATAGAGCTCCATAGTTGTCCAAAAACTATTAAAAACACTTTCATAAAGTGCACCTTTAAAATAGGCAACATGTTATTTCATAACAATGAAAATCAAGGTCAAGCAGGTATAGAGTGTTGCAGGAATGACATCTTTAGGTCAACCCTGGAAGTTAGCATTGCGCTGGTTCCCTCGCCAATTCATACATATAGTTCTATTTTTGTTTTAATTCTGCAAATCAACTAGATTGAATTGCTCAAGAAGAAAACACACCCATTGCACTAAACGTGTCCCAACATGTGACTTGTTCTTTTTCAGACAGCAGGATCAAATGGTTGCATCGCGTCATAACATTGTCATCTTTTATCGATTTTCCTGACTGGAAAAACTACTCAATAGCTTCAACATGCCTCAGCTGTAAATACAGACCACATCACTTATCTGTGAAGCTGGCCAATGCCTTCAGAGTGGCAAGAAATTCATATCAAACAGTAGCCAAAACAGTGCTGCTGTCCTCGAGGGGAGCAGGAAATGAAGAGAGAAAGGACACAATGGACATCTTGTTGAATGGATCTGTCCCGACTTGTTTACCGCAGCTCGGCTGTGAGACCACTCGCAGGAAGCGGGTCAAACCTCACATATCCATATGGAAATTCAATTTGTCCGTTGCTTTCCTAGCTTCGGTCCAACACCCGGGAAGACCTCCCACAGGTAACATCGGGGACCTTTAGGGCTCCACTGTGAGGTTCGATCTGGTTCTGGGGGGGGGGGGGGGGGGGGGTTCTAGCATCTGTTTGACGCAGGTAGAAACAGAGACACAGAAGTTTTTCAGGCCTGCAGCCGGAGGTCTGGACCTACAGTGCGTACTAACACATCACTGGCAGAGCGTACAGGAAGCGCTGCTGGATGTGGGCACACAGTCGATGCTACGAAGCCAAAGAAACCTGACTACAGAGAGGTTGTGTTTGGTTTGGTTAGCTTTAACAGAAAAGCTGCGGAGTCACTGCTCCTGGAGCCGCGATGCATCGCAACAAGAGTGTGAACAGTGTGAAAAGTGCCTCAGTGATTTATCAGCTGGCAAGATAATTTGAGCAGTCAAACAGTCCCTGTTATCTGAGGCAGCTAAAGGTCGATTGGTCAGCTCTCTCATGAAATTAAATGTTTCTTGGCTCCTCTGTTTTCTCATCTTATGGTGACTTCCAGCCCCCACCCACGTTAACAACTAAAATGTGTTGTTATCTGCTTCTCGACTTGTCTTACAAGAGCGGGAAAAAGCTGAGAGCACAAGCGAATGAAACAGTAAGAAAGGGAGGGTCGAGACAACAAGAGAAAGAGGGAAACAAAATTCATTTTGCGGTTCATGTCGTCGGATGTACTGTATCGTATAGTGTTCGCATGTCCACATCCTTTTCCCCAAGACACATGGAAGACTTTGGTGTCCATAGAAGGTTTATTGGCGGTGCGAATGCAAACAGAAAGAAAAAAAAAAAAGCCCTTGAAGGTATGTGGTTCTCGGGGGAGCTGCCCAGAGGGCAGTTCTTCTCACGGGGTCCCCAAAACGGTTTGGTCCGGGAATGCCTCATGGCAGTGAGGGATATTGGAGGATATTTAAGACCTTCAGACAACTGTAAATTAATATTCATTGCTGGAGGGCTACTCATGTCTGCCATTACAAGTATTGTAGGTAATACAGCAAGGTGCATTCTCACCTGTGGATTATTACTTCCATGTTAAATAACAGGACGATCTTTGTATCACCTCAGGGACAGGTGACGGGGTTGATTTAGTAATTTTCCTTTCACTGAAGTAAAATTAAAAAGCTAATTTTACTTGTTGCCAGGAGTTAATTAAAGTACACAGGCATGTTTATGAATGCCTCATTATTCAATGGGATCTAAGACCAGAGGGAGATGTCTGTGAGACGTTATTCAGCAGGAACCTCATTCACACACTATTACGTCTGTCCTTCACAGGCCTGATGTCGGGCAGGTAAATCCACTCTCACAGACCGAGTCTCGTTCCCGGTCAGATGCACAGGCGCCTCTCTCTGCCGCTCATGGAAAGTATTTAGCTAACCTTCGGCAACCGTTTTAAGTAAACATCTATTTCCAGTCAAGATTGCAAAGCGGGTTTTCACATTTCACAACGATCGTTCTGTCCCTATCGACAGGATGCTGAACACAAACATTTCAGACTTGGTGAATTTCCCTCGGGTGGGTTTTGGAGTAATTATCTATCTGTCTAGATAGGTATAGCCTGCTGTAGATAAATGAGCAATGAAGATGCCTCAAGTGCTCACTGTAAAGCACTTACCATATTACATTCACTGTGAATGTAAGTTGAGGAAGAGTGAGTTTAATAAGTGGTTCCCAACCTGCTTTTGGCTTGTGACCCCTTAAAGACGGACAAAATATCACCTTGTGCTTGAAAACTGTGATGGGTATTTTTCCACAATTTTCTAACATATTTAACGATTCATAAAGAAAATAATCAGTTTAATTTTGTCAATTGATAAAATATACCTTTAGTTGTAAACCTTGTATCGTCACGACTCCTGTGACATGGGTAAACGCCCTCCACTCATATTGGTCTTTTCTATCCCAGCAAACAAAGTGTTACCATTTGATTTTCTTTCACCCATAAACAGCGATGCAAAGCAATTTTGTCCTTGAAATTACAAAACAACATATGTTGTCTGTCCATGTCCTTTAGAACAAGTGTTTCCTGATCTGACGACCTGTTCTGTAGGACGACACCATTTGTCCGTGTCTTCCAAAACAGTTACAAAATCACTGCTGAAAAATACATATATGATGCAGCAACGCTAAGTTAACAATAACAACTTGGGTAGGTCATGATTTGGGTTTAAATAAGTACCGCGTTAGGGTTAGGGGACATTTGTTCTCATGGTTACAATTATAAACATGCGATCAAGGTTAGGGAATGACTTGAGTCATGCTATAAAAAAAATAAAGATTTAAAAAAAATGCTTGAGTTACGGACAAAAATGTGTTTGTGAGGTCACAGTGAAATCCGGATGACTACATTGGTACTCCCCTGGGCGGGACCACAATAGCCAATGAGAGAGATGAGCCGGAGCAGCTGACGGGTCTTTCCATTCAATGGTAAATATTCTAGCCCTTGAGGCTAACAGTAGCAAGCTAACTATATTTGACGGACTGACAAAACCTCACCTTCAGTTCCCGCTGAAGAATAGACAACCCGTGTTGAGCGCCCTTTCCTCGGCCATTTTCTCATCCCGACTCGTTTGAGCTTCTGCTTCAGTTGATTTCTCACTGCAATGCTACTACAGCAAGTTATTGCGCCAAGTCAGTCTCCGTTTTGTTTACATCTGCTTCCCCATGAGGTGAAAGAGATCATGTGAGGTAGCATTGCTCCCTCTGCCACAATAATCCTAATATCCTCTAGTGTGTGATGCGCCACTATTTTAAGATCTTGCAGTGTGTAAAGAGATGAACATTTGTGTCCATAAATATCTCCTTATGTGTGTGATGCAACCAAATTTCAAAATGGCTTAGGGGATGAGGTGAGGTCACAGTGAACTTGACCTTTGACCGCAGAAATCCAATTAGTTCGTCCTTGTCCATGACGTTTTTTGCCAAATTTGAAGAAATTTCCTGCAGGCATTCCTGAGGTACCGCGTTCACGAGAGCGGGGCGGATAGACGCAAAACTTCAAAACATAATGCCTCCAGCCGTAGCAGAGAGATAAAACACAACGCAGTGTGGCAGCGAGCTGGAGGAACTGAAGGAACTGAAGTTGTGAGCAGTTCAAATTTATTTATAGAGGCCGTTCTTTTGAATCATTTTTGGAGACCCAAAATAATCAAATTATTCTGTATTTCACAATAAACACGCAAGGATTACAGAAAAGTGACGGAGCCAAGAGAGAGAGAGTCCGACCCCCGGGTTGGGAAAACCTGATTTAAACCAACTTGGACTTCATGAGATCCAGCTGAAAATCCCAACACTGCGACTGTTTCAGTGTTGAGCTACTTAATTCAGTCAGTCTGAAAGATGATGGTCCACAAACTCGGTGAACTTGTTCTCACCACAGTTTCAGACATTGCAACTGACAGCATGATGGTGCCAAACTGTGTCTCCCCCCTTGATGCCTATTGTTCAGCAGACTTAACTGTCGCCATGACGAGCCATAAGATGTTAACCAGTTTGTGCAACATTTTCAACTCTCATCTTCTGTAGACGAGACTGTTCAGGCAGTATAAGTGTTAATTTCACCACAGCAGATCATTTCAGAAAATTCCTCTCTCCATGTGTAATCGACCCAACTCATGCAGCATCATCTGATCTTCTGCTGTGACTCAACAGGAGCACCACGGTCCCTGTGGGGAGGAGACAGTGAATGGGGATGTTAACGTGAGGTTACAAAACGGCAAATCCTGCATGTGAATCGAACACAAAGGGAAAGCTGGGAATGTTTAATTCCACATCTGGAGTCTATTCATCAATTTCTTATTGATGGTAATTATTGCTGTGGGAGGAATGGTGGATAACCTCTATCATAGCTGAGCCTTTCCTTCGCCAGTTGTTTTCACTCTCACACCTAAAAGTTTTTGTGTGAAGAGACTTTGGGAGTCCTGCTCTGTTTCTTGGGGAGGATTCTCTGCACGTTCTCGAGTTGTTTTGTTCTTGGAAGACCAGCAGAGGAGAGACGATTTTCTCTCAATTTTATTTCGCCTACAGGGTCAAAGGGGAAATGTGAACGCTGAATACATTTGAAGGGCAGTTTATAGAACTTCATGTTGGAGAAAGCACACAAATGTGTACGTTTCTAGCTCACTTAAAAGCCGTCGATTTGAGCCATGTTTGGAAAATCGCATTGAAATTAATGGCATACGGCTGTACAGCAAGCTTCACTGGTGATGTCATCCAGCATTGTTTCATAATAAACACAATGTATCAGATGACTATGTGTAATGTAAAGGTGTTGCTTGTAACGAAATGGGTTTATTCGCTTTCTTGCTGAACAGGTCACTGATCTGTGAATCAAGCCGTACAGAGACGTTAATTAGTGAGCTTTAGAGGGAGGCAGATGTTGTTACCTGTGCACAGAGCCAGGCAAGCTGCCCACTGTTTACAGTCTTTGTGCTTAGCTAAGCTAACTGACAGTAGCCTTCACTGTATAGTTCCATATGATAATAGCCACTCTGCAGAGATCCTCCCTGTATGTAGTAATAAATTCTTCCTATCCTTTCCCTTTCCCCCCCCCACATATCAAGCTACAGAGGTATTTAGGCTTTAGGATTCACATGCAACTGCTCTGTCTCTGCATCTCCTAAATTACACCCCGCTACTCTTTGTCTTTCTTATAAAACAATAGGATGAGGAGTGGGCCCCACAAAGTTAAGGGCTCATCCCCCCCAGTCGTTTCCCTCCAAGTCTTCCTAATGGGAACCTGCTGCTTGTTCAAAGGCGGGGATAGAGAGCCCTGCATGGGCAGATTCCTCAGGAAAGCCCTGACTTTACTATCAAAAGACAGCGGCGGGGCGAGTGGGTGTCATCGCGATTGTCTCATCAACATCGGATCAAGGCCACAGCCACTGAAAAACAAGCAGGAAGAAAGGTCTTAAGTGTCCGACCAAAATATCGTCCTCTCAGGTTTTTTACGAGGCTGGAGGAGAGAGATTGCAGGCAGCAGGACTTCATATGCCCACAAGCTCGCTTTGATCGGCCTCGCCACCCCGGCTTTGAAATGTTTAACACACGGAAAAACACCATTCCTCATCAAAATAGTGCTTCAAAGGGGAGTGAACACGGGAGGCACTGTAGGTGACCCGGCCCCGCTGGAGAGGAAAGACACTGTCAGAGAGGGGCCTACATGGGGGGCATAGAGTGTCCCTTTATGACCAGAAATGCTGACTTTGATTTATAAATGAGATGAAGGATCACTTGGGTGAGGTGCTCTTTCCTATGGAGTTGCGAACGCCACAAACTGGTGAGGTATGAAACTGTTCATCCAGAAATTCAGCTTGGCCGGAGTAATCTTCCTAATAAAATGCTCTCAAAAGGCTGCCTTTAAGTCATTGGGTTGGCATTAAATTCAGTAAGTTTGGTGTTTTTTCATGGAATATGTCAAATAAAATGGCCTGGCTGTTTCTCACATAGTGTAACTAATGCCAGAGGCAGCCCCAAACCCCTTTTTACTGTAAATAAGTCATTTTTTTCCTCATAATTTTCTCATAAACCTTGCAGGCATAATTGAAAAGTAGGCCACATATTGAAGATGACATTACCTCATGAACGTAATTTCATCTCACAGGCATGTATTATATCTTCAGCGTAATGCGACACAAATTACTCAAGAGTCGCACCCAACCAGACACACAATTACAAACTCTTCGCCGTCAGCGTGATCCATGACAGCATCATCAAAGTCATGCTGTATATCCCCACCATCAGTCTCCTGATTTAAATAGCATGGAGGATCTGCTAAAGCAGAGGTCTTTCTGGGAGGACTGTTAAAGGCTTTACTGCTAATAAAAAACAACATGGAGCTCATATAGACCCCTGGTTCCTGGAATCTACCTACAGTTCATGGACCTCCGGGCAGCCAGTGAGAGGGCTTGTGAAAGCTGCAGGGAGGCCGTAAATCATGCAAGTTTTGTATCTAATGTACGGGAGCATGTCACGTGGCTTTTTTTAGGTACATTTTTTTTCTCATGCTGTTTTCAACTACTGACCTTGACAAAAATAATCGTTTGTTCAAACCCCTGAAAAACACTGGAAAGAGTTAAATGACTTCATGTCAAATATAACTTTTGAAAAATACTGAGCATTTTGGGTAACATAGTATCCAAGGGAGGATTTTTTTTTCCTGAAAAGACAACAGGTTTGGTGCTTGATTCTATTGTGTGACACGTGTTTTGTCATTATTCCGGCTAATAGAGTAAGGTTAAAGGAAGTAATCTTAAAGGTACGCTGTGGAGATTTTAACCAGTATTAGTGTTACTCTATGACACGATGCTGGGTGGGTCCTTGTTTTGTTTGTATCTATGCTACTGATCAACAGTTATGAGGAAACGTAGCAATGAGCCATCACAAATTAGAGGAGAAGAAAACAACTGCTGGCCGATGTATGCATGCTCAAAATGTTTGTGCAAATACACACAATGTGTTTGATGAGAAAACATGAAAAAAAAACAGGAAGTTGCCTTTTAGTTTCTAATTTGAGGCTCAAATTGCCTGCAAATTGAAACTGTTACTCATCAACATCACAGAAAAATGCGTATGAATTGATTCAATGGACAAATAACTAGAACATTTGTGAAGTATCCTGTCATGTTTGAGCTGAATGGAAAATTATAAAGCAAAGCATGTACAGTCAGTTGGACAGGTCAGTGAACACCGCCGTTCACAAGATTTTCAATATTCAACTGAACTGTTAATCTTAATTGCTCAAAATAAAAGATGACTAAAAATGGCAACCCGATTATTATTATTTCTTTTCTTCTGTGATCGGCAACATAAAGCTGATGGCAGCCTTGCAACCACTTTTAAAAGTTGGTGTTAAACCCTATGAATGATGAAGTCATTTTCCCCAGAAATGTATTAATATGCTATAACAGAAACGATTTCTTAATTCAGGTTTAGCTCTTTAATCTCCGGCCAACTATCTGAATATTAGAAGAAAATGAAATTAGTAAAGCAATTATCTGGACTTGAAGGTCAGGCTGTCTTAGTTTTTGTAATATTCGGCTGCAGGTCGAATGTGGCCCTTCAACCAACCATTTAAGTAGGCAGATGTTGTTTGTATGAATCATTTGGACTTCAGACTTCTACATATACAACGGATGCATCAGAGGAAAACAGAGCTCCTTACAGCCATCAGTGTAATCATTTCCCAGGAGTTAAGCTGGTTACATGCTTGAGGTAGCACTGTCTCACAGGGAAACTACTGACTCATGCCAAATATGATGGAAATCACTGTTTGAAGAAATCAGCTGTCAGGAATGTGGACCCCAGCAGAAACAGCGACATGACGTCCAAACGCCGCGTGGGGTTTACCCGGCGTTTCCTCATTCTTGTTAAACTTTATCTCGGTCGTGCTTTGGCACCAACTGTCAATAGAAACCCAAATAACCTGAGAGAGTGCCTCCGTACGAGGCACTTGGACGGTTTATAGATTTCCAGAGAACATGTCTGTGATTGATGTGAATAAATACAGTTATTAAACATCATCAAATTCAGCTGCACACAATGTTTTCATTACTTTTAGTTTCAGTTTGACTCCTGCTGAGTTTGAACTCACTGTACAGAAATCTTCAATTTGTTTGTTGAAATTCAAACAATAAATACATGGGGTGTTACGTTACTGTCATTATAACTTGAATTTTTAAGTTGAATTGTTTGGAGTTTATTTTTTGAGTTTCGATCACCACAACATTACCCAACACCAAAACGTGGTCTTCATTATGATGGTTCATTTAAGTTGTTTTAAAATGTTTTGAAATCACCAGTAGTGCAGTATTAATCTAGATGCAGGTTGGTTAAGAGTTTTGGTAAAACATTCTCATAAGGCAGCTATTAAAAATAGTTTATAAGTTGTAAGTTAAAGCTTCTTTAATATAATTGCAGATTTATTTAGGCCGTTAAGAAGTAGCTAACTTTATAACTTTTGTTTTACCAGGTTAACCTCTCTTGCTGGTGGGTCATTAATAATCAGAATCAGAATCAGAACCATTTATTGCCAAGAAAGTTTTCACCTACAAGGAATGTGTCATGGCGGAAGGTGCATAACATAAAACAATAACAAACAAACAATAACATCAAACAATCAACAACAATCAAGACAGTGCAAGAGATAGAAATAGAACATATTACATTACGGTCATTTAGCAGACGCTTTTATCCAAAGTGACTTACAATTCAATATCTATCTACACACCGTGGACGCAGCTACAGGAGCAATTTTGGGGTTAAGTGTCTTGCTCAAAGACACATTGACATGAGACTAGTAGAGCAGGAGCTGGGGATCGAACCACCGACCCTCTGATTGAAAGGCGGCCCTGCTCTCCACTTAGCCACGGTCACCGTGTTACAATTTACAATAGAATATAAAAGAATATAAAATAAAGTGCACAACAAACGGATAACAGGACTGTAAACAAGTGAAATGTTAAAAGTGTCGAGTGTGTATAAATAAAGAAACAGGGATGAGCAGGGGAGTGTCTGCAAGAAAAATGTCCTGGGAATGACAGAGTCAGAGGGGGTCCTGGGCTTTGTTTACGAGCCTGACTGATGACGGGAAGAAACTGTTCATGTGGCGTGAGGTCTTGGTCCTGATGGACCTCAGCCTCCTGCCAGATGGTATGGGACACAAACAGTTTGTGTCCAGAGTGAGAGGGGTCGGCTACAATCTTTCTTGCTCACTTCTGGGTCCTTGAAGCGAACAAGTGCTGGACGGACGGCAGATTGCACCCGATCACCTGCTCAGCAGAGCGAATGATGCGCTGCAGTCTGCTCTTGTCCTTGGCAGTGGCTGCAGCGTACCAGACGGTGATGGAGGAGCAGAGGATGGACTCAATGATGGCTGTGTAGAAGTGCACCATCATTGTCTTTGGCAGGTTGAATTTCTTCAGCTGCCTCAGGAAGTACATCCTCTGCTGAGCCTTCTTGGTGATGGAGCTGATGTTCAGCTTCCACTTGAGGTCCTGGGTTGTGATGGAGCCCAGGAAGCGGAAGGACTGGGGGAGTCACACAGGGTGATAGGGGCAGATGGGGCTACGTTCTTCCTGAATCCACAACCATCTCCACTGTCTATAGAGCGTTGAGCTCTAGGTTGTTCAGACCGCACCAGGTCACCAGATGTCAGTCTCTAGATGAGTCCAATGAGGGTGGTGTCATCCGCAAACTTCAGGAGCTTGACGGACTGGTGACTGGAGGTGCAGCTGTTTGTATACAGGGAGAAGAGAAGAGGGGAAAGAACGCAGCCTTGGGGGGAACCGGTGCTGATGGTCCAGAAGGCTGAGACATGCTTTCCCAGCTTCACGTGCTGCTTCCTGTCAGACAGGAAGTCTGCGATCCACTTGCAGGTGGAGTCGGGCACGTGCAGCTGGGAGAGCTTGTCATGCAGCAGAGACGGGATGATGGTGTTGAAAGCAGAGCTGAAGTCCACAAACAGGATCCTAGCGTAGGTTCCTGACGAGTCCAGATGCTGATAGTACAGTATCACTCCATTTATAATAAGCCATCAAGTATGCTGTATACATATTAAGTGATTAAGGGTCATAAACACTGATTTCACATGCTGATAAAGAGTTTCTCACTTTGTAAATGTCATCAGCAAAAGTTAGTAAGTCCAATCAAAACTAAATAAAATATAAATACATACATAACAACTGCTGACTTTTTATTTTATTTTTGATTGGACTTACTAACTTTACTTTTACTTGATAGTAAACTATGACATTAACAGGTGTTTTCTTTATCTTGGACTTGAAATAATGAAAACTGATTCATCAACATCATGAAGATCGAGAACCGAAAGACGCCGTAATGTCTCTTCTCCTGCTGAATACAGAACAATCACAAGAGTGTAAACACCACTGTACAGCACAGTCATTCTTTCTGCTGCCACAAAGGGGGAGACAGCGGGTTTGTTCAAATCCCTCTTTGTAAATGCCACCTCAGCTGAGCGACCTCCATGGGAAAAAATGGACAGCTCCTCTTTTTGCGCCTGGGTCTGCCCTTACATGGTGCGGGGGGGGGGGCATATCTCCTCCCAAACAGCTGTGCTAGGCAACGAGTGCAGCGTCAGTGCGATCAAACAAACAGGCAGACAGCGCTGAAAGGAAGACATCAATTATGTCACAGCTGGTCGAGAGGAAGGCTGCACAGTGTGTGATCTGCTTTCAGACGGATATACAGCAACAGGCCCTTGTAATTACATGATGGATGGATGTCAGTCAGACATATCTCTTTAGATATGATGAGCTTCCTGCCTGACCACAGAAACATAAAGACGTGGGGCTTTATTTGTTTGCAGATGGCACAAAAGTAGACACATTGTTTCTTCAGGCTCAAGTCCCACACAAACAGCGGCGGCTTGGTCAATGTGTCACAGGTAGGAAAAGCACATTTAAGCTTGTGTTTATGTAGATTTGTTTGCGTTCAGCAATGCATTTTGGGTTGAAACCTGGGTGTCTCCTTCTTAGACCACCTCAGACCACCAGTTTCAATCCCGGCCCCAGACGCCTAATGATCCAACACACCTGTCGTAAAGGCTTTCTGGAGTGCAAGAACTTAGAAGTAAGTGTTGCGTTCAATGTCCAAACTTCAAACTGCAGTATTCCAGGAATGCCCGCAGACATGAGGTGCAGGAGGTGCCCACAGCGAGGCCGGTCCGGCCAAACCAGGACAACAAAGTGACTATTGTTCCCTCTTGGAAGTGATCCGAGCTGCTGCCTTCCACACTCCCCGTGTGTTTTGGAACAGACTGTTTTTGTTAAGAAGTGAGAGCAACCCGAGTGATGATCCCAATTATTATTATTAATGATCACGTCAGCACTAATAACAGACATGCAAAGTCATCGTACAAAACGGACAATTCACACATATTCTTTGGGCTCTAGTCACGACAAACAAATAATCTATCGTTTTATCATTCCAACACTGACAGCTCAGAAAATTCAGCACAAAACAAAAGCTTCATTTTGCAAGCGGTCAACAGAAAATCTCAATGAACCAGCTTCTAAAGAGCTCTACAGCAAATAAAGGAATTGAGCGATGTACCGAGGCAGATGGAAAACACTCACGAGGCATGAACGTGGCCTAATTTGCGTTGGCTCGAGCTTTCCTACGTCAGGGACTTTCTCATCTGAGAGCGTTTAGACAGAACGTGGTGGAAACCGTGCTTCCCATCGCTGCTCATGCGCTGGCGCCGGTGACTGCTGTGAGCCGGTTTGGACGAGGCTGATTAGCAGCTGGCAGCGAGGACTCACAGGTCAGTGGGACTGGAATCTGACCTTTCCCAATGCCAAGGTAAAATATGATCCTACATTAGGTTTACTACAACGCAGAATTAGACTTCCCTCGGCTTGTTTTCGAGGGTAGAGCTGCAGCTTTTTTTTACAGTACAGAGGCACTGGCCACTTTACCAACATACAACTAGGTTCTCATACAGGATGTCTTAAAGCTTGACCTACAAGACGTTCAAAACCGCTGCACTGCACACACTACAAGACCCAGACTGTTACAATGACGAGGAGGCTACACGAATGACAGGAATGATCCCAGGTGAGTAGTAATAAGTCTAAGATTATGAATATTCCAGTTGAAATCTACGACTGGGACTCTAAACTGCATCTTGCAATATGAGATTATTTTTTACTCATTTTGACAAGTTTCACAAATGCTTTTGACCCATGCATGAACGCAAGAGAGCCCAGTTGAACATATAAAGGTATGACAATCATTTGTTAAACATGATGCAGGCAGCCACCATTTGTAAGTTGTCTTAACTCTGATTGTCTGGTGCAAATAATTGTGATGTTTAACTTAATCACATGAGAAGTCTCTCATTACCAAGGTGCTCCATCTACATTCAACTTGTTTTTGTCTACACTATCATTAGACGTGTTTGAAAGCTGTCGTAGCTACAGCTCAACACTTTGCAGTAAGCTCCAGTATGACACAGTCGTAAACATACGTCATTACACTCGTTATCCAGTTGTCTATTCACCACCCACAATCCGCAGACTGCTTTCAAAAGGCCAAGCTGTAGCAAGAAAGCCGATCACACATTCCAGGGAATACACAGGGGGATAAAAACAACTTCTGTATTTAGAGCTACTGTTCTCATACCAACACCCACAATTTCAAGTACAGTTCAACAGCATCAGAGTATATCAAGTTGGGGAACTAATGCAAAAGCTTAGATCTTCTTTCATGTCTTGAGAAAAGTGAATGGAAGGAAAACACACTTTTCCATTTCTGCCCGACTAAATATAATTCAATAAGATCTTGGAAAAAGATCCCTTTGGACTATTTAATTGACTCACAATAACTTAATTAACCACAGTTTATTAAAAAACATAATTGTATTGGTATACAGCACCACATACAACATTTAAAAAAAGGCCATGTTTTCTCCAGATCCTTTAATCGCTACTGCAGATCTATTGCAACAAGTTTCCACACGAAACCTCCACATGTCAAAGAAATGCCGAGGTCAAAACAAAAGGAAAGCCACAGATGAGTTTGGCATAATAAATACCGGGCTCATTTTACAATTGGCAGAGGTGTGAAAGGTAATCAAATGAATGATTAGAACAACCGAAGCCAGCGGGCTAACTTGTTCTGACAATTGACGTCAAACTAGTGTGTTTTTACATTTCAGAGAGGAAAAACCTTCAACAGCACATATTTGTATATGTACATCCCTCCTAATTATAAACTACTCACACAGTGTTTGATGACGCTAAAATGCTCCGTAGATTCGAGCTGAACTGCAAAATCAGGGGATAATTCTCTGAGGATTGATCACTAAGAGGCACCTTCATACTACACATGCCTGGCCTGGTGTTTGACTGCTCTCCATGAATATTTTGTGTGCCAACAAGTGACAACTGGTGCTAGCACATATTAGCTATCTTAGCATTACCGTCCGAACAACAATAACTGATCGAATGACAATTAGCTATGTTAGTTTGCGGTTGCATATAGTTCCCTCAAATAATGTATAATGAAGATATGCATTAGATGGGATTTAAAAATGGGTAAACTGTAAAATAAGTAGGAATGCGCGATATACCTGCACTACGCCACTGCTGATGGGACAAGCTAAACGTTCCATAAACCTAGCTAGCTAGATTGGCATATATTAAATTGCATGCCTCTTTGTTTTACAGACAGTTAAGTCTTTTTGTTATAAGATTTGAATGAGGCATGCAGGTTTTTGACTGCCATGTCAAGTTAAGAGGCTAAATAATCATCTTTTAGTGACTTTGGATGTGGCCTTTTGGTTGCATCACTGACATTTTTATCTACAGTGTTTGTATTTAACTCAGCCCTGTTAGCTATCAGTCAGCAGTACATGTCAACTTTTGAAAGATAACTTCCTCTTTCAATCATCTCCATGTGGCAGGAAAACCAACATTTCCTGTTTATGTTGTTTTACATTGATGTAATGTGCCACAAGCACACGCACACATGTCAAACTTTTGATCAAGCTGTCTGAACAATAAGCTTTGATGATGACTGAGGGGTTTCAAACGAGCATCAGAAGGCAAGATGAATGTTTTGTCTGCCCTTTATGGTTGGTGCCAAATTGTTTCCCGGTTATGACTTCAAGTAAAACCATGTTTTGTGTTAATTACACTCTGGCAGCAGTACAATATTAATGAATTTGTGTGTCAGTGTTGGAAATAAAAACACGCATTATGCCAAAGTCAACAAAATTCCATTTGGACAAAAGCTTTTCCTATTAAGTGAGATAATTCATTAACAGAGAGACAGAAGCAGCTCTGGGTCAACAGGATCCTGGTAGCTGGTCCTGTACTTGTGCGGATCTATTCAAACCTTTATTGAAAAAGTGTTGCAAATGTCACAAATGTGCATCTCTGCTGCTCTGATCAGGCGGGTATTTTGCATTTTCATGTTGTGTATTTGTCAGGCCTCCATTCCTACCATCTCAAAGAAAACTCTAGGAAAACACTTGGTCTGTGGTTTAGATTCCATCCAGGTCTCTATAGTAACTTGTGTTTATTCAGATGACGGAGTCCTACACAATCTAATCACCCATTCAGAGAGATAGAACTCCCTGCATTTACACAGTGAGCAGGAGGGAAGTCTACTCCTTCCCTCTCCTTCTGTCTTTGATCTCTCTTTTTCCGGATAAGCAAAACTGTTATGGTAGCAACAGTCAGACGGCCTCCTCCATCTCTGCGAGTGAGACAACTGATCCTCCTTGAATTCCTCATGCAGAGTGAGGAAATTCTTCTGACAGTAAGTGGAGCCACGTTTGGGCCAGAGATGTGTGAAACAGCGCTTTTCCTTTCTCTTCGACAGACGCTGGCAATCTCAAGAGTTTGCCATCGCCCTGTCAATGAGGGGCAGCCAAGTGCAGTGCGTGGAAACCGGACCGAACGAGGATAGAGCATTAATTAAGGGTCCTGCCAACTTTGGATGTTCACAAAAAGAAAGCAGACCTTTACATTCTCACGCAGCAGAGACAAGGCCCGGTCCAGCACTGGAAGAGCTTTTGGTGAAACCAGTGAAAATCCAGTTTGAGAAAACAGGGAGATTAATGTTTTGATATAGAAATTTAGAGTAATGTAAACCTTTTTTGGGGTGACATCACTTAACACCTGAATTAACTGAATTTAAAGCTACAGGGCAATTCAGTTATATTAATTTTTCCAAAATGAAGTACTTTACTTTAAGATAAAAAAATTTCAACAGCTCTTCGTCAGTGCTCGGCCCCTAAATATGAGCATATACATTCACACACATTTGAGCTGCAGGAGAAAGTTTCACACACTGTCAAACTATAAAGCAAGGAATCCCTGGCAGTCCGTCTGTATGTATGTATGTGATTGTGTTCTTCACATATCAAGAAGTGTCTATCAGATCTAAGTCACAGTTGGTGGGTGTCTGGCTGGGGACCTGAGAGTATGGAGGCAATTTGGACAAGCAACATGTTCAACATGGGAGGTGGGGCTTCAGAGCTGAGTGGACTGGAGATGGAGATCCACCAAATTTGTTCAGTAAAGTGTAGGAAAAGTTGACGAAACCTACACATTTTCTATAGTAGAGTCGCATGAATTGAAACGACACGCTGAGCTGACTGATCATTCGCCTTAAATTTGCATAATTCAGACTCATTTATGCAAATTAAGTTTGTCCATTGCAAGGCAGTAGGCTCGCAAAACTCAGATCAAATAGTCAAACTAGGCAGTGCTGGTAAAAAATGAATCAATAATCTTTTACTGGATTTCTTATTCCTCTCCTCAAATGTTTTCAGAAACATATTTTAGCTTACTGTTCAGCTACAAAATCAGGCCACCATGTTGAAAACAGTCGAGCCAGAACCAAGCCTTGCCCACCGGGTTCCATCAGGCCTTTCAATTTGTTGGCTGGATTTGGTGCATCTCCACCACGAGTCGAACGTGTCGTCTGCACCTGCACAGGCTGCAGCTCGTTGACTGCACAGAATATACTAACGTTGCAAACTCTGCTTTACTTCTTTGGAGTCGCCGAGCGATCTCTACGACACTGCAAGCACAAGTTGCACTTGGCCAGGAGCCGAGTAATCGGCCTTCTCCGAAAACAGCCAAGCATTCCGAAAGGGCATGGATTCTAAACGGCCACAAGCCCCGAACGGCTGATGGTGATGTAAGCAGATTATTAGGAAAACAGTAACCAAGACTCATGAGGAAAAATCTACGGACATTTTAATACTTTTGTTTTGGGTCACCATTGCAATCAATTAGTCCTCAGCAAAAGGGTAAGCGACAAACTAAACAGAACCACCTTTCAAGCCTACAGGGGTATCTCTCTCTAAAAAGATGGATTTTCAGTGGAGTGTTCCTTTATCACAGGAATTTAACACTCGATCAAAATCCCGCCTCTACACTTAGCACTGTTGCTTGGCTTTCTACCATGAAACAATGACTTGAAGCCATTTTGTCTTCTGCAGCATTTTTAGCATTGTAATTTAAATAATGTTGTAGACTGTTAGCCTTAGCTTAATTTCCACAGCTAAGTCACCACTGACCACCTCAAATCCAACTGGTTAACTGAAAAGCACAAAAGACAGATTCAGGTACAGCCACATACTGATAATCTGCCCCAAAAGTGACATTGTGCAGGTGTAAGTACTCTTTGCAACCTAATACAGACCTCTGTCTGGACACACGCTCTTATCTCCTGCCCGTGTCGCTTGGCCTTTCTCTTATCCTGCACACATGCCTCAGAGCTCAGCCCGTTAATTCCTCCATGGCAACCTGCTCGGCCCACCCACCTCACTGCCAAACAAACCCAACTCTGTCGGATGCCGGTAGCAGCGTGGCAGTTTCCTGCCTTGGGCTCCATGCAGCAAACCCACAGCAGATTATCTCAGCATGGGGAAATGGATGTGTTTGCTTGTTTTTCAAAGTAATGAGGAGAGTGTTCTTTCTGAAGGTAAGGATGAACGGTACCTGGAAAATGTTCACAAGTAAAAGAAGGTGAGGGACTCTTGTGATGTTTTAGTAGTTTGGTCCATTGTTCAATATCTGACATGGGTATTGGTGCCTATGTCGTCAGTGTAGCATTTAAAGGATTATTCTGCTTATAAAACTTTTGTTATCGTCAACAAATCCAATAAAAATGTCAAAACTAACAATGATCCTACTAATTTGTATAGTGTGTTGCCCAGACCTGATCTTATTCCTCATATTTCCCCTCTTGTCCCAAAACTATTAAAAGCACATATGAGACAATGTTCCATCAATATAATAAACACAAGCTCTATTTTATTATGAGTCGATCTCACATACACCGTATGCCATAAATACTCACTATTGCATCAAATCCTGGACTAAAAATAGTCCAACAAATGCACTATTTACTTCTGTTTGAGTAATATTTGTGTGTTGAAATGACTAAATATGAAACTCTATATTTGGGACCGTTTTTTTGAAGAGTACCAATGGCCTTTAACTGGGTGACAACAGACAAAAGACTGAAAGAGACACTGTTGCTATTTTCATATGATTTAATAAGAAAAAATATTGAATGTATCATTTTTGATTTATAAAGATTTATAATTGCCAACAACATTAGCAGTCATAGTTGAGTTTCTGTCCACATGATGAATGTGTTCAACATTCGCTCTCCCTTTAGCTCGGTTCTTGTGTCCATCAACTCCTGAGCAAAATATCTGTTTCTTCAGCTTGCTAACTGCTCCGTACATGAGTGTCGCTAATTCTGTTCGTCTGTTGTCTGGATGCATGTCACTGATGACAAGGGCTACATGCAAGGCCTGCCCATCAGGGCTAATTGAAGGACGACCCTGCTCTACCAATGAGCCACAGTCACAAGAGGATACCTAAGTTCTTGTTAGCTTTTCAACTGTACATTAAAAACAAAAACCTTGCTTTGTTATGTTTGTAATTGTTGTTTGCTCACACAACAAGAATAATAGTTATTACCATTTGACCACTGCAACATTTATAGCCATAACTCTCAAATATATTAAAGATGCTCTTCATTCACTTTTGATCTCAAGCCAAAAGGCGTCTATTACAAAAGAGGATTATGCTGTACCTTCATATGCTCCTTGTTTTCCTTCCTTCCTTCCTTCCTTAGTTCCTCAGTTCACATCAGACACTCGGTAGACTCTTACGCAGCAGCTGTCTGTAATTCAAGGCATCCTCCGCTGGTGCATACGATGTGAGCCATTTCACTCGGGGCTGTTTTTCAGAAGATTTAATCTACCAGATGGAAAAAAGTGATGACATGAAGAAATGAGAGGTTTCGATAGGAGGGTTGCGGACGACTGGTAGCACTGTGTTACGTGGTGTTTATAATATCTTTAAATATTCTCTTGTCTTCATCCATGATTTTTAAAGTTATAAACTGTATTCATGCACAGGCGACAGCCGTGACAGGAGGCATAATTTTGTTAGGTTGTCCGTACATCCGGTCCATTCTCATGAACGCCTTATCTCTGGAACACCTCAAGGAAGTTTCTTCAAATTTGGCCCAAATATCCACCTGGACTCAAGGATGAACTGATTACATTTTGATGGTCAAAGGTCAAGGTCACTGTGACCTCACATCCCTCCCATTCTCAGGAACGCCTTGAGCTTGTGTGTTGTAATCTGAGCTTCTCTGTGCTTTGTTTACATTTCCGGCCGGCTGGGCCTGGCTAGCTCCTGGCCGCCGCTCTGCACTGCGCTCATACGGCGGTTACAGCTGATAACACCGTCAAGACTGACAGCGCCGTCGCCAAAGCGTAGCCCCCATCCTCCGGATCCCCCTCAGGTAAACACTGTTAGCTCTGTCAGCACTGTTGATATTGTTTTGCACTGTTAGCGCTGTTAGCACAGTTAGCTGCAAGCCACCAGCTCAGCCATCGCCATATTTAGAGCCATGCAGAGGCAATAGAAATGCTCAGAATTTCGTATTAAGCATCTTTATGCAAAATAAACAATTTAAACCTTCATCTGTTGGAGGGAGTTTCTGCCACTGTCCTTAATGGTGGAAAAGCCATAAAGGACAAAGGACATTTTGTTTATTAATGTAAAGCCTTTGTCAACAATTATAAGTTCTCCTGTAAAAATGTGTAATGGGGTGTTAAAGTCAAGTGTTCACTTCATGACAGTGTAATGGCAAAACTACAAAGTATGTTGGTTTGGTCGTAAAGAAACAAGCGCCAGTCACCAAAAGGCAGCAGAACAGTGGCACACACAAGAGCCAGATGTGCACATCGCATGGGATCTGCTCAATCAACAAACGAGTGGAAAAGAAAGGATAAATACACATGGTATGTGAGTCTCAAACTAAAATAAGTTGGGGTTTTTTCCTCAGACTGTTTATGACATTTGCGAAAGAATATTTGACACACTAACTGTAAACAAAATCCAGCATGAAAATATTTCATGATTTTTGTACATAATAATGGCTGTAATAAAGTGTTTTTTTACAAAAATGAATGTCATCCTCAGGGTATTTACAGCTGTGGCATAGTAACAATAAACACATTTTAAGGCAGCTTCATTTTTAATTGACAAAAAATATTCAAGCCTCAATCTAGGTACTAGTTTGGCAATTATTTTATTGCATTGAGAGTCAAATGTATTTGTTAAACAATACAGTCTTGACTCTCTCCAGGTTTTTTCTCCACAGTCCAGAGAAAAGAGACTTTTACAGTGCATCATAAACAGCATAAAGAGTGCAGAGAGTGCAAACATGAGGTGCTCGAAACCATCAAATTAGGAGCAAATGGTCCAGAACTTTACAAAGGAAAATCACATTAAAGCTGTCCAGCCTTTGGATGCAGTGGGAGGTGGATTTAAAAGAGGAAGAAAAGCCAATGACCTGGCAAATTTGCCAGAAATAAGTTTCCGTACGGAAAAAATCATGTCCATCTCTCTCCTTTTTCTATGAAGCAAAATGAAAACAAGAGGGGCCCAGTATTGCTCCAGGGGCCTGCAGATCTCCATGTCTACTCAGATACAAAAACTGAATAATAGAAGTGGGTGATCCCATTAAAAAGTCACAAATCTCTCCATCTGATTTCCTATTCATATGCAACGCAAGATAAAAGCCGTCAAAAGTCCCAGTGGAAAAGAGCGATCGGCTTGAGACAAATGAAATGTAACTGTGGAGTAATGTCTACCTGAGCAGAGAATGAAGTCACTCTCCCTCTGTGTGTGTTGTTATCCAACTTTCTCCTTGCTTTATTGACATAGCTGGGCTGGCCGCGCATGCTTTTAGTGCATGTTAGTGCATCTAAGCTGGCCCTACTGGTTAGCTCACCGCTCTGCACTGCTCTAATAAGGCTGTTACAGCTGCTAACGCTGTCCCGACCGACAGCATTGTTGCAGAAGCATGGCAGCCACCTTCTGGTTCCCCCCTCAGGTAAACGCTGTTATCTCTGTCAGCACTTTTGCCGTAGTTTGCACTGTTAGCACTGTGTGCACCGTTTTCTTTGAGCCTGCTTGCCGGCAGCATGTGGAGGGCCATTGAGAGGCAATCAAAATGCTCCCAATCTCAAATGTTGCACTTTTAAAATGGGGTGGACAAAATATTTCAAACACTGTCAGTACAATGCAATACAATATAATAGTCACATAAACTGTAGGCTAAAAAAAATAGTTTTTTGATGCTGTTGTATGTATGTATATAAAATACTAAATATAGAACGAACTATAATGTAATTTGACAAATTTAGGAGTTTTTAGAGGTAATCTTCTGCGGAAACATTTTGTTCACTTTAAAACAAGCCAAGAGTTCTTGAGCGAGACATTAAATCTGTAGCAGCTCCAGAGTTGCTGTCCTATAATATATATAATAATAATGCAACTTCAGTAACTGGCTCGCAGCCCGGGTAGTCCGTCTCATGGTTTTCACAGATGTTAGCTATTGGCTCAGGATGTCTTGAAAAACACAAAATGACAATCATGTTTCCACGCGCTCGGCTCACTTCGGCCTCTACCATGCCTTTTGTCTGACGTGGAGATGGACACTTTTGGTTTGTTGTGCAAGCTGACTTCCACTGTGGTGACCCTGAAATCTTATATGTGAGAAACAATTCCGTCAATTTGATCCCCTTTAAAATTCACACACAGAGGTGCCTATTTATGCACACACGTAATCCAGTGTTTTATTATTGGATAATGAAACATAGTAAATATCAGTCCATTATTGGCACGTTTGCCTAAATTGTGTAATGTCGGAATTATTCAATTCATCTGTGTAGAAACAATAAAAAGTAATTTATGAACGTATTATGCAACAAGCTAAACACAATTATTAAGTTACCAACGCTTTTAAACCCTCTGCACACTCTACTGACAACATTATGTATGTATTGTCAAAGGTGAGGGTTAGATTTAGTTCATAATATTAAACCATTTTTTGGTATAAAGATGCATACATAACGAGATATCAAATATATAAACAAGGCAAAAAAAAAGAATACATTTAAAAAAAATGTGCACAGATTATACACAAAAGAGAATGGGTTATAGATAAGCATAAATAACATGAAACACAGTTATGCATAAAATAGAATAAAAACAATCAACATAACTTTCTATGTATGTCTACCGGGGGGGGGGGGGGGTGAACGTGCCCGTGGCTAAGTGGAGAGCAGGGCCACCTTTCAATCAGAGGGTCAGCGGTTCGATCCCCGGCTCCTGCTCCACTAGTCTCATGTCAATGTGTCCTTGAGCAAGACACTTAACCCCAAAATTGCTCCCGTTGCTGCGTCTACGGTGTGTAGATAGATACTGAATTGTAAGTCGCTTTGGATAAAAGCGTCTGCTAAATGACTGTAATGCCCAGCTGCAGTATTCTCGTTTAAATAACCAATAACGTAACCGGGTACAATTTACAAGGGAGCCCAGGACAGCTGCATCAAGTTTACTTGTTCCTTCCTTGTGTTCTGTGCAGTATACCACAACACCTCAGTCTGTTATTGCAGGCGTTTCATCAGCTAACACACATGAGCCATGTTTCGGTCCACTGGTGAGGCCAAATGACGACCAACCCTGAGTCATAACACTGTAATGTGATCCATCGTGGACTGTCCTGGTCCGGTTTTGTTTCTTGAGCCAACTTAACCATCACATCCGACAGCTGAAACTCTTCCAGAGCTGGGATAGTGTGAAGATTCAATGTTGAAAACTGTTTTTCGATCATCATAGGATTGATCGGCAACCCTTTTAATCATATTAATATAAACTGAAAATCTTTGGGACATCAACTTAGGGTCTGAAAAACTGTGATGAGCATTTTACACAATTTTCTGACATTTTATAGACCAGTTAATATATAACAGTTAATCCAGAACAAAAGTGGACTGCTTTTGGATTAGTATTTCACAGCTCTTTACAGTTTCTTGTTATGTCATTGAAACTAAACAGTATGTTTAGGGCACCCTCATATATTGTTATAAGATGAATATTAATATTTCACAAACACTAATGAAAAGGTGGATCTCTCAGCTGAAGAAGTTTTATAATATTGTCGTAGGCAGATCAGCTAAAGTGCTGACTGTGCCTGGAGCCTCTGTTTTTCTCAGAGGATCAAAGGCATACTTTTCCAATCTGGGCAGTAATACAGTGATTTTCTCCAGCTTCTGTGATGCATTAGGTCCATTATGTAACAACACTTAGGACTGCTAAAGGGAATTTCACCCAGTTTTAAGCCACAGCATCTTTACTTCCTCAGTAAATGTTTTTCATCTCATTTTAATCCTAATGGACAGAACTGGGCCAAGGTGGATTTGGACATCATAACGACAAAATATTACAATCACAGAAGAGATATTAAGGTAAACGAATGGGAGCTTTTTGAGGTATTCAGACATGAAAATTGGACCTCTACTCACTTTAAAACCCATGAGAATACCGGGCTGAATTTCTATCACGTCATCACAGTTCTTGGACAAAATCTACTGACCACATATTTGGGGCAAAGCTGCTCGGGTAAATCAGCATCGGTATGCCTCAGACACAATAATAACCTCAGAGCAATTAGGCTGCATCTGATAGTGAGCAAGAACGCCTTATCAGTCCGTAAGTACTGTGTTCTCTGGCCACGATCAAGGAAGAGCGCTTCCGTTTCGACTTAGCGGCAGAACTGCTGTGCTAAACGACTCATCTGTGGCCTGCAGAAAAAATGCATGGCAGCCAGACTCCTCGAGTAGATAACAGGTCTATATGACCCCTTTTCCCGCTGCTGACCTCAATCATTGTTGGTTGATTGACAGGCTGTAACTCCACGCAGGAAATCAACATAGAAGGAAAACATGTATATTTTTGGATGAAATTTAGCGTTCAATTTTTCAAAGGTCTCTTTCAATGAGGAAATTGCTGAGGATGTTTACATGCAATTATCAAAATGAGCTCAAATTAAACTTGTGTTCCGTACATTTTAAATGCCATTAAATAAATACATCCTGTAGCACTAATTCATAGTGCATTCATAGCCCTAACTTTTGGCTCTTCTTCAAGCCACTTTGTATAATTAAAAAAATTCCAACATAAGTGCCCTTGTGTGGAAGCATTGTCATTGACGAAAACCAAAAACATAAGCTGGCAGAATCCTTTGAGAGATGTTATAATCACATAAATCTCCTTCACAGAGTTACTTGAAGGTAACCATTATGGTTCACCTCACTGTATTTAGGCAAATTTGTCTTTGGAGTTATTTTCTATTTCCCACAAACTACTAATACTGCAGTGGCGGGCTGTGCATTTTATACCTGGGCCTTCTGTGCTCTCCTACTACACTTGAGCCATGTCCTAATAAGCTCATTATGACGCCACAGCTATGGTTATTTGTTTCCAGGAGTGTAATAATACACATATTCGTATTAAACCGTTCGGTACTAGTGCATTTGGAAAATACAGAAGCTTAAATTGAGGGAAATATAATGTTTTCGGTGGACTGCGCTTACATAACAGACAACAGGCTTTATGACCTCTGAACCCGGAACAATAACAAAAAAACAGCTGAGGCTGCGGTACCGCACGTGTCTTCAGGGGGGCTAAGCTAACTAGCCTAGCGGGGAAACAACAGCCGGAAGGGATTCAATTGTCCGGACAACAACCCCGCGCATGACGGGATGCTTCGTAATTAACGGACAATACATATAGTCCAAATCAATGTAATTAACACAATGACAAGAAAAACTCACAAGAACCAGTCACATATATTTATATGACAACAAAGCAACAAATCAATCCAGCAACACTGCAGCGCTAGAGCACGAGCCATTCGTATTATTCATAAAAACGACACGATAGACAAATGAACACAGTAGAAAGCAGTTCACTTACCACAGCTGCTGTTCGCTTAAAGACAGTCCATCCTCCTTTCTTTGTTAAAGAGTTTAAAACCGTGGTTGTACAAAAGTGTTCAAAAGCACGTAGTTTGTGCGTGTCCTGTGGTGTAGCTGCCTTTGTTAGCATAGCGTAGCTCCAAACAGCTCCAAACACCAAGAGCTCAGTTGTAAATGAAACGCATTGTTAGCCATAAAATGTGCAACGCTTCTCCGCCGCTGTCAGCCAGAAATACCGTTCGTACAAATAATTTTCCATGCCGGGTCAGGGCTGCTAGCTGTGGGCTTGACCGACCCTTTGATAAGATGTCCAGTTTTTCTGGAAATGTCCTTCTCCAGAAATCCGTTTCTCCTCCTTCTTCAGCCATTGAGTGTTAAAAAAACACAGCTAGGTAAAAAAAAAAAAATCTACACCAAGCAAAACGCTAAAAATGTCATGACAATGTCATAACTTCTTACATATGTATCAACTTGAACTCTTACTAAACACTAAGATCTGCTAGGTAGCTCTCTGTTTGACAAAAGTCACGCTGGCCCACTGACCAATCACTGCGCACCTTCATGCTGACCTACTTAGCAGGCTACCTGGGTAGCTCTGGCACGTCAAAGAATACGCCCAACATGTCAAACTAAAGGTCTGATTGGTTGAAGACGATGACAATCAACAATATCGTCCCCATATACTTTAATCTGCAAAGTCTACCTAGAGGACCTCGGGCCTCTCTCCTTACATAGAGACATAGAGGCTGAATCTGATTGGATAAGAGCTCTACTTAAAACAAGCTGCACTGGAAGCAGAGCAACAGAGGAAGACAGTAGCTGTGCAATGAGAAAATAAGCTAATGGGAAAAATAATTAGAATACATGTAGTGTATTTGTGAAAAAATATTAAATGATAAAATAGCTATAACTTTGTGATTCTGTTTAGGCCAGCAGAGAAGGCTTAGCTGGCCCTGACGGCCCACCACTGGTATACTGACATTAAAGCTGCTGCTGTAAACTTGCTCGCAATGTAAGCAGACGTGATGCAGCTTTCAAAACGGGTACACTGGACAACCATCGAAGCAAATGTACACTTCTCCAGGTCAACACAAGAAATGAACTCAGTGTTATGGAAGTCAGGGCATGGAAGAGATGAGCATGTCACCACAAAAAGAAGAAAAAAACAACTAAATACACACTGCCATCTCAGAATTTCCGAAAAATGTCAACTAGTTAACTAGTTTGGACACGTTTTTGGAACAACTTTCCTGCATCCTTTTGAAGGAGACCAGACTCTCTCCTACTGTCCAAACAGGAGATGAATGTGTGAACAGGTTTGAGACAGAGTATCCAAAACAACCATGGAAAGTCTTTTACATTTGGGATTTTGGCGATCAAACGGCAGCGAGTGCATTCTTTTCCTCACGTCCATTCGATTTGCATCTGATTGTTTGAAGGGCATCTCAATTGTTTGAACAATGTGGTCAATTGCTTTTCATCTTGCAAAACCGATTTATTGTCTGTTATTTACTTAATTATTTAATCAAATAACGGGACTGAGAAATGTACAGTGTACCCATTTGGAAAACAAAAAAGTGACCCGGTGTAGTTGACAAACGAGTCTGTGATCTGGCAAAGATCCACTCTCATCCACTTTACAGTGGCCGATAGAGGAAAGAATGAGAGAAAAGGGAAGAAGAAACCCAGACACCCAGCAGAGGAGCAGCCAGATTATAAATCACTTAATTGTAACCAGAAAGGAGACCCTCGTTCTGCAACCGCATCACTGCTTTTCCACTGCAGCTTCAGCCACCAGCAGTTAGTTCCACTTCTAAACTCCACAGTGAGATGATGGAGG
The DNA here is from genome assembly GCF_023349555.1 of Cebidichthys violaceus. Lineage (NCBI taxonomy): Eukaryota > Metazoa > Chordata > Actinopteri > Perciformes > Stichaeidae > Cebidichthys > Cebidichthys violaceus. Next base: position 1,244,983 of record NW_027176307.1, on the reverse strand, counting down.
ACCTTTGTCAAAATTAAGAGTCTTAGTGGAAAAATGTTAGAGAAATGTCAGGATTTCACTTAGATTTCTATGAAGCGTGACATCCCAGATTATACACTGTCCACACTTCATGTTTCCTCTGGAGTTTCGGGCACGGGTTTAAAAACTGACTTAAAGCGTCAGAATAATCTGCATCATATTTCAGTTTAAGAGAATACGTTTTGGCTGAATCCAGGAAACACAATCATGTTATTTGTTTATTGGCTCAAGCAGTGGGAAAGCTTTGAGGACTGTTAACTGGAAGTCAGCACTTGGATTCCAGTGAATTTCACTTTGGCGGGTGGTGACAACCCAGATATAGTCAAACCCAAGCCAGGCTTATGGCTAAGACGGCTCCAGACAGAAGCTTGGAGTGGGACAGAGGATGAGGAAAGACTCGATGGCAGTGATGACAGTGAGTCAGAGGTACAAAGACAGAGCCAGACAGGCTGAGCATCGCCACAGGGGCATGACGCTCCGATATTCCCATGAGCATCAGTCTCACAGGGGTCGAAGGGGCATGACGCTCTGATATTCCCATGAGCATCAGTCTCACAGGGGTCGAAGCAGAAACTCAAGCAGAGAACCCCTCAGAGAATTCAAACTGAGTAAGAAAAGAAAAGCTCAAATACTGTACATGGATTGATGTAAAATATATCCTCAAGTGCACCACATAATAATTCTTAGCAAAGAAAATGTCTGCTGAGGTGAACAGGTGTTGGTCTGCTGCATGATGTGTGCACGTGTGGTTTAGACTCAAAACAAAACTTTAAAACAGGGAGGTGAAATCATGACATCTGCGTTTCAGCTCATTCGTTTGCTCGCAGACGGTCGTGATGTCGTGTAGATTTGGGCTCAAGACAAAAGATAAGCCAAATCGACTATGAATGTGCATTGAAATGTGGAAATTTACATTTTTTTGAGGGTCAAGGAAAAACAAAACATTGCGCAACAGTATTTTCCATCTTCTGCTGGCATGCTTTCAAAGCTGCTCATTCATGGACCTCCGCCGTGAGATGCTGGAAACGTCTGAGGATTGCCAAGGACATTTTAGTGATAAAAGGGAACCAGGCCGGAACGGCTCCTTTAACTTCTAAGAATCGCAGTCCTGACGTCGAATCAATCAATCGTCAGATGACACGACGGTATAACCATCTATAACCGCCTCGTGCGAAAAACTTGTCTCAGATTTTTTGTTATCATCTGAAGTGAACTACTGTAGCGAAACAAACACAAATCATGGTTTTTAGACCTGAATATTAAAAAAGAGAGAAGGTGTTTGCATTTTTTGTCACGGCTGGTAACTGTCCAAGAGAAGAACGTTTTTTTTCCTTAAGTTAGCCACATCTACAATTCTATCTAAATTGATAAAAACACTTTGCACTAGCGCTCTTAATACCATGGCAACTCATCAAAAATTTAAAATAAGTGGAGAGTGGACACATTCATCACCCTCCATTCTTGTTAGTTTTAGATGGTTTAGGGGATAAGGTGCTAAGTTGCTAAGTAACATTAGCAATTGCAGAAAATGCCAGAGAGAGTGTGCCTTCGGATGCTAATTTGTACAGTACGTTAAATGACGTACAAGCGGATGTAAATGTAGTAAATGATGCGATGCCCTCAGCGATAAACAGCGTGCGAAGAGATGGTTTTGGAGATTATCTGCCAGCTGCTTCACCCTTCATTATAGCCTTTTACCTCCCAGATGCTGGGGGGAGATATCAAATCTGAGAAATATCTTACGCCCCCCCCCCCCCCCCCCCCCCACCCGGAGGCGTAGATACCTCTCCGGTCTTAACTCCAGCGCGGATCACAACATTATGTGACAAGCTGCACACACACCCCGAAGCAAGAGGAAACTCGAGACAAGAAAAGTGTCTAATGGTTTTACATTTGTCAGTGTGGATGTTTTATCTTCACGACTAATGTTTTCTTGCTTTGTTGAGATGATGTGCTGACAGCCAAGATGACTGCTAGACTATAAAACAAATATGTTTTGCTGTATTTTGGAAACCAACCTACAGTGACACAGCCTTGAGGAATTTAAACACACATCACACAGTCGGCTGTTTTGATGTGGTCTGACTCTTAATGGGCACGTACAAAAAAAAAGGACATCTCAAAACGTGTTAGTTTAAGGTCACATCATCCGGTTACAATTGACTTATAAACTGTTTCCAGTTCAGACTTGTTCTTTGACCTTTCCATTGGTTTATTTTATAATTTGTATAGTTTTAAACTTAACTCTGAAGTGTTTTTTTTGGGAGAAACACTTGTGTGGCTGTAGAAGAAGTTAGAGGTTTCAGTGGAAATGTTACTAATCTTAAAGTAAGCTATAAGTGAGTAAGTAAGTTGATATTTTTGCAGGTTTACAACATTTCCATGATGTTGATTGACTCAAGTACTGTATGTGAATGTCTGGCCATGTTCATGGGTGAACTGTAGAAGAATGGCCGGTTGCAGTTTGTAAACTCAACATTTGGAGTTGGCCCCTCCTCGGCTCCGCGACGCCAGAAGTCCCCTGACCATGGTTAGGGTGTTCGCCAGCCTGTGAACGTTTTTCTTAACACTGAGCCTTGATGCGTTGCTGAGTTTGGGGGGAAATTTGGGGAGTTTTGGAGCTTGAATTAGGCTCTAAAACAATATGAGGGAGTGTGACTTTGATACCTTGGACTGCTGGCATTGGTGGAAATGCTGCTGTTTTTACACGTTTTGTTGACAGAGTTCTGCAATTTGTGAAGTATGGATAGAAAAAATTCCCACACAATATGAATGGGATTTCCCCTTTGGCAAATCGTAGTTACATAACATTAAATCACAGCAACAATGTATGAGAATACTTGAGCATGACTTCTTGTAATGTAAAATTGCCATTATTGAGAAAAAGTAAAAGCTTAAAAGAAAGCCAAAGCTATATTTTAACCAACCGCTCACTCAGTAATAATTAGGCCTTCCTACATCTCTTAATAACCAGCAATGTTAATATTTGTGCCACAAACACACACAACGTGTCCACCCACGTCTGACACGTCCACATAGCACTGATAGGGTGCTAGCAGCCCTTCTCTTTCAATACACAGTCAGAACACTGTTATGTCTGGCGTGTGTGTCTCAGGAGAGAGACAGGAATGCAGTCAAGGGCTATTTTGAGTTTTTAAAGGAGCACCTGGGTTTTGTGAGGTCTGACCTTTGAGAAAATCTTACGTAACACTTTGTCAATATTTGGAGGCCCACTCTTCTTCTGTCAATGGTGGTGTTTGACCGCCCCTTCAGTGCACGCATAAACACACTGCGCACATGTAGAGAGCACACAAGACAGGCACACACATTTTACGTGCTACTTCCTAATCTAAACCCAAACTATAAACAATAAAAAGCATTTGTCCACTGAAACAGTGAAGACCTAAAGAGTAGATGAGAGAGCGACATCCAAGGAAAGTTTATAGGAGCAATTATTGAATGAAAATAGTTCCCACACTAAATAAATATGTATGTTTCTGTGTATGTTCACATGTGCAAAACTGTGCTAACAAGCCCTCATTCATCCGTTTAACAGCCACCTAGAGAGGAAAGTCACTCTGGCCGTTTCTGGTATCATGTCACTCTTTGGCTCAATGCTTTGTTTCATTAAAACATCCAGTGTAGTTATATTATCAAATGTTCTACAGCCATTGGAAAATTATCACTAATGAACTACCATGGGACAGCAGAGGGCGTGGACCACCCGGCGTCTCATTACCCTGGCACACGTAAAATATAAAGAGATGACAGAGATCACGGCATCACATTATGATGCATGATTGAGTTTTAGCTTCTGTGCCCACCCGCAGGAAGTATGTCGATTTATGTTATTTCAGAAGTAATGATAATTGGTTCTCGGTTTCAACCCAACATGACCTTTGGCCTCTGAAAAGTTCCAAGTCATAGAGGGAGAAGTCTGAGCAGCCGATCACTTACAGCTTGAAAGTTTCAAATGCTTTTCCACTGACTATCCAACTATCCCACTGGTTATGTTTTCGGTTTGTTTGCTTGTTGATTTGTTTGTCTTTCAGTAAACAGGACTACTGAAAACCCACTGGTCTGACGATCATGAAACCTGGTGGACTGGTCAGCATGGAACCCATTACATTTTGGAGCGGATCTGCATGAAGTGGCTGATATACACATTATTTTTCACTAAGGGAAACGGCCTTGGCGGAGGTCTGCGCTCTCTGACTCACAACACATACTTGTTGTCTCCTTCAAACTGTGCACCACAGCTGCACTTTGAATGTGAGGCATCTCAGTACAAGTTGTCAGAATTTGGGGTTTGCTTGTTACATAATGAGAAAAAGTCTTAATCTATGTTTGGAGTATATTAAGTGCCTTTTATTTTAGTTTTTTATGTTAATTTTTGTGTCTAGTAGTTGTTCTTCATGTTTTTTTTCAAAAGGAATTATTTTTAGGGCATTTAGACATTTAGGGAAACACTCTTACATGCATTTGCTTTCCTGCCAAGATGTAGATTGGTACCACCCTCATATCTATAGCTACCAGCTTGTTAGTTTAAGACGTTATGTGTAAAGACTGGAAACAGGGAGGAAATATCTTATTTGTTTGATCCATGCATAACCAAAATGTAAAAATAAAAAAACAAGTCACTATTTTTGTGGAGGGTTATGTGGAAAATCCTTAAAGAAGTCACCACTCCTAGAAATATTTCAGCACATCAAGTCTTGTAAAACTACAACTTGTCATTTTACCCATTGTTTCCTTTGGACAAAGTTTCTTTCTAATTTACCCGACAGATATGAGAGAGGTATTGATCTTCTCATCAAACTCTCAGCAAGAAAGCATATTCCTCAAAATGTTGGACTACTGCTTTAAGTTACTCATCAATCTGATATTGTACGTCTGCTGTGACACTTTCATTTAAAGTTTATCTTTAATGGTTGTTTTTATCGAAAGCACTTGGAATTGATCACTAAACACACACCACTATTCTTTTCTTCTGTTTTGTAATGACATCATCTGTTTCAGAAAAGTCACACATTTATTTTCCAATAATATTCCTCTTTGTGTGTTACTCCTCGTGATCTAGCTGATGCCAGTTAGCTGAGTCTGTAAATTGAAGCCAAACTCCTGAGTTGTTTAACAATCAGAGTGATGTTATTCTCCTCCTACCCTTTCAAATTCTTGCTCCCTGCCAGTAAAACAGCTGCACTTTGAATTTGAGCAAAGCAAAAGCATTGTACCAGATCAATGGCTTGTATGAAGAATAATGAAAAACAAGATCTATTTGGATGAGACCTCAAATTGTCCTTTGGTTTGCTTTAGACCGGCTCCTGGTTTGACTGAGGCTGCTGGATGGTAAATGAATTGGCCTTTTGGCTGTTCAGAGGGTTTAATAATGACCTCACTGCTCTCAGCTTTCTGGGAGCAGATCAATGAGATCTCGCAGGCCATGAAAAACACAGCAAGAAAAAAAAATAGGGCAAGATTTACCTCTGTTTTTCTTTAAATCAGTGTTTGAATTTACCCATTGCAATACATGTAATCATTTTGCAGGTGCCTGTACATATGCAGATTCCTTGCTGTTTTAATGGAATATTTGACAAAGCCCTTAAAGTGCATGAGTCAACCACCACGGGACAGCAATTGTGTAACATCTTGGCGCACGAGCCAGGAAAAACAGAGCAGATGAGCAGCAGATCTGCATGCATTTGATCTCACACACTTGAAAATCACCATTAATAGTCAAATATTTGGATAGCTGAATTTCAGCAGAAGAAACTCGCAAAAAAAACACAAAAATGGCCTGACCAGTTACTCAATTACTGAGAGCTCCAACAGCTAAAACAAGCGCTCCACCCACCTCCACTGCACCGAAATATAAATCATATCAGTCTTGACGTACACAGAAGCTAACCTTGCTTCAGACAGCTGCCTCGCATCAGACTGGGACGGTGTGCAGTGGGGACTAGTGGTGTGAAAAACAGACATAAGTGAAGGTCTCTGTGCAAATACAAACATGGATCATGTTACTGAAAGTGGCTGCTGGGACCCTCCCACTGCTCCAAGTTCTTTGCTTTGTGAAATAACATGTTTGAGGACTAGACTTTTATATTCACAGAAACACATAGAAAGTATTTTCTTTTTTGACTATGTCATTGTGAAGTTTCTATTATGCTGAAGTGTCTCAGTGTCTTCAAAAATAGTACAATGGAAAGCAATGTGTCTCATTTAAGTCCAACACGTACAGAGGTCGAAAATGACAAACATGTCACACAGACCGTAGAAGCAGTTTTTGACTACAGCGCTACGGAGCAATGTTTATGCAACATTGTATCAAAGTAAAAGTGGATGTAAAATTGCAGTATTTAAAATATGCTATAAATCACGTTCCACTCAGTTAGACTTCAAGGATACACTCGATACACAAGCAACCCTGAATGTGATCATGCTGAACAAATAGGACAGTGATGCATCCTAGCAAGCGTGTGTGATAACAGCGGTTTCAGGTGTTGCACTTTGGTGTAAACTGAGGCAACAACAGAATGTTAAAAGCATGTTATTAAGCATCAGTTAAATAGCTGATTACTGTGGCTACTCGGGGGCAGAATAACTCCAAAACAAGCTTAAGGCTTGATGTATTGTCACCTGCTAAAGTGACCATCAGCTAAAACACCCAGAAGACTTTGAGCATTAGCATTCTTTGGAGTCGTGTGTCCGGCCCATTGGACTGACAGAAGTCCAATATTCACCCTTACTCTTTTTCTTCTAGCTTGGTCTTCCTGAAAGAACTATTTTGGTCTTTAGCTTGCTAGCTAGCCAGTAGCTCTGTCAGAAGATAGTGGTCAGACAAGAGCTGCCTGGTGCTGCTTCAAGTGGGGTTGATGAGTTTGATGACAGAGAGGGTGAGCTAAAAGCAGCTCAAATGCTCAACAGAGTGACCCGTTGAAGGAGTATTGTCAGTCTGAGGGCTGTGAGGAGACATCCTCTCCTCCACCCTCAGGTTGTCAGTACCTGATGTTTCCTCCAGCATCTGCTCCCCATTCCAGAGACCCCGAAGCACAGGGCCTCTCAGTGGGAGGGAAAGTCACATTATATGTGAGCCTGTCTTGGAGCAAGAAGCTTTACAGAGATATGACTTTGAAAAGGGCAGAAAACAGAACGCAGAGAAGCTCAGTAGATTTATGGTGATCATTGATGTTGGTCTTGCAGCAGATTGGAACGGATGACATTCTGCCCAAAGGAAGAAACTGTGAAAGCTTCTAGTTTGAAGGTGGCTTTGTGCCAGACTAAGGATCAATCATGAAGGGACAGTGGGATTTACCAGGAAGTACATTGTAGTACTGCCCTTGAGCTTGGCATTGGTATGGAATGGTAAATGAACTTGCATTTTTAAAAGCGCCTTTTCTAGTCTTCCGACCCCTCAAAGCGTTTTACGCCACATGCCAACATTTACCCATTCACACACATTCACACACTGATGGCAGAGGCTGCCCACCAGGAAATACACTAATGCTCATCCACGCACACTCACACACACACACACCAATGGCACAAACTTCATGAGCAATTTGAGTACCTTGCCGAAGGACACTTTGATATATGTGGACTAGAGGAGCTGGTGATCGATTCCACCAAAATTCTGATTAGTGGACGACCCGCTCTGCCTCCTGAGCCACAGCCCTACGTCTCATTACATTTCTGTGCTGCTCTGGTCGATGTAAGTTGCAATGCAAAAATGGGATCAAGGAGATGCAATTAAAAAAAGTTTGACAAATACAAATACATACATACAATACATACAATACGTATCATGCTGGATACCAAATCATCGACAAACAGATAAAATGTAGCTAACCATAAAACTTATATTAGAAAGTCAAGGTAAGACTCAGTGCAAAAACAATACAAACCATTGTAGTTCAAAGAAGCATTTTGACACATTGTCACTATTCTATATACTCCACTTTTTTACTGTTATAACACCATTATTGTATTAAGATAGCTGGACGCCACAGTGGCCACTCATGGTATTGCAATGAAGAAAATTCCCATAAAGCATTTCCCTGATAGACCACCATTATTTGAGAGACTTCTGTTCGAACTGAAAACAATAAGGTAACTTATTGAACTTTGTACGTGGTCGCATTCATGTAAGTGCATGGTGACCATTGACATTGTTAATGGTCTTAAAATGACTAATATCATTTATCCTAATTAATTCTGGGACAATATATGGTACAACAAAATCAATTATCATGACAGGCCTGGACAGCATTGCTTTCAGTTTTTAGCTTGTTGGCCATCTCCATTTAAATGAATGAATTTGTGCGTGTAAAAGGCGCAGCATGTAAACGACCCTTTAGTTCACTCATACAGTCAGTCCGCTCATGGACACTGACCTGTTGCTATCACTCCCACCCTCGTGCCAATATGAAGCATTGATCTCCAATCAGTTGGATTACTTGGGGTTGATGATGCAAGGGAAGAAAATCGTTCCCGTATCTTATTTAAGGAGAGCCAGAGGCTGATTCCAAACTACATCTTGGTGAGATAATCACAGAAAGCCACACTACAAAGTTCACTCAGTTGGTAGATTCGAGACATCTCTATAGCGCTCGGTGGAGATGTAATTCACACACACACACACACACACACACACACACACACACACACACACACACACACACACACACACACACACATACACACACACACCTACACACACAGCCTGTGGACAGGATATGTGGAACTTCCTTGGTACTCAATGACTCCAGTGTGTTCTCCAAACTTAACATGACGGCATCTGGTTCATCTCAGAACAAGTGTGTCCACCAAACCTCAACCCAGTCCTTGTTATGTAATATTTACACACTGCGATTGATTACATAACAATCACCTTCTTTCCGCAGATGAATGAATTCATGTTTTTTTTTTGACTAAACAGTTTGTGTATTGTGTAAGGTTATTATCCAATGTGCAAATGTATGCATACGGTAGCATGTGGACACTCTATAGCTTTGTTTAAATCACCGGATTTATACAACACTTTGAACCCTTTGAATTTTTGGCACAGGATAAAATGAATGATTTAATGGTTGACTTGGATAAGTTGTTACACCTGGGATTGGATCATTCCTCAAAGATGTCGGACAAATTCATCTTTCGCATTGGAGAGGCTTTTAAACTGTGGGCCCGGTTTGTATCACAAATGAATGTATATAAGAACATTTTCCAACATTAAGATTTATGCAATTTTCAGCCCGGCTTGGAAATGACTCGAAGCATTTCGAGAGATATGATTGAGGGATTTAATGATATTACAATATGGCACACATGCCGCTTTGAAAATCAAAACAGGGCCAAAAGCTACGCAAGTTGTAGGATTCGTTTGAAGCTGCAGCTCAGGGATCATGGTTACTTCAGGAGGATGATATAATACGGACACAGTTCCGCAAGTGATTCATTAAAAAGTGAAATCGTATTTTTATCTTCATTCTCAATCGCTGGCATTCCTCGGCTGTTGAAAGTTATTGTTGGGTTCTGTTTCTGCGAGCATGTAAATCCGTGCTGAAGGGCCAACAGCACCTTGCTACTAGAGTTATTCTGTGATTCCTAATGGTGCGCTAATAAAGCTACACACTAACTCATGGCTGCAAGGGGAATTGAGAGGGAAACATAAATGTGCCAGTTAACTAACACAGAAAAGCTTCCTGTGAGGAATCTTCTGACAGTTTCTAAAACTGGGTCGACGTCACAAATTTTACCAAAACATGTCGACAAGACGCAAAAGGTGCTTACAATAACTGTAATGTGCAAAGAATAAATAAAATTAGAGAATAGTATTCTTATGAGTGGTTATTGACAACATGTGATAAAATAATTCATAAGTGCATTTTGGTTGCGTGTCTTAATTTGCAACTGTAAATACAACATGCTCCGTCCCAATAAATCCACCTTTCTGACTGTTTCTGAGGGTGGGGGTGGGTGGGGGGGGTATTGCCATCACTGTTGTGCGGTGCAGCTCAATGTGTACACAATCACATCCGCTCTGAAGTTTATCCTGGATAATCTTTCTGTGGAATTCAGAAAGATTCCTTCAGGCAAAACTGCGACAGCACAGTGGTTTTTAGACAGAACAGCTTCTGGACATGGACATAAAAGGAAATTTGTCTGAACATTTGCCGGCCTCAGTGACTGCCATGACATGTTTTATGATTTGACCAAATACATCATCAACTTAATATCTGTCAGTTCTGTTACATTCTCCTTTTAATCTCTTCTGCTCAAAATACAATACATATCTCTACCCTGAACTTGGCAGGACTATAAGAGACATTTTTTAGCTACTGGGTGTAAATCGCTCAGGAGTGTGAGCAAGACCATCTGTAATGCAGCAGATAGAGAAGAGAAGGCTTTTGAAACTGCATATTTGATTGAAAAAAAAAAAGCACCTCTCCAATGGTGTCAGTTTGGATTCTTGAAAGTCTTATCATTCCTTCTTGTCTCTTCTGCTATCTTCTGATCTAGATTAATCCCATTTTTTCTCCTTATAATTATGCCCTGAACTTGGAGGCAGTGGACGCTGCTCAATAACTGCTACGACACTGGTAGCTGTTTTGGTTTTGATGGAATCACACTGGGAGTGTTGAAAAGCACGCATTCCATCACATTTCCTGGTCTGCAGCCTAATCGGGGGGCTGCTGTGATTTGTTCTGTGCTTGGTGTTATTAGCTTTATCTGCAGCGGGCCTGCCACTGAAATATGCTGCTCCTCCGTCCTTCCGAGACCTCATTTGGAGATACGATCAAGACCAACTTAACCCTGCGTCTGCGCCTTGAACATTACATCAACAACAGGGCATGTGAGGCTAATGCGTGGCTAGCTGGGGACGGGGTCATTTTCACTGCTGGACGATTACGTAAGAGCCCACTGGCTGTCGTAAAGACTTTTATAAGATGCCATGGATTCCTTTCTACAGTAGCAGCAAAGGGCAAGTCCTTCAGTAAAGTGCATAGTGGTGTAAAAACAAAGGACTATGAAAACATTTATATTGCAATAAAGTTACAGGTGGTTTGCTTTAATGCTCGGACAGCTGGTTTGCTTGCTGGACTGCTCTCCTCTCCGGCTTATTTACTTCAACACACACCAACCCCTAGAGGCCGTAAACTTTAATCAAGCTGCTCGGGATGCCAAAGAGACTGTTGCACAATAAACCTCCAGCAGCACTTTGACCCCCCCAATCCAGATAATCTTTTTTTTTTTTTCAAGCTACTTCACTGCAGATTAAGTGAAACTCACAACACTTGTCTGGTTAACAGATGTTCATTTGTGGAAAATATTTGTATCTTCTTGTGTTTTCGTTTCCTTTTTTTTTTACACCTTGAATCACCATTTTGTATCGTATGCAAAACCTCAACCTGTAACATGTTGCCGATCGTTAGAAGGACGATGAAAAAGTTACAAGAATGGCAGGCATAAAAAATAATTCAGATGGGGAATATGTGTACATGGGAGGTTGTAGCAGCAAAGTGCTTTCAATCACAGTAAATGTGAGACAAGGCTGATTGCGTGAGTAATAAAGCTGTGCCGTCTTTTATGGCTTTAAAGGGTGTTAGCCTTCATTAGGAAGAAGAACTATGTCGCCTCTTGTGTAGTTCGAATAAAATGACTTCACCACTACTCACCTGAACCAGCACAACTGTTCAGGTAGCAGGTTTTCTCACGCAGGTGCATCATGCAACATTAACATCAACACGTTTTTACCACATTAAAGCAGCCACCACAAAAATGTTGTTGATAATCCATGGGGAGTGTGTTGTATTACTGCCGCGGAGATGATGAGTCATACTCTGCATGAATAATGTGTAGAAGACAAAATTATTCGGATGGTGGATATTTTAGTTACAGCAATGTTGACAGAACAGATGAGCCTTTGCTTAGCGGATGTGTTATTTTATTAAGTAAGCTTTTTGGCTAACGGGCAGCTTTGATTTGATGCTAAAAGCCAGCAATTTTATTCAGAGGGTCTGTTCATTTTGGCAATACAAAGGTTGTACTGATTATTTAACCATAACAGGACATCTAGCAAGACTATCAAGAGTTCGATATGTGGTGTTTGGATCACTTGTAATGAATAGAAACAGCAAGATGGAGACAAAGTCTTTATTGTTCTCTACACTTTCCCTCGTCAGCTTCGCAAAACTTCCTTGTTCCTAACTCACATGTGACTGAACTAACCAATCAGAAGCAAGGAGGTAGACGAGAGGAAAACCACGGAAGCAGATTCAGCAGGTTATTTTAACTGTAAAAGTTGCTGATGAAAACATTTAAACATGTAAAGTGTACTGTGTGAACATATTTTACTGCATCAACTAAAATACATGAATAAACTTCTCTTCTAACTCTTACAGTATCAATAAAGTTATGCAAAGATATTCTTTAAAAGGCCTGTAATCAGAGTGGATGGGCTCATTTTCCTGCATTTGTTGGCCCTTTGCTTTGAAGTGGTCATTCATTTTCTAATGCTAACAAGTAGCCGCATCCTTTTTGTGACAAGAATCACACAATTGGCATTACAGAAAGTTTGGTTTTCATTTTGTAAGCAATAGTGTTAAAAATGGAGCAACTAATGGTCTCTTTAGTTTAGAGAATCTACATTTAAGGTATCAGTGCATCTCCTGTCTGAACAAAGACGGAAGACCAATCAACCCACAGACAGACCAACACAGAGCTTTGCTTGGCTTAAAGCTTTTTAAGTAGATTTCGTGTTTGTGTTTAGAAGACATCCATCCAGCTACTTCCGACAAACTTCTGCAATTCCAAAAATGTCACACGAAACTGTTTTGGAGATGAAGATAAATAGGCTTTTGAGTGCGGAGCATGTATTGGCCTTTTGGAACAATGTCTGTGCTATTCCTGGTGTGATCCATCTTCATCCCCCAAGTTGTGTCTCCTGTCAAATGTTTTCCCTTCCCGCCAAGAGGATCACGATCTGCCTGCTGGCCCTCTGCATGCCTTGGCCCCTTGACCTCAACCATGGCCATGGTTTTCTTCTACCCCCCCAATTTCATGTACACAGGTGGTCGGGTGGTTGCCACGTCAATAATACTGGCACGTTGACATATGGTTTGGGCACACATACAAAAATATATTCTTCATCTTTATCATAGGATATTATACAGCATCTAATTGAATTGTGAAATAAATGTAAAACAACATTTTTCATCTAAGGATTGAGTGAAGGAGCGAGCCAAGAGTATAGATTCAATCCGAGGAAAAGGCAGCCCCTTAGGTTTAGGAAAGTCATTAATTTCCTGCCAGTGTTGTCAGACTCGGTCAGATTTCTCTTCTGGGAGTGTATAGTTTGGCTGAAGCCCTCTGAGATGATGGAAGGCAGCCGCTCGCCTCAACATCTCTTATTTCTCATCAGACAGCAGCAGCAGGAGGACGACAGATACTCTCACATGGTTAATAAAACTGTTGCAAAGCACTTGAATTTCCTGCTTCTGATTCTTGTGAATGAGTGGATCCGACTGAGGCGTTGGTCTGTGGTGAACTGTGCCTCCAGCTGACAGGTATGGGATTTAAATATACTGTTGTATCAGTCAGAAATCAGAGGCTCTTTTTTTCTGTCCATGCAGCATATGTGTATGTAGTTAAGGGTTGTGTGTGTCAACACTTTCTGATGGAAAACACAGTGGACTGTCCTCATTCTCAAAATAGATCCCACAATCACTTCTTTCACTGTCACCTGTAGAGAGGATGTTACTCCTTACTAACACATTTTTGAAAAGAGAAACGCAGGAAGGGCAATATGAACAAAATGAATGCGACAATTATCATAGCATTATGTCAAAGCTGGTATGTTAGAATACTGACTTGACTGTTCAAAATTAACTCATCTTCCTCGCTTTAACTTTTTTGCAAAAACAAAATATTATATATAAATATTATATTTTCCAAAGGCAGCGCTACTCACACTCCCTCCAACGTTTTCACACTACTCAGCTGATCTATCAGCTGACAAACATGTACATAATAGTCACTGGTTTGCAAATGTTTCATGAGGGAAAAAAAGACATTTTTCATTACAAGAAAACTCAAGACACATTCAAACCTATCAGTGTTTGTGTGTTCAAACTAGCAGCTTACTCTACAGTATGTTTTAGTTGAGTCTTTTGGTATATTTAATGAGTTTCTCTGATAAAAAAGGAAACACACGGTGTACACACGAACATCTCCGGTGCCCGCACAGACACACACATTTACACACACATTTTTGGCATAGCTACGTCTCCTGTCACAGGTCTCTTGGGACGGCAAAAACACTTTCATACGGCCATCTCACAGCTGAGCTCCTGTTCCAAACACATCCTCCACCCCGTCACAACACGCCTTCTTCAATCAGCTCACTTTTATTTTCCTCCCCTGCTCCTCAATGGGCCTTTATGGACCATTTTCATCATACAAAACCCACCTTTGTCCACCGCAGCCCCTTTCTTGATGAGTCAATCTACATTCTTTTGGCAAAGAAAGTCTTTGATGTGTGGATGTTTCCACTGGAATCGACGTAGTTCGTGGAAGCCAAACAACTCTTCATGCGAGCGGGGGTCACAGGTCCGCTGCTGTTTTGTATATTATGTAATTCAGCCTGTCAGCTGGGAAAAATAGATGGGAGCTAAATTTTCAAATGTAATATATCAAACAAAAGTGAGATAACACATGTTTAATCCAGGCGTGGTATCCCACCGCCGACACTTATAGTCACACAGCTGGTGACGAGCGACTTACATTAGTTATATTTCTATACAGCAAGCAAATAACAAGCAAATCAGGGAGCAGCCAAACAAGGCATCATTCCACCATTGAGTGCAAAGGTATGAATTTGAAAGTAACTGTGCACAGTAAAACAAAACAAAGAAAGAGATCCTTTGCTGTGGGACCCACCACAGTGAACAAGGGTCATTTTCTGTGTAACTGAAAACTAAGTGGGGAGAGGCTCACTGAGGCAGGAGGTGGAGATGAAGACGCCCAGAGGACAGTCTCCGAGATAAAACTGTCTCACAAAAACACTGATTTGCAAACACCCCCCCCGCAGCCTGACCGAGAGAATAATAATTACCTTTTATATTTCACTGTACTACTGCCTACTTAGGCTGTATACAATATGAACGTTGCCTTGGAGTGACAGGACGTTAAAGTTTATGGTCACGTCACTGTGCCAGCATTGGCTCGGCGTCTTTTTATAACTGTCTTGCAGGTGAAGCAGCATTTCTTGGTTTTTCGTGCATGGACTAGATAGAAGACTTTAAATTCTGTCGGGAAAAACAGCAGGATTAAGTTACCGGTAGCTGTGCACATTAAATCTGCACACAAACTCATTGAAACGCAGCCCTGATGTACCAACTCATTATCAAGTTATGTTAGTGATTCATCAAGCATCCCATTAAAGGTGTTTACTCTCTACCTGATGATCCATTTACTCCTGAAAAAAAAGACTGACTTTATCTTCTTAGATACATTATTGTGATATGTAATCATTCAGTTTAGCAGCAGGCTGAAAACAAAAACACTTAGATACAAGTGTCTTATATTTCACATTTCAGACTATATTTTTCAGACATTTCACTGACAATTTGCTAAAAAAAAAAATTGGAACACTTTACTAATTAAAGTCCTTAAAACTTTCAATGGTGTTTATCCAATTTATCACATTTTCAATAGGATCCAGAGAGTGAGTAGTGGCACCTAAATTCTTTATCCAGATAGACATGTGGACAGATATGTGGATGTATTTCATCCTTTGTCTCCCTCTTCATCTACAGATGACTCTTCATGTGCCACATATGAGACAGATAGAGGGAGTCAGAGGAACTGAGATAAAACCAGACTGTACAAGTTAATTAAAAAGTCCATTCCAGGCATAGCTGGGTTTGGCAAAACTGGCAGTGTCAGTGGCTTGTCTTATGTAAGCCAGCACCTGGGATCCTTGAAGCATGCAAGAAATGCAGTATGTGATCAGGTGCTGTGAGGGCAATCCCTCGTTTGAGCTGATAAAACAGTCGGGCCCCTATGACGAAGAAAGTATAACTTATAGTCAGGCCTTTTCTGGGTTATCTGGCTAGTTTTACTAAACTGTTTTACTTATTTTAACATTATTCTTGACAAAGAGGCATCCTGATTTTGGATGTAATTATCTAAAATACAAGATCGCATTGCCACGAGCAATGATCTTTCCCTTTCATCCCATTCACTTTCACTGTCTGAAAGTTCTGCTGTGCAAAGCCAGTCTTAGTTTTTTGTTCTGCACATGCTCACATGTAAAAAGTAAATTATGACTCCGATTAAGCATACATGGCCAACAATGTGTGTTCTCCAGGAGGAATCTAGCAAGGGAAATCAGGTTTCTCTAATCCCCTATACCCAAATTAGGGAAAATGGGTTTGCATGACATTTAAGAAATCAGCTTACTGGAGAAAGTTGACTGTAACCCGTTTACTTAATTAAATGTAAATGCATTGTGATCAATTATTCATGAATATCAGCGATACAGAGGATTGTAGTAGTTCAAAGAATGCTCTGCTGTTACATTAGAAACAGTCTAACTATGCTCACAAAGTGGACTAAAATGTTTGATAAATCCGACTATCTGAAGTACTTTGAAGCTATTTTAACAGTTTGGGAATATCGTTTCACCACATTTTCATCTATCAATTAATTAATTAATTAATAGTGTGAATAGTGTCTGCTAAATATTCAGGACACAGTGATGATTTTGTTATGTGTGTCTTCCTGGTATTTCTTTATCTCTTTTGGCTTTTGCTGAATGACGGCTATTTCTCTCTTAGTTTTCCAGAGTCTCGTATGACGTGTGAGAGAGAAGCTGTTTCTTGTTTGTTGCCTTTGAGTTGGCGATGAACCTCACAGATAAGCGGGAATTTAACTTCTTTGCAAACATATATGAGAATCCCATTGTTCAGAATTGTTTGAATGGTTACATTTTTCCTTTGATTCCACACAGAAATGTAATGGCCTCTCCGGACTAAATTTCTGGACCACACCATGATGTCACTAAACAACAATTAAACAACACATGTTTGTCTTCTGTCAGACTCTACTGTAAACTGTGGGGGCCCCCTTTCAATATGTGGCTTCTGTGGTGGGCTAATGCTCGTAATAACAGACAAGGAAATGGCTGAGCGACCACAGAAAAACATGGATGCACACTCACACACACACACACACACACACACACAACCATAACACACATGACCCTGTCGCTTCCTCTTTTTCTTTGTTTCTCTTTCTCTGTCATTCTTTGCAGGAGTAAGGACTTCTGGTCCAGTCGCATCCTGTCCAGCTTCCAGATCTGAGATTACAGCCGAAGTAACATAGAATTCCAAGGCAGCGGAGTTATAAAGTTTGTCTCGCCAGCTGTGTAACTTTTGAAATAGTTGATGGATCTAAGACAATACATTTTTCAGGACAAATAATTGTCTGGGGATTTTGAGAGAACAAACCCCTCTGTATCTCCGTACTTGAAGATGGATTACAAAAGAACAATGTCCGTCTTTGGTGATATTAAACGGATAAAGATGTGTTCTTTGTGTAAACGAGTGGACATCAAGCATAAAAGCTGGTCCCTTATAATCTCTCTATCAAAGCCCCTGAACGGCGGAGCAGCCAGTAGACCTGCAGTGCTCCCAGAGTGAGAGGTGCAGAGGGATTCTGAACAAGTGTGTGGGTGGGTATCGGTGTGGGTCCGTTAATTGATAACTTGACCTCCCACAAAGACTCTAATTCTTGAAACAAGTCGCGGTTCTGCAACAGTGCCTCTGCTGCCACAACATTTTGTGACAAAGTTCACTTGGCTGCCGAGGCTGCTTTTGAACCCGTACAGAAATCCCGGCCTCTTAACTGTTTGTTTTTTTTGCCCAGAAAACACTTCAAATCGACAGAGTGGATGGTCGTTTGATATCTTGGATTTCCTTTGTTTTTTCTTCGCTGCTCATGCTAACAGCAGATAACGATAAAATGCCATCAGTTGTTCCAAGACTTTTAAGTATATTCTCACCAATTCAGTTTCCAGTAACAACATGCAGCAAAGTTAAAAACAAAGTTAGCGACTACCTGAACATAGTGGAATCAGCTTTATTGGCCACGTATGCGTACGCTTACTGGAATTTGATTGGTTTTCACATTGCTCTCAACATACATACATAGAATATACAAATAATCCAGAAAAATATAAAAACAAGGACATTAAAGACAAAAAAGTAGAACAGAGAAACTAAGCATACACTAATATGTACAACATAAATATAAATCTATATCGAAGAATATATATGAACATAAAAAACAACAACAATGACAATGGACAATGGATTTGAGAAAAAAAGGGGGTAATATTATGTTCATCACGTTGTCATATTGCTGTAATACAGCTATTTCAAACTGCTGTAGCTGGTAGGGATGGTATTGTTAGGATTTTATCAATACTAGTATTATTATCGATACTGCTTATCGGGTCGGTTCCTTAATGAAATGATTCACCTCCACAAGGAAATGTGCTAACCAAGGCTATTCCATTGAAATGCATAGATTTGACAGAAAAAACGTTGTTTTAAAATGCCAGTGTGGGCATAGTTTCCAGACACATGAATACAAATGAGTATAAACACAACCATCAAGTATTGTGCAATAGATGATATATTTTGGAAGTATTCATCTCCATCTCATTCAAAAGTTGTAATGGAAGCTTTGCAAAGACTGATCCGAGCAGAAAGGTGCATGGCGGCCGGTGGTCGTCTTGGCATCACCACAATAAAAATGTGTTAATCATGTGGGTGGTCACAGGAATTAGCAGGAATCACATTATGATAATATTATACAGAGGTATTTCATCATGCAGCCTGTAATGAAGTGACCTTTGTAAGTTCTGTTGAGAGTTTATTCTCTCTCTCTCTCTCTCTCTCTCTCTCTGTCTCTCGTTCTGCTTCGAAGGCTGACAGGCCTCTTTTGAAGATTCCCAAAAAGGTCTGAAAGTGTTGAAAGAAAGAGGAAGTTGCTCTGCGACATCTACTCTGTTTTGTTCCTCGGCTCTGAACAAGTGATGGAGCCGCTGCCGTCGTCTCTAGCCACAACCTGTCATTGTGGTCCACATTTTCCCAAGGATTACTGTCACTGGCCTCTTCCTTTTGGCCAATCATGGCATCACTCACACTGTCCTTGATTACAGTGGCTGGCAGGTCAACGTGGAGGTAATCGCTATTCACTTTCTAATCCCTATTCTCATATTTGAGAGAGAGACAGCTCAGTGGATCTTCTCACCACCCATCACTCCTCTCACTTCTCCTCACTTTCTTTTATTTCTGTCTGTTCCCTCTCCCATGCCGGTCAGCTGCACAACGGCCCCATTCTCCTCCCTGTCCCTCTCCCAGTTAAATGCTTGGATAGGCCATTAAGTGCTTTAATGGCGCACACAGGCGTGAATGATTTCAAAGAGAAGCAATGTCACCTTTGAGACGTATGAATGTGTTTAATCACAGATTTAAGGTCTTAAAATCCCTCTGATGACAATATTAAAGTTGAATCAAAGGTAAACTGTATTCTTACATAAAAGTCTTAGTGGGATCAAAAGCGTGCGGCCGTGGGACAAAAAATAAATGTACTATCAAAGCTCTGATCTCCTTCCAGGGCTTCTGTTTTTGTGATTATGACTGCATGTGACATGAAAAACAAACACATTAACTTTTTTTAACGCTTGACCCGCAAATAGAGGACATGAGTTTTGTGATAAGTAACACATGGGAACCACAGTGGATCAGTGGTACCCATGTGCAAATTACACTAATAAGTTACAACTTTATTAAGTGCGTCTGTGCATTATTGTGCAGTCCAACACAACAGAATAGCCCTGCAAAAAAACGGATCTTTGCAAAGTACATAATGATCATTTTGTCTTCCCTCCCTCTGTGTCTGAGAGTGTTGATTCAGCTCCATGGTCAGCAGAGCCGAGAGAAGAATATAGTTTAAAGATCCTGTTTGCATAATTAATCTTAATGCCGAGAAACATGACATGATGCATGAAACAAAGATATGTGGGGGTTTTATCATAACCTGGAAAATCATTTTTGTATAAACTTTATGAAGTTTTTACAGGTTGCAGGTTTTGATCCAACTTTTTCCGTTCTGATACTGATAGCTCTACTTAGGCTTTGGGTATCGGCCGATACCGAGTACCAATCAGATACCAGTGTTTAATTAATAACCTGTATGACTCACTGTGTGGAGGACGCGGGGATCATTCTGTTATGTGAAAGGCAACCTCAGGCTTGACTTGTACTTGACCCTGTAAAACAAAATGTAACAAATAAATGCATAGATATAAATGCATTGAATTGTTATTCATTAAAATAATGTTATCCGATACCAGATAAGCCTATTGTCACCGATACCCGATCCAGCTATTTGAGTCATTATCGGACCGATATCAGTATCGGTATCAGTGCTCTACCACACAGAGAATGTCTAACGGGCTAATGTTACCAACACAATACTCAAATTAATCCAACCCCAGATTTGATGCTAACGCTAGCCGTTGTGGCTAGCTCTGTGACCAACAAATAACGTTAGCAAGTGCACATCAGCTACATGATGTCATGACATGCTGATATAGGTCAGCAATGCACATCTATCATCTTACATTTTTGGATTAACTTTATCTCTACAGTGTAAGTACAAGAACAAGCATCTGCACTCACACAGAGCTATCAGTAGAGTCTCTCAGCCCTTTAGGAGGTCAGGAGGTGAAGAGGCAGCGATTGGCCTGTCAGCTCCCCTCTTCTCTTTAATCACCGACACACCAAGTGCACCCCAGAGACAAATTCCTCACAGCCTGAGACAGACGAGTCTGACCCGTCTCCACACACAGACGCTGTAATGTCGAGCACTCGGGCTGTAGCACCTGTCAAGCCTGTGGCACCTGTTAATAGCTTCCTACAGGAGCTCTTGATTACCTTCCACTCAGCTGGAAACACATACACATACAAACACATATGTGCTACACAGGCTATATGATCGAATACTGTATCTTAGGGTGTAGCAGACATTACACACTGACGGTATTATAGTCAATTAGAGACTGGCAGTATAAAAAATGCTTGGGGGAATAGGAAATTAGGAGAAAATCAGTCAAAAGCTGCTGATTATGCATTAGAGTCACCCTTAGTAAGTAAAAGAAATAAAATAAACTGGTAATCTATGGAGTGCACATGGTATTTTTTAAATAATAATCTGAATTTCACTCAGTTTTCTAAAGTATCATGCATCATGTCTGCCCCCGATATTTAATTCATGACAAACTGACAAAAACAATTCATATTGACATCCTTTAGATCGTAATTAGACACCTAAACTTTTGTTAGAAATGTATAAAGGAGAAGAAGAAGAAAAACACTATTCATGATTCACTATTCATGATTCCAAACCAAACCAATGTGGTTTGGGTGATTACCCAAAGATTATCAAATATGTTTCCCTGTATTAAATTACAGGAGATAAATTTCAGCAGCTGATATTTAAAAAATGGCCCCAAAAAAAAAAAAAAGACAACTTCCTGTTTAACACGTTGGCCTGTTATCAGACAAGTTGGCTTCACACTTTGTGGTCTGTCTGAAGCTCGGCATGGCATCACAGGATGCCTGTTCAAAGACTAATCACGGTCCTAATGAGCCGCTTATCCTGTATTATGTAATTAGCAAGTAAAGACTTGAATGTAAAAAAGGGGAAAACACATGCATAATGGAGAGCAGACGTGGCAAAGACAACAAACCTTGAATATTCAGCTGATGTTTGAGTTTAGTGTGTGTTAGTTAACCGGTAACTAACCAATTTTTTTTTTTTTAAAGACACATTTGCTGATAAATAAATATGTGTTGAAATAATGATCTGATACTTTCAGAAGTTGATTTCAAAATATATCCAGTAAAACTTATGTGACTTTGACCATGAACATGACATATGAACCGTATTTAGGAAAAGATTCCTTACCTCTAAAAGTGACACATATGTGGCGGATCAGAGATAGTTTCTTCGCTTAACCTTTATGGTAAACTTTAGTAAACTAATACAAAATATCATTATAATTGCCATGGTCATGGTTAAGGTTAGAAAAAAAAATATCATCTTGGTTGAAACTGTTTGGCTGCAAACTGCCTGTGTTGAAGTCACACTCTTATCCACCATGACCTCCTCCAAACAACAACAACCAACTTTCTCCCATTGCTGCAGGAGATCGAACAAACCCAAGAGCTCGCCTCTCAAGGAACATGAACATAGTTTCAAGACTTTGAGCAAACGATTAATGTTGTTGTTTTAGTAGTGAGGAAAGTCTCACAATAGCATAAGAAGTGCGTCCGGAGTTAACTTTGTGCAAAAAGCGGGGCCTTTTTTGTGTGACCAGAATTAAATCTTCCTTGCTCCTGCTGAACCTGAGGTTTGACAATCAGACTAAATCTTTTGAGCAGCTTCAAAGAGAGGCATATTTTCTTTAGAGCCATGTCTACAATTGACCCTTCCTAAATCCCACCCCTTTTCGCTCTGTGCTCCAATAACAGTTGAGCAAGCTTAGAACCCAGCAGGACCTCGGTCAACTTTCCCTTTTCCTGTTTGCTATGCTACGTCTGTTCAAAGGTAACATTACTACGTAAGACATATTACATTGGTGTCACAATCTACACAGACACATTACATCGTATATTGTCACAGTAACTACGAGGACCTTTTATTTTGTGTTGATTTTGGCGGTCCCCGTGACCCACAGCGGTAGTGTTTATCCGAACATCACAGTCCCTTAAGAAAACCTTTCATTTTACTGCAGCAGGGTCTGCAAGTCTGCCCTTCACAGTCCTGGTTCTGGTTCACCTGTGCCTCCCTCCCCTCCATCAGAGTGGGGACCGGCCGAGCAGTGAGGCAAAGCTCTGCGGCTGGTCAAAGAAGGCGCCTCTGCTGTGGGTGTGGTCTTTTGGTGAACCTTCCTTTGTTTGTATCATCTGTACTACGTGCCGCACCAGAGTAACTTTTGGAGTTATTTTGATTTACACAACGTCTAGCATCTCAATGGGAAAAGAAGTCGTGAATATATCCTTCCTTTGCATACTGTAGTCCTTGCTGTTGGCTTCTTGAAGCTATATCACCTGGCGCTCAGAAACTCAAAAACACATTGCAGCACATTCCGGCTAAGCACAACTAGCGTCACCATATTTCTTTTTGTCAAGCTTGTCCTGAGGTAGGCTAAACTTACGATCGTTCAGTTACATGCTCTTGTTGTCTCCTTTGTTAAAATGGGTACCACCACTGCAAATCCACGAGGATATTTCCCCAAAAAACATTCAACACTGGATAGACGTGTGAACCAAAACAGCCAAGAGTATCGAAAGAAGGGTTGGGCTTAAATACAATTTTAACATATATCTTTATTGAATCCTTTTTCAAAATATCAAACCTTAGTTAGTTTGTTTTAGCATTCAACATCTGCCTAATGTGCTTTTACTAGTCATGTAAGGCAGACAGTAGCCAAAGTTTCATTTTAACCATTACAGAATAATAGTTACAAATAATTCTGCCTGAATGTTTTGTAGACTGCTCTTGGTTAACAATAAAACGCGATAAAATATTTTATCAGACATTTGTTTGCATCGGAGCTAAACAAATTTAATTTAAATTCTAATGGCTACTGAAGAACCTCTGACATGGAAGTATGCTCGTATCTCCTCAAATAATTCTTGTATGGAGGTAATGTCTGTCACATTTTGACAGACATTACAAAAATAACTGCAGATGAGGTCAGTGTGCCTCCCCTTGCTGAGGACAACATATTCTGTATTAACCCTTATTTAATAATCTGTGAGGACATTCAAAAATCCTCCTTCATACAGGAGCTTCTCTGAATTCACTTATTTCACTTCTGCAATTACCACGGCTGTGTAATTCTGGCCTGCCAGTACCTTTGAGCACAACCTGGATTCACTCATTGCAACTAGGTTTCCTCAGCACGGCAGCTCCCCACGCTGCTCAAGTCCACCACCAGGTTTTTGGGTTGCCGTCATGACAAGCAATGTCCACCCTCTGGCCACAGATCTTTGCAGCTGTTTTCATGATGGAAGTTTTGAACAGGGTCCACTCTGACGTTGCGTCCCCAACCTCTCTTTAATTAAAACACAAGCCAAGTTCACTCAGTGGTGATAACAGAGGCGTGAGTAGAAGAGATTTGGGACTACTGAGTCTGGCAACCTTCAGTTATGTCTGATCCAACTCACCATTAGATGGTGATCACTCGGCAGCTCCACAGCTCTTTTCATTTGATCATCCAGAACAAACTTTTGGCCCAGCGTTTCTTGTACACGCCTGATATTCCAGTCAGAAGCCATTGAGTGCATATCCATGGCCCAATTGGTCTCCATGGTCAAGGTATTTCATTAGTAACACTGTGTCCACTATTTCTGCAGTGTTGGCTGTGCATACAATATATGTTTATTGGCAAAATAACAATAACAACAACAAAACAACAAGATCAGGTTGTAAGAAACTGAAATACTGTATATGGTAGCAGTACGGCAAACTGCAACACATGCTGGTAAAGCTGCATAGCTTCATTTGATGCACAAATGACACCCATATCATACACCAGACATGCTGTAGAGACATGACTTGTAGTCTAGTAGTTGCGTTGTGCCGATCTGGGTAGCAGTTCGTCTTCATACCCAGTGTGGGTCCTAACCTGATATTCCTAAAATATGACAATTCCAAGATGATCTAAATGCCATCACAAGCACAATTTCATCTTGAAAACAATTTTTGGAAGTACCTAATCCATTATTCATTACATTATTAGGAAACCAGTATAAACCCCCTGACAGAACCAAACCAGTGGATCTCTCATGTATTCAATTGTGTAAAATGCTAAAGCAAAACAGCGTAGCCATCACTGCATCCTGTTCTGACTTGCCCTACACTGGTCAAACATTATGCAGTCCAACCCTGTCCTCCTAACCATAAGCAGATTCAGGATACATATAGAGCGGATGGCCCCATTTATGAAGCGGTATTAGGGTTTATTAAACTCGTGCTGCTGTGCTCTGGAAGCCCCCTCAGATAGAAGATCGAGATTTAACATTCCAGCCTTTGATCTCGGTGCTAGTTTACCCCAAGAATACTATATGGGGAAGAAGGGAAAACAATCCCGACGTAATTATGGGAGAACTCATTTCTCCTGGCTTCCTGTTATTGAGAACATGCAACAAATAGGATGACGGCACGGTATCAGCGACGGTATTAACAATGTTTCCTCTGATGGGGTGACTGCCTCTTTGATCTGCTGAGAAATAGTCCCACACACTGCCAGTCCCGCA
Source organism: Cebidichthys violaceus (assembly GCF_023349555.1). Lineage (NCBI taxonomy): Eukaryota > Metazoa > Chordata > Actinopteri > Perciformes > Stichaeidae > Cebidichthys > Cebidichthys violaceus. Next base: position 1,219,562 of record NW_027176307.1, on the reverse strand, counting down.
AGAATTAGAAATAGAGAGATAGGGTTGGGTATTTGAGTTAGGGAGGTGCAGAGACAGAAGTCTCATTCATTTATTTGAAAGTCTGATCCAGAGAAAAGTAGATGTGGACAGCTCTCAAACACACTGAGTTTGTGACATGCTTGGTCACAGACTCTTGAGGAAATCTCATCAACTCTTGTTCATGGAAACAACTGCGCCATGGTGTGGTACTGAACTCCAAAGAATGCAACCAAAATGAGTTGAGACTCAAACATTTACTGCAGCTGGTAATCTGTGGCTGACGGCTTAAATGGAAAATGATAGATGCCACGCAAAAATTAAGTGAAAAATAAAAGGAAACGCCGTATCCAAATATTTATATTTAATCCCAAATTGATATGTTTGTGTATAACATTTCCCCAGAAGTTGTGGTTTCCCACTGCTGCCTGGAGCGAGTTAGAAACGATGATCCAATGCTGTAGCGGCACGCAAACTGTAATTTTAATGCAAACACAATTATAAAAGTGGGATCCTCCACTATCATTAGTGGTTAGAGTCTGAAAGACAGCCACGGACGCAGCACTGTATGCAGTTGACATTACATCGCCCCAAAATGAGAATGAGACTTGGAGGCTGCTATGGTTTCAGTAAGCCAATCATCCCCAACATCCTGGAAGGCAAAGACAAAGAAAATTAAAGAAAAATGCAAGACAAATTTGAAACCCCAAACTAGCCAAATTAAATAAAGTCTCAGTAGCAAAAACAAATATAAGAAGACATGCTGTATTGGTGCAGTTTAGAGCTTTGAATCTCTGCTCCAACCCCGGGCCGGGCCGTAATTTCTTAACATTTTTTCGGACTTGAATTCGGTCGCGTTTATGCCAGTTTCTCTGTGTTTTTTCTTTCGTTTTTGTCACTGGCAGCAGTGATGCTGCTGCTTGCAAAGCATGTAAGTTATTGTAGGGTCGGACCTGATTTTTTTCGGGCCCCATCATAGTTCTAGTGCAGTTCAGCTTCTGGCCATCTGATAGTTTGTGGTGCACAAAGTCTTGTTTTCCTGCTGGTAAGTGTAGCATCTCCAGGCAAAACAGACGTGATCATTTTAGAGCCTCGAACAAGGATACCGGTAATTCAGAGCTCATTAGAGGCTGCAGTTAATGTTGGTACGGAAACCACACAGTCATTAAACACAATGTCATGTAATAAAATTACATAACAAAATATTTGATATAAGATTGAAACTAAAAGCGTCTGGGTGGTTTGGTAAACACAGAGAGTTCAGTTTGAGCAACTACAACAAGACACAACTATGAATGAACAAACACTCTTTGGGTATTCACTAATGCATATACGTAGCTACAGTATGATTTATTAAAGCCCTCCTCTTCACATTATCTTGGGAATCTTCAGAATCCCCCCTAAAACAAGCAAGAAGGTTATTTTTTTAGCAGGTAATATCAGGGCTGATGCTCTGGTCTTAGGATGGCCACTGATCTTTGATCCCGTCTGTCAGGCTCTATTCATAGTCGTCTCGCATACCAATAACAGGAGTCATCAACAGTGAACTATACTCACTGTTTTTTCCCTCTCTGACTTTCTCTCTTTCCATTCCCGTTTCTCTCTCTTCTTCTTAGTAAAGGTCTGTTGTCAGCATAGCAATTTTCAGAGCAACTATCTCAGCTAACTTTCTCAGGTATTTAATGCAATTTCCAATATATGACGAGCCTGAAAACCAACACGAGTCATACAAATAAATCGGGCTATTTGCAATCCAACTCCTGCTAATTTAACTGTGAGCCTCAAAACAAGCTTCATAATGCTCCGTCAAAAGGCCGGCAATGTGACCGCCGTGCTTGTATGAGCAGTGAAAGAGGAATGTTATAGGGATCTCACCCAATCAAAACAAGGCATTTAAATGGCATCTGCATTTTAAATTAGTCATTCTAAAAGTGCTGCTCTGAATTCAAAGTGAATTTCCTACCTTCAATCAAAGTTAATTGCTATTTTTTCTCAGTTTATCTGAGCTAGAAGGATGTGACTCAAAGCCATAGAGAAATGCCCTGAAACCTATTCCTTGAGCCACAACAATTAGATGCACCACATTATCGTTTCAAGTGGCTGAATTCCTCATTGTCTTGAGGTAAACATTTATTTCTTACACACACATTTCAGGAAACTATGGGGGGAAAAACAAAGCCAAGCCAGACTTAAAATGTTCACTGCTCCAACTATAACAGTATAGTTTTCATATCTTCTAATTCGAACCATGAATGCCATTTGCTAAACTAAGAAATGAGGTGAATGGGGGCAGCTTTATTTTGGAAAGCAAGGACTGCAGAGTCTCGGCGAGGATCAGGAGGCACCATTATATGCCCCAGGTATTTCAGGGAGGTTGACTCTGAACAAATGAGGGACAGTCCGTCTACTTTTAGGTTCACTGAGTTCATCTTCATATGAGCTTAATTGAGCTGCTTGAGAGACATCCCACCCCCCTGCAGACAAAGCATCTGGACGTGAAAGGGTGGATTGCTGCGTGTATATTTTGCAGGTCTTTCCCCAGCCTTCATTGAGTTGCTACTCAATTTTACATGTGGAGGACTGGAAACTGGACACTTGAAAAGAGGTCAAATGCAAAATATGGCCTAGATACAACGTATGTTAAGTCTTCACTTTTTATAATGAAGTATTATTTGCTTCAATGTTGATCATTAAGTTAAATTATGAAAAGTTGATTTACAAATGTTCAAGCGCTCATATGTCTTTGTATCTGACTTGAAAATGACAGCTCAATTTGTTTTCAGGTGGGTCATGATTGGCTAGCTGCTTCGCTGCAATGCAGAACGTATTCATTTGATTACATTAAGAGGCTACAGCCATGCTAATATAGCTGTGAGGCAGTACTTTTGCTTTGAGCTAAATGCCGATGTCGCAGCGCTAACATGCTCATAAGGACAACAACATGCTAAAGCAGGTATGCTCTCCATGATCACAAGCTTACTTTAGCGTGTTAGCATACTAACATTTGCTAATTCGCACAAAACACTAAGTGCAGCTGAGACTGAACCCCTGTCTTCACTGACAGTTGAAACGGTTTGACTTGAGGTCTGCATTGCACTGCTGCATATGTCTGCACTGTCTGTCAGGGGCTTCTTGATTCCCATCTCATACATGCAATGGAATTTTTCATTTTTATTTACACCTGTAAAGGGATATAGAAAGGTGGGGATTCCCAGCAGCATCCATCCTCTGAAATGAAGACAGTTTCAAAGGTTGCCTGGGACACATTTTATGAGCACCTCTCATTCAGGGACAAACTCAGACGGCAGACATTCTTTGCATTCCTGCCCCCTTCCAGTAAACACCAGTTGGGTGTTCAAAGTTTCGTTTGAATTCTGCTCTGACTTTCTCCGAAAGCGGCCTCACGCATCTAATGAGTCTTCTCTCCATTACTCGTCTGGGTGGCTGTGGCTTTCATGCGCCGCTCTTTATGCAAATCCACACCAGAGGCTGGTGTGCACATGTTAAGTCACATGCGCTCTGAATTACATTCTCTCGCTCCATTTTCATCGTCTTTTTTTCCGCCTGTTTTCTGACCACAATTGGCTTCTCAGTTTATGTAATCACTTTTCCAGTGAAAACCACTGGAGTTTCCCCCAAATATTTGCTTGTCACCATGTAGCGAAGTGTCTCTTGCATGCTACACCTACGCGCAGTAAATCATACCCAGCATTCTTCAGAAGTCGCACCAATGTCGGCACATTCCTCAAAATTGGTTCTTTACATGCTCCATCACTGTGACAAATATACTGCATACCTGCGGGGCTTATCCACCTAAGGTGTAAATGGCAGGCTGGTGAGAAAATAGACTTACCTGCCTGCACATACAATAACAGGGACGAAGGTATTGTAGTAAATCACTGGGGTCCAGTGGCTTAACACAACTCCCCTGCTTACAGCAACAGTATGAACTCAACTTGGACGAAGCTACTGCTGCAGAGTGCAATTCCTGATGTGTCTAGGTAAAACAATTACCCAGAACCTTCTGGATTTTATTCTTCCATATCTCTGTGTCACATGTCTTCTTTGAGGCTACATATTGTTCAATGGATGTGAATAATATATAAAGCAGCAAATAAAGTGAGATATTATTGTCCAGTATCAGAAAGTGTTCTCAATACATCAGTGATATGATTTCATGATTTGATCAAAATTAACAAAGATAAAAGAGTTTCAGGCCTAATAATAACGTGTTTCTGAGGATATTATCATCCAAAACATCCAACTATTGGGATTTCAACCCTTTTACCAGACAAGGCAATTTTCTTGGATTAAACTAAATTGTTTCCATGTACAGCCAACATTTTTTAAATATGCACTTTTTCCAGTATCTCCACATGGCAACTACATTATGGTTAAGATATGATTGGATGGGATGTCCGAGGCCAATCCAGGTATATTTTAATGGATTGTATTGGCTAAAACACACAAACTCCAGTTTCCTGCATGAAAGTAAGACAAATCACAATTGAAAAACAACTCAAGGTCCTTGTTTTCCATGTTGCTTAGTCGAGTACACAAGGGTACACTGTTTCCTGCGTTGGCACTGAATGTCTGAACTCATAGGCATACCGGGCTGTATGGCATTTTAATGTTTGTGCCAAATACAGGGTACAACTACAAAGGTGCGCTCCGTAGAGTGCAGATCTCCGCCAGGTGTGTCTGAAACGACCACTGCTGTATTGTGTGATTAAAAGAATACAACCCACAATTGGCTAACCAATCATTAAAACTCAAAAACAAGCAGTGAGTGTACCGGTAGTTCCGTTAGCTGTCAGCGAAACACACCTTCCAAAACACTTGAAAGTGAGCAAACTGTTTCCCCCTCTCCTGTGACTCTGGCTGCAGAGTAGCGGCTGGGGGTTGGCGACGCACTCAGCTGTATTATCACTCGCGAAGAAAGTGTGAGTCACCGCAACCACGAGAGGTCTTTAAGCATGCAGCAATAACTGACCACCCAAAATATTATGCACTTTGCTGCAGCAGAATGTTAGATTAACCGTGGACAGACACAGAGGTGCGCACTCACTCACACAGACTCACGCGACCGATCGCATGATCCTCCTGGCGGTGATTGTAATTCATGACAGCATTGAGAGGAAAAAGGCATTGACCAATGACATAGGTCAGTGATTGCAACACATTTGCTGCTCTCTTTTTTTGGGGGACAGTTTGCCTTTATGTATAAGATCACAGTGGAGCTGTAGACAGGAAATGGTGAGGGACAGAGAGGTGTCTGGCCAGGAACAAACCAGGGACATTGCAATCACAGTACTGAGTGGTTTGCATCTAAACCACAATGCCATCAGGCCATCCTGTATGCAACATACATCTGAAAGATTGTGAGACCATTAACAGGTGGGTGAAGAAAAAAACACAAGACTTAATTCAGAGTATATTCCTCTAATCTTTGCTTTTAGTGATTTTCTGGTTAAATATCTTCAGGCCTCTAACAATTATTCAAATAAAACAAGTGGGAGAAAAAAATAACCTGACCTGGTCACGACTCCTACATGCTCAAACTGTGACGATGGGAACCACTGACGTAGGAAGGAAAATCTCTAATGGCCATAGAAGGTAAACCACCGCCGTAAATAATAAAACTAACAATGCGTGAATTGCTGGCTCACTGTCAAGGTGTACAGTACTGGGATTACAATGGAGCCATTGCTAATGTTTTTAGTAACAACTGCCCTCTTCTTACTATAACAAGTCAAAATGTCTGGGGATAAAAAAAGGTCTGGTAAAAAGGTCTGGTAGAAGAGTTGCCACTGCTCACCTTTAGAGGCTAATAAAAGGTCAACGATCTGCTTTTATGATTGTTGCCATGACTACAGTCAAAATGATAGACTTTACTGGCACTCTTACACTTCAAAACAGTTTTGGATTTCTCTGGGAATTAGTCGATGCTGAACAGATTTAAAGGCATTAGGATTCTTTGAACTGTGCTGATGGCATCCTCATTCAATTAATTTGAAGTTTATTGCAAAATGCTCTGACTATTGAAATCATATCCATGTGAAGACATTGTATGAGTAACCTCTTGTTAATTTGAAAAGTTGGTAAATCTTCTGAGCACAATCCACAACACAATACTAATAACCTGCTTGTAATAAATGCATTACTAATGGGATGTTTTGGATATGACATATCACAGACCTTTTGGTAACACAAGGTGCCTCAGTAAAAAACAAGGGACAATCAAGAGATGCTCAAGGAGAACTCATACATATAACCATTAAAAACAAGCTGAACAGCTGTGGCACATGTGTTTTGGTTATGCAATAAGGTATCTATCAGTAAAGGTATTGCTCATGTGTGTGTGTGCTTGAAGCCAAGTAGTGCATCAGAGATGCTGATTCAAGATGTTGGACTTGGTTTAAGCCAAATAGCACTGGACCCGTGACTGAGGACATGACCTGTCTGTTAGCACATGGAGTAAGTTTTCTTTTGATAGGCCAACACAGGAAGGGATGAGAAAAAAATTGAACCCATATTGTGTTGTTGCCTCGTGGCCCCGACCAGCTCATGCAGGGTGAATGCTGTCTCATCACACAAAAGCACGTGGATGATAACTTTGTTTACAGATCTATGGAGCTAAATCCAGGTCAAAAGTTTTGATCATTTGAAAAAATAATTTGAACCTGAAAGTTCAAGTTGTGGTCTTGAACATTGAAAAATACAGCAATGTATTCAAAATAAAAATAAGTGAATGAAAAGTTTTTTTGGGTTGAATATAATTTTGATTCAGTTCTAGAATTTTTTGGAATATATATTTTTTTTTTCATTTTTCACTTTCATATATATTTTGATATTTGAGGTCTTGTATTTTTCAGTATTTTCAGATTTTCGATTTCAAATCTTTTTTTCACTTTCAGATTGTTTTTTTCAGTTCAGACTTTTGACCCTGATCTAGTGTGGGGGCGTGGCTTCAACTGAGAGGGGCGTGTCATGAGTGACAGCATCACAAAGAAGGCTGAGGACCTTCCTCAACAACATTGCCTTCAGGTAACGTGGGCACCACGAGAATTATGTTTCAACACATTCTATACAACATATTCACGTGAATGCAGTGGCGAAAAAACTGTGAGCGCCAGCTATCCTGAAGGAAACTTTGGAGGGAACCAGCTACTGGTTCGATCAGTCTTTTATCATTTTTATCTAAAAAATTTGTCAACAATTTTCCTTGTCCATCACACTGTGGAAAACTAGGATCTGATCTCGTGCTGTGTGGCTGGCACGAGTAGTTTTGGACAATAAAATTAGTTGTTTACCGTGAACATACAGTATATGAAGGTGCTTCCATTTTGCTCTTGCAATATTTAAAATTGATCCGTGAACACAAATCCCCACCAGTGGGAAAAAATATTTTACTGGGGTAGGCCTTAAATGAGTAAAAAAAAACAAACTTGTATTGAAGTGTTAGCGACCACCAGTACAAAAAAGTGTAAAACATGATGTGAGTCAGATTTCTATCTGCAGGTCTTAGAGGTAGAAATTCAATCCTTTATACCCCGCTATAAGCTTAGTCCCTCCACACATGCTGGTGAAATATAAGACACTTTTAACCACTATGTTTTAAGATTTGCTATCTTTTCCAGCGAGGCCGGTGTAACCCGATATAATACCGAGCACTGTGTTAATAATCATATCGCAGCAGGTTTTCCTTTCCTCCAAGTCAACAAGCATTCCTGAGCTGTGACCGTGACAGACTTTCACAGGGATCGAGATGACTCCCAGAGCCAAGCACAGCTCTAACCTCAAATCAATGGTGGCTTCAACTGATGCAGGAAAACTGGTAGGAAGCTGGGCCTGGGATAAGGGCCTTATCAGATGTGTATCAAAACAGCCAAAACACCTGCAGAAAGTTTGATTTTAAGGATTCAAATGGCATTGGAGTGGAAGGAAGTGGATAGAGGTGAAACTATTGACTTAGGGTGTAGGCAAAGGTCATACTCTGTGAACAAACACTGATGGTAACCATCTCTTTTTTTAACATTGGAATAAACAGCTGGCTATCAGATATACTTGAGGTATATTTGCAGAGATGTACATAAAATATATGTGCATAATGATGTCATAGGCTTTAGGTGTGGATTACCACTTTGTTGTACTAATATAAAATATAAAACTAGTATAAAAATGAGACTTAAACTAGACTGTGATGTCAACCTCCATGACATCTTGGCACTTCTCATTATCAAACTGCTTTGTTGCTAGATTACATTACATTACATTACAGTCATTTAGCAGACGCTTTTATCCAAAGCGACTTACAATAAGTGCATCAACATTGGTAATCAAAAGAACTACTAGTCATCAGAAGTCATAAGTACATTTCCTTTTCCAAACAAGCATCTAAGAGCATGAAGCAGAGCATAACTCAGAGCCAAAGTACAGTGCAGAAACAAGAAAAACAGTTAGTGCTATAAGTAATACGAATACAATAAGTGCAACAAGCTAGTATGAATACAATAAGTGCTAAGTGGAAGGCTCAGGGTAGCACTTCCTGAAGAGGTGGGTTTTCAGCCTGCGCCGAAAGATGGGCAGCGACTCTGCTGTCCTGACGTCAGTGGGGAGTTCATTCCACCACTGTGGGGCCAGGACAGAAAACAGCTGTGACCGGGTCGACCTTCCAGATCCTGGAACATATTGATGTTCATCCTCACAGAAGACATGTGACACGTGACAACAATAGGATTCTGATGTGAGTTCCTGACTGGATCGCCTTTGGTAAAGCTCAGGGTTACTTCATCTGAAGAAGTGATATTGAAGAAGAAATTCCCCCCTATATTGTACAGCAATTGGCCCAAAACCACTCAGGATTTCAAAAGAATTCACTGCATACTAGCTACTTGAAATAGATGAACAGTTTTGAGTCCATTATTTTCTAACTAATTTCTGGCCTGTTACAGCGTTACCAAAGCTATCAAAATGTTTTTCAAGTCCTCATCACATCTCAGTATCAGCTACCTTTCTTTCAACTCAGTCTGCCTCTGTATCTCCGTAAGGTCGAGCTATTCCAGCCCTATTGTTTCTCCTCGAGGCAAGATTATGGTTCGTTTATTCTGACATTTCCATGGAGAAACAGAGAAATGACACAGATTAGAGAAACTCAAATAGCACTTGAAGGGGGGAATATTTCAGCCTTCAGTGTTTCCAATTACGTCACACTGGTCTAATGTCAGGGACTCTGACTGGTCTCGAGGTTACTTTGAAAACCTTATTCCAAGTTTTGAATAAATCGAATTTGATCATTTCCATAACCAAAAGTAAATTGAACAAAAGAAAACAGTAAATTGGGGAGACTCAGTGGAAGGAAGAAGAAAAATGTTTTGAATAAGGAAACCATTTTCCAGACAAACAAAATAAATCCATGACATGTGCTGACATGTGATTATGGTATGTTTTTGTTTGTTTAGTTTCATATCAAGTCAGGTCATGTCGAGAGCCTTCGGAGAATCTCAAATTGATAATATCCTGGAACATTTAATCAGATGAGATGACAACACCACCTTGTATTTCATAGTTATTGACCATGTTTACATTCTTTTCATAATCACATGGTGTAATATCAGACTTATTGAGAACGGGGTTAAAAAAAACTGCTACCAACAAGACTACACATAATAACAATTTATTTTCGGTAAGATTGCTCCAACAATTACAGCACCCCTGGGCATGATGCAGACTGTGACAGCTTACTCCCGCATAAAGAAAAATAACAAACACTGAATAACCTTTTTATTTGCAGCACCACTAAAAATAACTTCCTGTGCTGCTAAGGAGGCTTGTCAAAAAGCACCGGGGAGCCGGGCAGAAACAAATTCAACCTGCACCCCGTGTCACACCCTCCGGATCAAAGTGGAGGACTCGGCTGCTATTGTGCCGTAAATCCTGTTGATATCCACACAAACATGACCCCTCTGACACTCACAGCAGAGAGGAAGGGCCATAAAAGCTCTCTGCAGACGTTTCCATTCAGGATTCTGCTGCGCTTGGGGCCGTGCCACAGCACCATGAAGAGTGATTATTTTGCAGCTGTTTCTTGAGAGACCCCCACAGAGAAGGTGGAATTGGTTGGATGCCAAAAACGGGGCTCCAGAGAATGGTGGTGCACAGTCACTTGGCAGAACATATCAAATAAACAGTGCAATTGTGCAAAATGAGGATGATGTGCCAAACATTTTGTCAAGTATTAGCACGTTCAGCCCAGTATCCATAAGTGCTGCTTTAAGGTCATAACTTTGTTAGTTACGATAAGTTTCTAGATAATTACAGAAGTTTCTAACTTTTAAATAGCGCTCACGACAAAATGTTTATGACTGTGAAACTTGGCTACGCTACAATTTTTCCCACTTGACGCTTCCAAATATGGAAGAGCTTTGAATCTTAAAAGAATCTTTAAAACCTTCAATGCGTTCAAATGTTGTTTTATTTAGGCAGTAATTCATGGTATTAATGGTGCTGTCAGGAGATGCTTTACCGCTAACTTCTGATCAGACTACGCAGCCTAGTTTAATGGCTCAAAACGGCGGATGGAAAGATGCCTCATTAGCATTTCTTCTTTGTGACATTTCAACGGTTTGCTTAAAATGACCTTGAATACTGAATGGAAATGCGATGTTGGTATCATGGTGCACTATACCTGAGCCTTGATCAGCCTCTCCTGCTGGTCTGTTATGCTTATAACGACCTCAGCCAAGTAGCAGCAGTCGCATTCACATTTCAGGAGTTCTTACAGTGTCAGAAAAAGATGAACTAATCTGGACTGTGGTGTTTGTTCGCAGACATTTCACTGGGTAGTTTCCAGAGTTAGCCAAGTCTGAGTCTAAAAAGTCAAACAGGCAAAATGTTTTCAAGGAAAACTGAGTAAAAACAGTTACAACAAATACATTTTGGCAAAATCGTTGTCCTTTCAAAAGTCATTAGAGCTCATCTGAGGGAAAGAAGCAGTAAAATGTGTTGCTCAAAACCACGCCAGCGGCAATTAATGAGTTTCTGATAGACTTTTATTTCTGTGTGAAAGTTCCAAGTCGTATTAGAGCCGCTCCACCCAGTCAGATTTACTAATGACTCTCCTCAGGAATGTGATGGAACCCAACAAGGGAAATGAACAACACAATGACAACTTAATTGTAGAAGACACAGATGTTTACATAGTTTGATGCACGTGTCTCTTCAACAACAACACTTTGTTTTACAAACCACAATCTTATTGAAGTCAGATGTAATTTATGGGGTTACACAGTACATGCATCTTATTATCACGTTTATTATGGTAAATGGACTGGATAGCACTTTTCTAGTCTTCCGACCACTCAAAGCGCTTTAATTAACACTACATGTCATCGTTGACCCATTCATAGACCGATGGCAAGACTGTCTAACATTTACTCCCATTCATACACCACAGGAACAGCCTGCGGGAGCAATTCTGGGGTTAAGTGCCCAAGGACACATCGACATGGGACTAGCGGAGCCGGGGATCAAAACGCCGATCCTCTGATTGAAGGACGATCCTGTTTAGCCACTGAGCCACAGTCGCCCCATTACATTTCTGTGCATGTAGAAGAAGTGGAAGAAGTTTAACGCAACATACTTGTGTCTCGGTTGTTTAATAGATAAACTGCTGCTTTGATAACTAACTGGCTGTTAGAATATGAGATGCATCACTTCCTGTTCAGCAAAGATTTTTTTTCCCCAGTAAAGACAATTTACAAACAATTCTTTTAAGCTTAATAAGCAAAAAAAAATTAAATAACATATATATATATATATATATATATATATACAGTTGTGGTCAAAAGTTTACATACACTTGTAAAGAACATAATGTCATGGCTCTCTTGAGTTTCCAGTTATTTCTACAACTCTGATTTTTCTCTGATAGAGTGATTGGAACAGATACTTCTTTGTCACAAAAAACATTCATGAAGTTTGGTTCTTTCATGACTTTATTATGGGTTAACAGAAAAAGTGATCAAATCTGCTGGGTCAAAAATATACATACAGCAACATGAATTAGCAACCATTTCAAAGCAGCTGCAGGTCCCAAGAGCAACAGTGCAAACAATTGTTTGTAAGTATAAAGTGCATGGCACTGTTTTGTCACTGCCACGATCAGGAAGAAAACGCAAGCTATCACCTGCTGCTGAGAGAAAATTGGTCAGGAGGGTGAAGAGTCAACCGAGAACCACCAAAAAGCAGATCTGCCAAGAATTAGAAGCTGCTGGAACACAGGTGTCAGTGTCCACAGTCAAGCGTGTTTTGCATCTCCATGGACTGAGAGGCTGCCGTGCAAGAAGGAAGCCCTTGCTCCAAAAGCGGCATCTTAAGGCTCGACTGAAGTTTGCTGCTCATCACATGGACAAAGATAAGACCTTCTGGAGGAAAGTTCTGTGGTCAGACGAAACAAAAATCAAGCTGTTTGGCCACAATGCCCAGCAATATGTTTGGAGGAGAAAAGGTGAGGCCTTTAACCCCAAGAACACCATGCCTACCGTCAAGCACGGTGGTGGTAGTATTATGCTGTGGGGCTGTTTTGCTGCCAATGGAACTGGTGCTTTACAGAGAGTAAATGGGATAATGAAGAAGGAGGATTACCTTCAAATTCTTCAAGATAACCTAAAATCATCAGCCCGAAGGTTGGGTCTTGGGCGCAGTTGGGTGTTCCAACAGGACAATGACCCCAAATGCACATCAAAAGTGGTAATGGAATGGCTAAATCAGGCTAGAATTAGGGTTTTAGAATGGCCTTCCCAAAGTCCTGACTTAAATCCCATTGAGAACATGTGGACAATGCTGAAGAAACAAGTCCATGTCAGAAAGCCATCAAATTTAACTGAACTGCACCAATTCTGTCAAGAGGAGTGGTCAAAGATTCAACGAGAAGCTTGCCAGAAGCTTGTGGATGGCTACCAAAAGCGCCTAATTGAAGTGAAAATGGCCAAGGGACATGTAACCAAATATTAGCACTGCTGTATGTATATTTTTGACCCAGCAGATTTGATCACTTTTTCTGTTAACCCATAATAAAGTCATGAAAGAACCAAACTTCATGAATGTTTTTTGTGACAAAGAAGTATCTGTTCCAATCACTCTATCAGAGAAAAATCAGAGTTGTAGAAATAACTGGAAACTCAAGAGAGCCATGACATTATGTTCTTTACAAGTGTATGTAAACTTTTGACCACAACTGTATGTATATATATATATATATATATAGTACTGTCATATAAAAAGAAAAGAAAAAACGTGAGGATACTGACAAGTAGATGAAATTAGAACTGAACGACTTTAAAGTAAACAGTAGAAATATACTGCTCAAGTAAAGAGTAATTTACCAGGAATGCACACTTGCACGAGTTGATGAGTGACGTTGCATGGCACTGCTGTTGTACCTTCCTGGGTTGGTACCCCCCTGCCAATGTAGTGGTTTTATTGAGATGACTGAGGAGGCACAAGTCCGACATGACATAACCTTTGCCAGTTCCACTCATCATAATGAAGAGTCTGACATACTGAACTCGTGACCTCGAGAAAGGCAAGACCGGCCTGCAGAAATGTTGAGATGAGTTGAAAGACAGCTACGCCACCAAGACAGGTGGCGTTTTCATCTGTGCTTCACTAGAGAGGTCAGAGCACGATGCATTCTTGGAAAGATTGTCGTAAGAACTGATAAATTCGACAGATACAAAACAGATTTTGAAGACACATGTCCTGAAAACATGAACCGCTGTCACGTTTTAGCGCTTATTGGTCGAGTGAGTACTTTTAAAAACAATTTATTTAAATAATTTATTAACAGAAACGTGTCCTCGGGAGGGTTCGCAGCAGATCAAAGTACAAATACAACTTGCCTGACATGTTTTCAGTTACCCAGATATGTCAAGGAGCTTAAAACCGGATTGTCAACATCTGAGCCCCGAAATTCTACGAAGTTCACTCACATGTTCAATGAGGAATACTGATGTCAAGAATGAATGTCGTTTAAAAGTGAGGAAAATGTTACTTTATAATAATAATAATATATATGAGCACTATGTATTATCATCTCAAGTTAATGAGATCACAAGGAGTTAAGATGTTCAAATATTTTCTCAATCAATCAAATAATTGTTTCATCCTTTCGGACTGCTGCTACCTTGAATTCTTGATGAAAATGTTCTCGCATGCTTCAAGCTCAAACTCTGTGTTTATAATCATTGAGACAAGACAAGAGTGGAGGTGTGTACATGTCAACATCTCAACCCATCTCCGTAGATTTGTGTCCGTTTCTTTCGGGTCACAACCCCCACAAGCCTGGTTTGAATCAACTTTGACTCAAGAAGTGGAATAAAGAGAGATGTTTTGGAAATTATTTAAACCATTTCCCTCGAAATATTTTAGCAAAATGTTTTTGCCAAAAGCTGATCAGCTGTTTATTGGGATGCACGGTTTTAAGGGACATTACTGCAATAGCATCCCATCACTGCTGATGTGACTGGTCAAGCACTAAATCGGTAAAATGTTTCCTGCTGGATTATTATACAAACACTGTCCCACAAAGCTAAACATGGAGACATTAAATCAAACTTTACTGATCCAGGATGAAGTCAGAGATAAACATCAATGTTGTTGAAAGCTTTAAAAAAAAAAAATCAAGTAAGTAGACCTTGAGTTAAGATTGTTTGTATTAAGTAGCTATTAATCTATATCCATTATTGCATTGTTGATAGGTGTGTAGTAGTATAGGTTTGATGTGTATATGTACATGAATTGATGTATTATATACAGAATATTTGTATATTTGAAAATAGTATCATTTCTTCATGTTTTTCCCAATGATTTTAATATAAACATAGGAGACTACCTTTTGGGCTGAAAGATCAAACATAAAAATATATATATTTTTAGATTACTCGCAGAACTAAACGTACAGCAGAGGCAGAGAGAAAGACACTGCAGTGTGTTAAACCTTTGGATGGCTGCAGAGCCTTTACATATGGTACAAGAAACATCAACTTGTAGATAAGAAAGTAGTAAGGGGAATCTGAATGGCACAAAAAGAAACCAAAGCAGCACCTACATAAGTGGACCGTGGAGCTTTTATTGAGATCTGCTGTAGCTCTGGAAGTCATTGAGTGAACTGATTCACTAACGTACTGGAAGAAGAATTCAATAAGATTACAAGCCATTAACTAAGCCGGTGCAGGTTTATCTGATGGTATGACAGATTGATCCTTTTACCTTAAGCCTGGATGTTAGCCAGAATTAACAGATTTTGTGTGATTTACAATGCTGTCAGGCAGTGACAGATGACAGAAAGAATAGCTGCTACCGACGTCTGTCAAAATCTTCAAAAAAGTGACATTACAGAGCCCCGCGCTTCCTTTTTGTAGCTGAATAAGTCTATAGTCGGGACAAAAACAACAACTTCGGAAACAGGTTGTCTACATGGAGCAAAGTTTTAATGCTAAAGCCAGAGGACAGAATACCAAACATGGCACCACAAATAGGGAAGCTTTAGGTAAACACTTGAATGAATGTCTGCGTGACAGACATTTTAACATCTGTTTTGTCAGACGGATTTAGTAAACAAAGGATTTCTCCCTCTGAGACCAAACACAGCGAGAGGTTCTCAGCGTCGGAAACCTGCCTCACATAAGCCTTTAGACATAAGACATTAGAGTCCCGAACATGTACACATAACCTCTCATGTCCCACTGAATATCCAATCCCACTGATAACATGAAGTAACATGACAGTCAGGATGTGATATTGAATGGAGGCTGACAGTTTGCACGGATGCTGACAAAGTAGAAATACAGCACCAAAAATAAAAGTGGAAACATACAGTATTTGTCTGGTATTGACAAACTCAAACCCAACCATTAACAGCACGGCACAAATCAAAAAATATAATAATTAATAATGAAGCAATATACAGGGATGGATGCTAATATTTTGAAGTAAGTGAAATGAGGTGGTATCATAAGAAATAACTCCTCATTTCAACGGATCGGCCGTTGTCGTCCATTCCAAAGCGAGTGACAGGAATAAATAGAAACTGGGCGTTCAGCAAAATTTCAGCTCAAAACAGTGCTGCATCGCTTGTGGCCATTTAAATAGGAAACGACACAATCAAACAGATTTTGTCACTTGCGTTGCATTCAGTTAGCACTCCGTAACAGTGTAACCTCATTGAGACGCAGTACCATTCTTATGTAAGGCCTGATCAAACTTGGTGGCCACAGGGGGCCACATCCAGGGGATATTTGGTGAATGTCAAACCCTTTGTATATCTTGTTATAGTACCTCAATTTTACAAAATGATTTAGATAGCAACTAAGGTTGGACAATAACACTCGGTTAACATATAACGTAACATAACTCTATTGAATACCCAGAGGATGATCCATTACAATATA
Organism: Cebidichthys violaceus; assembly: GCF_023349555.1. NCBI lineage: Eukaryota > Metazoa > Chordata > Actinopteri > Perciformes > Stichaeidae > Cebidichthys > Cebidichthys violaceus. Next base: position 1,203,114 of record NW_027176307.1, on the reverse strand, counting down.
TATTGTACTGTTATTGCAATATATCATCGTATATAACATGAAAGACGTTGTAGTAGCAGCCACCGATAGTCTCAGCATTTGCTTTTCGTTTCAACATCTCATCGACATTTGCTCAATGCCAGAATGACTCAGATTGCCCTGACACCCATTAATAGCAGCATTATTCATTTGTTTAAGTGCCTAAAATGACCTAAAATAATATTTACTAAAAATTCCCTTGAGTCGTGTGAATCATTTCCCTCGTCATTCAGGACCCAACAAGCTAAACAACACATACACAAGCAGTGTATGACTTTGGCATGTTTCACATCCCATTTCCCACCAATGGACACTTTAACCAAACTATGATCTTCCTCTCATCTTAACCATATACTCTTTGCCCCCTTATCCCAGCCAAACATATCACAAAAAAAGCAATATCATATTAATTTCTGTCCTGGTGCATCAGATGAAAAAAATGCTTGTATTTGTGGTTTTGGAAGAAAAGGATAAACAACATGTTTCATCGTTTACTTTGGAGCATTTTTGGAGTTACTGCTGGGACACTGATGTCTTCCAATGAGCGGCTCCTAAGTGAGCAGGTGGTCAGAGAATTCATTGAACCGTCAGTTGTTCACTCATGCACTAAATAGTTGCTGAAAGATGTTTTCTCACTCAGAGGTTCTTAACCTGGTGGTCGCGGTCCACGGGGGAGGTCACATACGGGTCAAAGGAAAGGTTGTTAAAAAGATGTGTTTTAAAAGTGATGACGATAAAGGAGGGAGAATAGTGCGGTCAACATTAATGAACGTGAAACGACTTCTCTGTAGCACAGGAAACGGGAAGATGATGGTTGAGATGTCGTGATGAAGTCTTTGATTCAGAGCTATATCAGCTGTCACACACAAATGCGAAAAAAAAAAAAAAAATTAAATGTCATAACTTATTGCAAAAAGAACTAGAACAGTGGGTCCCTGACCATGACATGTACTTTAGTCTGAGGGCCCGGTGCTGCTAACATGATCCCAGTCATCGAGTTAGAACCAACAACTCCAGGCTGGGTTCACTAAACACTGTAGAGCAGGGCCAGATTGACTGCAATCCAACTGAGGTGTTGTGCGTATCATTCAGTAAAACCATTATACCTTATGAAAACAATCCGAGGATGTTGGGATGACTGGATGGTACCCTGCCAGGGTGTGTAGTGCCCGTACCTGCAAGAGGTGTGCAAACAAGCCCTCACTTTGCATGTCAATGCCAGCTCCTGATCCACGCCTATTCTCCGTAACACGCCAGCATGTGAAACACTCATCTAATTGTGTGTTGCTTGATTTGGGGCTGTGCAGGTCTGGACCGATCTTTTCCCTTTTGTCCATGCCCCCGTGACTTTGTTTCAACACTGCATTTATCTTCTTCAACTTGTCTTCTTTGTTTTTTAACTCTCTCTGGGAAAGAGCATTCAGGAACAAATTGTGCAGGAAAAACACAGTTGAAAGTTGTTGCTCAACAAAATCGTGTAACTATGCTGCTTCTGAACCTTTTTCTACGGGGTTCATCGGAATCAGCTATGTGAAAACATCCTTGATGAGCTCAGATTTGCTTTCACTGATGACGCAGGACAAGGAGGGCTATTGTAGAGCCTTTTGTTGTGTTGAGTGAGCCGAGAGGCAATCAGAGTGATTTCTGTCCAGCTCTTGGACAGATTAACAGACAGGGCATATGGAACAAGGCTCCCAGGATATTTATGTACGCTAAAGAGGCATGTCAGGAATGTGGACATGGCAGATGACCTGCATATATCTCCAAATACGGCCGGCTGACAGCTGTTTATTGCTGCTTTGCTCGAGTCAGTTTGTGTTTGTTTACCGGGGGAATGTGTGTGGAGCCATTGAGGACTACCACTGTTTGAAATTCCACAAAAATTATGTCTATGGTAACAAAGAAATCGTGTTTTTAAATTGCAACACATGAGACGCGTGTGTGTGTGTGTGTAGGTGTGTGTGTGTGTGTGTGTGTGTGTGTGTGTGTGTGTGTGTGTGTGGAGGGAGTGGGATGCATCATATGCATGGAATATATTTATTTATCTATTAGGAACAGGGATCTCAATTAACATCATGGTGATATACAGTAAATTCAGTGTCTTTGTAAGCAGGTATAAAAATATTGAAAACGCAGTGTTTTGCAAGCTTATGGGACCTTCCGTTGCTTGAAAATTGCTCGTAAGAAGGAACCAGTCCTGTGGAGGAAGGCAAAAGGAAAAGGAAATGAAAAGAGAGGGGAATATGTTCTAATAACTAAAAACTGAAATCAAATTCTTTCTTGCCTATTATTTTGGAATTATCTCTTATGGTAATAAAGAAGATACCCTACTGACTTAACACAAGAAAGGTGTGCGAACATGAAATATGTGGAGTTGTGAAAAATAGAATTTGAATGTATTTAGACTAGATGTATCTAAATACGTGGCCTCAACTGTACAGTAAATACTTTGTTGGTTGACTTGACTCATTTGTAGCCACACTAGCGGCATGGCTCTAAGGATGGTGACGTTGGTCTGTCTCTTGGTCGGTCCACCACTTTTCTTCCTGTCTGAAATATCTCATCAGCTATTTTATACTGATATTTATGATCCCAAGAAGATGAGTCCTAATGACTTTCGTGATCCCCTGCCTTTTCCCTTAGCACCAACAGCGGGTTGACAATATTTGGGTTTTTAGTGGAGTATCTCACAAGCTATTAGATGGAATGCAATGAAATTGTATGCAGATATTGGTGATGTTAGCATGCTAACAGGCTATACTAAGATGGTGAACATTATGCCCGCTATACATCCAACATGTCATATATATATATACATGTCACAGGGCGCCTGCTAACATGCTGGTGTTAGCATTTAGCTCAAAGCACCACTGTGTGTGTCTAAGTCCAGCATCATGGATCTGCGTAGCATAGTCTTGTTAAAAAAAACAGCATCTCCTTCTTGAGGATAGATTTGAAATAATTAGGTAATAAGGGAAATCAATAAGATTTGCGGATTCACAACATTACTGCACTTCATTGAAAAAACATGTGTCCCTAATATGTAATGAATTCAGTGTATATTGAAGCAAAACGACATGTGTAAAAGTTCCCACACTGCGGCCAGAGTAACCACACCGTTACAAGCATTTTGTTTTAGCAGTAAACAGCTGATCAACAGCTGTGACATTGGTAACAGTCAAGACAGGCCTCTCTATTAATTCGCCAAATTTGGGGAAAACATTTTCACTGAAAGCCCCATTAGAATTAAATAGAATCAGCAGTTACGCTCTCAGCAGCAATTACATCAGATGATTCAGAACACCCAAACGTCTTTTTTCTCCAACCCGCCGAGCTCAGGAATGCAAATTACATTGTCCATGGAAGCCCATGAAAAGAAGCTGGCACACCGTGACCTCCTAATAGGCTGAAGATGGAACTGGATCCAGTGTACATTCCTAGACACTATTAGATATTTAGAAATCACTGAGTGGCTGAGCCTGTGGCAACCAGTGTCTTTTCCCCGCTAATGGTCCTGGCTCGGGACCAGCAATGTCATGGGTGAACACTCCAATGAGTAGTTTATTAGGAACCAGTGGGAGCAGGGAGGGGGCACAATGAAAGAGACGCTCAGGTGGTCATCTGTGGGGCTACATCGCCGGAAAATGGATTTTGAGCGCAAGAATGCATCAGATCTAATTGCATTGGTCCCACATGGTCCGAAATGGCAGGAAACGGTCACGTCATTTTTCAGAATTATAAACCAAAACGTACCAAAAAGTGACTTGCATCAGAAATACCTGGCAAGTTTTTTTGCATTAAGTAGCTAGAGCAAAGTTTTTCCTGCTGACAAGTGAATGTATATGGGCATAATTTGGACATTGAAGCTCTTTGTTTGTGTGCTTTGTGCTGGTTAATTGCCGTAAAGAAGCAGAGGGTTGGAGCTGTGTGTGTGTATGTGTGTGTGTGTGTGTGTGTCTGTCTGTCTGTCTGTCTGGGTGTCTGGGTGTTGTGCACTGAGAAATAGCATCAGTAATCTCCCATGGGGGTGTGTGAACTCAGGACTCTCACCCAGCTGAACAACACACACTTCAGCACCAGTGCACATCACGTCATGTCTCGGATCACTCCTCTGTAGGACTCATTATTTGATGTATATTAAATAGTCAGACATAGGAAAGAGTTTACCCTTATGATTACACTATGTTTGTCTTCCCACTGCTTGTGGGGTTCTTAAACCAACCCAAAAACCAGAGATACAATAATAGAAAATGCAAATAATAGCATTTGAGGAACTGGAAACATGCTTGATAAATACGTTCTCCTGAAACAAAAAAAAAGCCCCCTCTACCAAAAGAATTTACTTTTAATCCGGCTCTGCCCCGACACAGGATATCTGCTCCCTGATGACGGAGCGGGGAAGAGTAAATGCTGTAAATATGAGCTGCTGACTGGAGAAAATTCCCCATGTCATCTTCTCAGGCTTAATTGCGAGTAGGGCGTGGGAATTACTTCAGGGGGCGAAGATCTCTCCCGGCTGTAATCTCAGATTGTAGAAGTGTGACAACACAAGCGCAATTGTGAGAGTTCAGGGAGAGAATTAAGGACGTGGAAAAATTCCGGACGATAATATTATTGCCACAAAAGGAGTGACCTCTGTGGAAAAACAAGAACACCATTGTATCTCTTATAAACCAGTGATGTCTCGATCGTCGATCATTTCCTGCCATCTATCAAAAAGCTAACCGCAAAACTCTCATTCATTTATTTGTGTTTTTCCAAAGAAAGTATGACACAACTTCAAGTGTAAATCAAACCAGGAATCTGACTTTAACATCTCACAACAACATCTTTCTGTCAACGCTGACAATAAAACGTTTCAACATCTTTTTTACCAAAGGCTTGAATCATCAGCTTTCTGATGCCAATTACTCAGGAGCAGGCCTGGGTCAGGTCCTGTCATGATGCTCCTCTCCCGTCAGTGTTTCTCCTATTTGGTCCTCCTCTTGTTTCAATTCTACTTTGCTTGTTTCTCCTTCATATCACTCCATATTCACTCCTGTCCTTGCTGCTTCTTTTCTTTCCTTGTTTTTCCTCTCCCTTCCTTTCCTCTCCTCATTACTCCTTTCCTTGTTTGACATGTCATGTCCTTGTTTCTCCTCTCTTTGTTTCTTTGTTCCAGCTCTCCTCATCATTTCTCCACTTCATTTGTTTCTCCTCTTGTTTATGTTTCCTCTCCTCTCCTCATTTCCCTGCTTTTCTCCTTGTTCCTCCTTTTTTTTCCAGTTTGTCAATTATTTTCCTGGTTTCTCCTTTTCTTGTTTCTCATTTCCTCTATTTGTTTCTCCTCTACTTTCCTTATGTATCTATCCTTTCATCTCTGTGCTTCTCCTGTCCTCTCCTCTCCTTGTTACTCTTCTTTGTTCCTCCTCTCCTCATTCCTCCTCCTTCCTTGTTTTTCATTTCCTCCGTTTCTCCTCTCCTTATCTTGTTTTAAAATCTCCTCATCTTGATTCTCCCATATTTTCCTCTCCTCATTACTCCTCTACTTTCCTTGTTTCTTCCTTCCTCGTATCTAATTTTCTTCCTTTCTTATTCCTCCTCTCATCTTCTCTTCTCATTTCCCCAGTTTATCCTCTCAGCTCAATTTTTTTAACTTTTCTCTTATTTCCTTGTCTCTCCACTCTTCCATTCCACTTCTCCTCTCCTCCTTTTGGTCATGTAGCAAAAACAGGAAAGAAAAGTAAAGAGAAGAAGATGCGTGGCATGCATGCTCACATACACCGGCAGGCTTTAGTGAATGCGTGTGGCAGACTGGCAGCATGTGCGTACAACTTTCTCCTTGATCCTTTTATTTAGATTTTCTCCGGCCAAAAACAGCAGCACATTCTTTTCCTGTGCATGTGCTTTCTTCTTCACAGGCTGAGCTTACTACATAACAACCCAACACCAACAAGAGTCTTGAAAGAGCTTAAACAAGCTCCCAAATTGTGCATCACTCAAACACGACTCGGCCCATTTGCTCTCTCAGGTTGACGCCTTCCCAGCCTGACAGAAAGACTGTATCGTTTCATATTTTTATGTTACACTACAGACAACTGTCCGGGCACCTGAGGCATTGACAGTGTATCTTCCACAGGCTGAGACAAGCTACCTATAGCCTCCGTCAAGGGACCTGATCGGAGACGGAGACTCCCAGGCACCAGGGGAGTCAGCTCAGCGCTGACCTCAGGACCCCTCAGGGTAGAGCTTCCAACCCCAGACGTCTAAACCAGCTCGCAGGGATCCCATCCACCGGTATACATTTCTGTTAAAGTCAACCTGTTGCATTATATGTAAAGACATGTGTCTTATGCATCAAGGCCGTGAGTTACACCGCTACGTAGACTAACTAATTCAACAGATTTGATTAAAATTCCACCACACCAAAGCATATCAGGGCCATTTGTATCCTGATTGAAAAGTGGATAAGAGAATAAAGTGACAGAAATGAATGCAACTGCAAGGGAACCACAGCGTGATTGCTGTTGGCTTCATATTGTGCCAAAATTGACTGACATTTTCCCAATGCTTCGAGGGGAAGCACTAAAGAGAAATAAATTGGAAATAAATCCATGTCATCATTTAGTAAATTCTCCCTGTATACCATAAACAGTGATTTTCCAAGTATAAACAGCTTAGTCAGTGTTTGGTTTAGATGATCCTGCAACATAAATTTGAAGCGGCAGCACAAACTAAGTCAAATCTGACATCTAAGGACTAAGGAAGAGTTGCCTTCACTAAAGTGTTGCAACACTAATAAATCACTGACTAATACTGCCATATTCTAAATTGATGCTAGTTTGAAAATTGCTCTTGATGCATGCTGTGACATGGTTCTGAGCAGACATGTGTGCTGTATGCTACCTGCATTTGTCAGAAATCAGGACTGAAACATCTGTGGAAAAAACAGGAACACAAACCTTTACTTAAAAACCCTGGATGAGCAACTGTGTGGCTTGATAATGTGAAGCTAAAGTAAGAATGACAAAGAAAGCAGCATCTTTAAGTCTCTATTGAAAATAACTTTTTGCCTCATTATGTATTGAATTTGACATGTTTCTGATTTGTATTTATTCATGTATCAATGCTTTGCCACATGCTTCAGTTTCACTACATTATTTCCGACTGGTCCTGTTGAATTTTTTTGTCTTCTTCTAAAATGGCATAAATGGAGTGCCTTGCTCAATAACACATAATCAGCTTACTCGAGAAGATTTCCTTCCACTTTCACAGTTCTCAAAGACTTACAATATGATGGTTTTGATTTTATCCCAAAACTCAACAATAACGGTGGAAATGTGGACGTCAGTTCAGGTGTGCTGCAGCACTAACTGCCTCAGGTCACCTCTCCAGTGAACTCACGTCGGCTCCTAGCGGTTGGAGCTGGAACTGCAACAAGCTGAGGATAATACTAGAAAATCAATACTGAAACACAGTCAGACGTATTTTGACATGAAAAACACTTTTCTTTAAACAGTCTGAACAATACGGAGGAGTTATTCCATAGTTTATTTAAGAATACAACAAAATAGTAAACATATACAGTATATATATATATACACACACACATATATATATATATATATATATATATATATATATATATATATATATATATATATATATATGTGTATATATATATAGCTGATAGAATGTTTCTTAGGAACATAAATTGCACCAAATGAAATAATGAAAAACATATAAATAACTAATATAAGATGCAGATGTGCATTGTGGGCCACAGTAGCTGCAACATTCTTCTAATATTATCAAGCACTATGCCTGACATCATAATGGCTCTATAATAATATTGATACATTTTTTAAAGGTATTTTTACTTTGCATGCCAGAGAGACACCTGTGGAATATCATAGGAATATAACAATAGTTTGCAGTGTGCTGATGGGAATCTCTGAGATGGAAACGCTTCTGAAGACTGATGGATGGACGCTGTCAGAGGAAACACTGGTCCATTAAAAGTCTGAGAGCAACACACTGAAGTTGGTCCCAAAACGTGTTTTCATCTCTCTCTCTCTCTCTCTCTCTCTCTCTCTCTCTCTCTCTCTCTCTCTCTCTCTCTCTCTCTCTCTCTCTCTCTCTCTGAGCTAAGAGGATAAGCTCGTCCCTTTTTCTCCCCTCACCGTGATTGGACGAGGCCACTTCTTAGGAATGGCATCAAACTATTTAAATAGCACTTTGTCCCCCTCGGCTTAAAAGGGAGTTTTTTAGCGGCCGATACCAGCAAGGACAAGTTCGTAATCAAGAAGAAAAAAAAACTGCGCAAGATTGTATTATTTCCCTTTTTTTGTCGGTGGAACTTTTATATTTTAAAATAAATTCATTCCTGAGGATTATTGCTGGATTTCTAAATAATTTGCAGGATTTTATCACTTCTGCTCTGCTGATTTTGTGAAGCAGGTGAGTGGCAAATATTCTAAGGAATGGGACTATTTCTGCAGCTGCACTGGCATTAATTATTGATTCGTGAACGACTCAATTCATTTATTTATGTTCAACCTCTTGCACACTGACTTTGTCTAACAATCATTTTATAAATAATGATTTTTAGGAGTTTTTTGTGTTGCTGTTATTTGTCACAGGCAGCAGGTTGGTGCTTCACCATGAAGTTGACAGGAATATTTTTGCTATTGATGCTTTGGACCTCCGAGAGTGCGCGAGTCGCAGGTGAGTTTGGCAGAACTAAGTGATTATTAAATTTGAACTTTTCAGAATATGAATTATCTTTTCAGACAGGAAGCTATCATTTATTATTATGATAGTCTGGTGTGATGTTAAAAAAAAAAAGTTCACAGTGTGTTGAAACTGAAAACAACAGACATCCAGACCACTGCCAGACAAAGGCTGACTGCTTATTATTATTCACCCGCAGAGAGTCGAGATGACAATAGCGTGTTTGACTTGTTTGAGCACGTCCAAGTCCCGAAGAAGAACCACGGGGTCACCCTGGTGAAAGGAGACGACCCGTACAGCCCCGCCTACAAGATCCTCAACCCGGACCTGATCCCCCCGGTCTCCGAGAGCGCCTTTCGGGACCTGATCGATTCCATCCACGCCGAGAGGGGATTCCTCCTGCTGCTCAACTTCAAGCAGTTCAAACGGACCAGGGGCAGCCTCCTGACCGTGGAGAAGCGGGACGGCTCCGGACCCGTGTTCGAGATCGTCTCCAACGGCAAGGCGAACACCTTGGACATAGTTTTCTCCACCGAGAATAAGCAGCAGGTGGTTTCCATCGAAGATGTGGATCTGGCTACGGGCCACTGGAAGAATATCACGCTGTTCGTGCAGGAGGACCGGGCGCAGCTGTACGCGGGATGCGAGGAGGTGAACACCGCCGAGCTGGATGCGCCCATCCAGAGCATCCTGACGCTGGAGACCCCAGCCAGCGCGCAGCTCAGGATCGGCAAGGGAGCCGTGAGGGACAGGTTCATGGTGAGAGCACGCGCCAGTGTAGACGGGAGATTTAGTTTTGAATTAAAACTTTTTTTTTATTTTTTTATTTCACCGAGGCATCACGTCTTCTTTTTTTTGATCAAAACGCAATTTGGTCATCCTGTCCGAAAGCGTAAAAACTCAATATGGCAGGGCTTGATGGCTATTTTAATGCGTTAAGATAGATGAAAAATTAATTATTTCCCGATGTTCCGGATGATAGCCTAAACTGAACATCAATACTTGCAGGGGGTCCTACAAAACGTGAGGTTTGTGTTTGGAGCATCACTCGAGGCCGTCCTCCGCAACAAAGGATGCCAAACCTGTAAGTAATCAGACATCCTGTGTGTTTACTCATCCCTCATCTGCTTCATGTACTGCCAAGTCCAAGTCCTTATCAAAGAATTGAGTATGTACTTAATGTGCTTGCTGATTTCTACATACAACCCCTAAATGGGAAGCTGGTTACCACTTATCACACAGGAATGCCACTTTACAAATATCCTCAGGGTACTGTGGTCTCAAAGCCTGGGCTGTGCAGTATTGACTTATTGCTTTTCAAAACGATTTATTGTGGTGTGGGATGTGCAACATTTAATATGCTCCCTCACCAATAAGTCAACCATAACGATGAATGTACAACTATGTGATTTGATTTATTTACTTATCTTCTTTCAGCAACGACTGACTCCATGATTCTGGAGAACCTCAATGGCTCCTCAGCCATCAGAACAGAATACACTGGACACAAGACTAAAGGTACTACTGACATGTGCACTGTTCTACTGGCTCATGCCTGTTGATCAGAGTCCAACCTAGAGACTGACTATACTAGACTAAGAATGATTTTTTATTTAATTTTTTTATTTCATTGCCAATTAATGACCTTCCTCCCTGTGCTTTTGCCCTGGTGAAGACCTGCAGATGGTCTGTGGCTTCTCCTGTGAGGACCTGGTCAGCATGTTTAAGGAGCTGAAGGGCCTCGGTGTGGTGGTCAAGGAGCTGTCCAGTGAACTCCGCCAGATGGTAAGGAGGAAACCCACCAGACCGTCTGGTGGCAGAGCGCAAGAGACCGTCTGCCTTTCAGCTGCCTGTCTGCCTTTGATTGTGTTTGTTAGATGTGTCTTGTCTCTGTGTTACATTCACCTGTACAGTTGTCCAGCAAAATCACTTTAGACACACACTTTATGCAGAAACTTAAAAACGCTAAAACTTTTAACGACATCATTATGCTCCTCTTTTACCTGTTTCTATAAGCACATGAAACAACTCTAAACTCATACTAAGTTTAAAAATATCTTTATTATACAGACAATTAATAGGAAAAGTAGTTTTGGCCAAGGTGACAACTAACTGGGATCCAAATAATCAATATACCATATCTGTGTTTTGTCTGTTTCTCCTACACCTCCCTCCCAGACGGATGAGAACAAGCTGATTAAGAACCGCATCGGCGTCTGCCTCCACAACGGCATTGTGCACAAGAACAGAGACGAGTGGACCGTCGATGACTGCACCGAGTGCACTTGTCAGGTGAGATCTCCAGTGTGTATATTGTCTCTTAAGTACTTAAACACACGTGTGTGTGTGCACTCCATGCTCAGACTTGTTGGTACACGCAGGCACACACACTCATGAAAAGACAACTCACATCGAAGCAGGCGCATGTACACACAAACACACACACACTTACCACAACTCAACGGATCTGGTCAGTAATTAGTAGTGTGAAGGCCTGGCAGAAGGCCAGCAGCCTTTACTGTTGTAATGAGAGGTCTGTTGACAGAAGTTCAACTCGAGTATGGCCTACAGGGACTTGACCAGACTTTAAGTGATGCATTGTAATTAGGAACAAGACCGTGGCTCTGATATTTCGAAAGAACCGTTGAGGTGCAAAACACTTGGCAGGGAGGAGTCCTGCATTTCATCAATACGATTTATTTCCTGATTTCCTCTTCTAAAACACGGGTTGTCCCCATTTCCCCTCTTCTTCCTAGTCAGTGATCGGATCCAGGAGGGAGAACATTAGCATGCATAGTTAGAGGCCGCTGTTATCCCTGAGTAATTCACAGCGCACCCACACAGGTTGTGCTGGCAGGCTGGCTTTACTTGTTTGGGGCTCAGCGCCCAGTCCGGCTCTACAGAGGAACTGACTTCCATTATTAGGACTTTGGCCTCATTCCCACCCTCTCCTGACCCAGTGGGCAGGTGGTTGTCTGCTGGGGTCTCCGTTCTCAGCCAGAATGCTGCTTTTTTTTTTTTTACTGGCATGGTAAATCTGTGTAAACTCAGATGTTGAGCAGAGAGTTTAACAACTTGTTTGCACGGAAGATGACTAAGACAACCAACTCCAAATAAGTGACACAGTTCTGTAGCGGGGATTTAACCCAGCACCTGGACAGAATTTGGATGAAAACGGCAGCAACATTGGAGTGATATCGATATGTTTGAGGACGTGTTTAATCATACATTTGATCTCTGTGCTTGTGCAGAACTCTGCTACTGTGTGCCGCAAGATCTCCTGCCCTCTGATCCCCTGTGCTAATGCTACTGTTCCTGATGGAGAGTGCTGCCCACGCTGTGGAACACGTAAGCATTTCTGTCCAATTCATTGTTAGAATCTGTATAGCTATAAGTACACTGCAATTACGCTTCTGTAAACCTTCACTGTAAGCTCCTGTATAAATGGCCCTTTAAAGCCAGAATGTATATATATATATTTCAGCTAACACGGCCCTATTCACAGAGTGAGACGTTTCTATGACATTTGCCATAGAAACCAAAAAGCCACAAATATTTCCCTCGATGTAAAGGTTTCTATTCAAGAGAAAACATGTTAACTTTAGTGATGATTTAAATGTAATAACATCCGAGTAAGTGAAAGGGTGCGTATGTGTTTGGAACATTGGCGCTTTGTGCCCCGAAATATCTTTGAAATGGCTGTAATTTGCCAAATTGGTTAAAGCGGGATGGAAAATGGTTGGCTGTTTAGTGAAGCCATCTTCTACATGAGGAGAAGTGACATGTTCTTCATACCTATGCAGTCTTGGCTGCAGTGCTTCCCTAAAACCTAAATAAACAGGGGGAGGCTGCATTCATCCAGACCTCAGCCACTTGTTGAAGTCATTACACACGCTGGGCCGTGTTTGCGAAATCTGTTTCCTCTTTAGGAAAACATAAGCCAATGGGGCATCCCTGTGTATGCTGAGGACAGTGGCCCTTTCTGTTTCTCTAGCTTCTCTCGGTATGTTAGTCTCTACCCTCCCTCTCAACAGACGGCCTTCTATCTGTCCAAGTCCCAGCTAAATCCACACTATTAGCCCTCCGCTTTAAGAGCTTTCCCTCCTCATTTAGGCTTGGGGGTGTTTGTGAGGGGGGGTGCTGCCTTGCCGGAATAGCTCTTTTATTGTCTGCCTCTTCCCCTCTCTCTCTCTCTCTCGTACTCTCTCCCTCACCCTCCTGCTCAGCGAGCGACTATGCAGAAGACGGCTGGTCGCCGTGGTCTGAATGGACCCATTGTTCCGTGTCGTGTGGGCGGGGCATCCAGCAGCGCGGGCGCTCTTGCGACCGTATCAATAACAACTGCGAGGGCACCTCTGTGCAGACCCGCGACTGCTACCTCCAGGAGTGCGACAAGCGATGTGAGTCAACACAACATACACTCACCCATCAACCAAAAGCAAATGAGTACGCAGACCATGTCAAGCAGCCATTTTAATCTACAGTATATGTAGTTATCTGTGAGATTACCTAGAGTCATCATCTGTGTGTCATAAAATATGATAGAGTGCCACTGTGGTCCATCGCTTCGCTTCCTGATAACTGACCTCTGACCTTTCACTTGCTGCCTTCAGTCAAGCAGGATGGCAGCTGGAGCCATTGGTCACCCTGGTCATCCTGCTCCGTCAGCTGTGGTGCTGGTGTCATAACCCGTATCCGCCTCTGCAACTCCCCCACCCCTCAGCTTGGAGGCAAGGACTGTGAGGGAGAGGGCCGGCAAACCGAGAAGTGTCAGAAATCTCCGTGCCCCAGTGAGTCTCACCGTCTGATATTCTTGCTTGCATTTGTGTGTTGTACACAGCAAGTATAGAAATCATTCCTGTTTTCCTCTCGCCTCCTTTAGTCAATGGCAATTGGGGACCCTGGTCACCATGGGATACCTGCACTCTCACCTGTGGAACTGGTGTCCAAACTCGTAAACGCTTGTGCAATGACCCCGCTGCAAAATACGGTGGCAAAGAGTGTGTCGGTAATGCCAAAGACACCCAGATGTGCAACAAGAAAGCCTGTCCAATTGGTGAGGCATTTTAATCAATAACAGAGCTTGTAAAATTGAATTTCGTGCTAAATGCTATTTTTTTTTTTTCTGTGCTGTAATTAATTAAATTACTGCTGTTATTTTGGGGGGGAAGTTTTAGTTTTATTTATCGAGTGATGTTTTTCATATACTGAGATCCTCCTTCACAATGAGATCATTACTGGAAAGGGATTTACGTGATTAAAATAAAAGGTTACATCTGCATGACACCTTTGATGTTGCAGATGATGGTTTGATAATGGGCCAACATTGCTGTTTTCAGATGGGTGCCTGTCTAACCCCTGCTTTGCTGGAGCCAAGTGCACCAGTTTCCCTGATGGTTCCTGGAAGTGTGGGAAGTGTCCAGCTGGCTACACTGGCAATGGTATCAAGTGTAAAGATGTTGATGAGGTAAAAACAAACATATTTAATGCCTGTTTCAACATCTACCAAGTCTGTATTATTTAAACGGTTGTTCTTTTTATCCTAAAACAGTGCAAGGAGGTCCCCGATGCTTGCTTTGAGTTCAATGGTGTGCACCGCTGTGAGAACACCGATCCCGGCTACAACTGTCTGCCCTGCCCTCCTCGCTACTCAGGACCCCAACCGTTCGGCAGAGGTGTGGAGCAGGCTGCCGCTAAGAAACAGGCAAGTGCTGTCGTGTCTTTGTGTCAAGCAGCCAATCAGGGAACGGCAAAATGCAAAGGATCTGGCAAAAAGAAATAGGACGTACGATATTATAATAAAATGTTGGCAACAGGAATATCTGCTACAACTACACTTGTGTCTCCAGGGAAGTGCCAGTCTGATCACTGATCATTCAAGCTATGCATCCCTCCTTCCCTCTCCAGGTTTGCACGGCTCGTAATCCCTGCCTCGATGGAAGCCATGACTGCAACAAAAACGCCCGCTGTAACTACCTCGGACACTTTGCCGATCCCATGTACCGCTGCGAGTGCAAGCCAGGCTATGCTGGCAACGGCCATATCTGTGGAGAAGACACCGATCTGGATGGATGGCCCAATGCTGACTTGGTGTGTGTGGAGAACGCCACCTACCACTGCAAAAAGGTAATTCCGTAAAGCAAAGGCACTTCAGAAATTACTCTTAGCAGAGTAAAAGTCATATTACATGTATGATTGTTCTCATCTTTAACTGTCTGACTGTGTTGTTTGTTATTCAGGACAACTGTCCCAACCTCCCCAACTCTGGGCAGGAAGATTACGATAAGGACGGCATTGGAGATGCTTGTGACAATGATGATGACAATGATAGCATTCCTGATGATAGGGTATGTAAAACTCTCCACATATGGCCATAACAGTAGCATGTGCATGTGTCCTGCGATTTTTGCATTAATAATGCTGTCTAATAACGAGACAGGTGGAGAGGGGGAAGGGGAGGGGAGGGGAGGCAGGAAAACAAATGTTTCTTTGAGGCTTTAGCCAAAACCTCGAATTCCAACAGAGAGGTAAAGGAGCTGCACTGTGTGTTTGCTAATTCCAACATTAGATTTGGGACAGAGCCTAAAAATACAGAACCTTTTGATCCTGGATCCCTCCCTCCTTGTAAAAATATATCCACTCAGGCTCAGATGGCAAATGACCAGCTTTGCACCTGAAAAGCTATCCTAAACTCTTTGTCTTGCCCTTTGTCTTTGTGAAACAGGACAACTGTCCATTCGTGTACAACCCCAGGCAGTATGACTACGACCGCGATGACGTGGGTGACCGCTGTGATAACTGCCCCTACAATAGTAACCCAGACCAAACAGACACAGACAATAATGGAGAGGGAGACGCCTGCGCTGTGGACATTGATGGAGATGGTGAGGACTGGAAAGTTTAATAGACCTCTGGAAATCCCCATATTTATATCTGTGCTGAAGTGAGGTCATACTTTTAGTAATATTCTGTATTTACGTAGTGGCTTTTCATATCATACGTTTCCATTAATTCCACAGGCATAATGAATGAAAAGGACAACTGCCCCTATGTGTACAATGTCGACCAGAGAGACACAGATCTGGACGGAGTGGGAGACATGTGCGATAACTGCCCGCTGGAACATAATCCTGATCAGGTGTGTGGACACACACACACACACACACACACACACACACACACACACCACCCTTCCCCATTTCCTTCCACCTCACCCACCAACAATAATCCACATTCATCTCCCTGCCTTTCTCTATAGCTCAGCATATATCTGTCTTTCAATTGAGACAGAGCCTCAGTGATTAGCCCTGTGTAGCTGTCTAAGCTTTATCACGCCATGTAAAGGTGGAGTAAATCCTGTATGCAGCTCAAGGGCACATCAGTTCAATAAGGCGTGGTGGGGGTCTAGGGGTCTTTTCAATGGCCCATTGACGTTAGCTGGCTAATGTGAGAGAAGAGGCCCTAGGCTGGATATTACAGAGGAATGGGCTGGCCCTGGGCTGTGTGCATGCCCTGTCTGCGCACCATGGGCCTGCTCAGTCCACCTGTGCTATGCTACACTGAGAAATAGGAATGCGTTTAACAACGGGACTCAAGAAATGTAAAAAAGAAAAGGACAGGAGAAGGAGGGGTGAGTCTAAAGCTACACTGATGTGGTCTTTAAAGAGTGAAATGAGATTGTGAGTGAATTGCGCGCTGCAATTAAATGCCAAAAAAGACAAGTCCAGACAGGGACACAGCAATGTAACATGCTGCTCCAAAGATTACAAAAACTGCTACAAAAAAAATCCCTCTTAAAAAGTTGTGGCAGCAGAATTAGGATTCTACACAGTGAGCCAGATCCTCTCATCCCACCCTTCATCTCCTTCCTCTTGCATCTATTCTTTCTTAATGCAGCAGGGTGTGTCTAGTACCGCCAAGTAGGGCTAGCATGACTTCGCCCTTCACTACAGAAGCTAGAGGTGCAACAAAGTCTTGAAGAGAGATGTTTGATTTTCAATAGCTAAAACCTGCTGACAGATCTTAGACAAATTGAGCTTGGCAGCTTAACAAGTTGCTGAGTGATTCCAGCCTCAGGAAAGTCCATAATGAAAGCAGGAGAGGAGAGATGACAGAACAAAGGTAGCAGGAAACACTGTAGTGAATGAAAATAAACAAAGTGGAACGTAATCGCCCGTGTTAGCATTGCTAAGACTTCATTGTATTCTTAATCCATACAGGTCATAAGTCTGACATCAAAGCATTGTATCATTGCAGGTGGATTCAGATGATGACCGCGTGGGAGACAAGTGTGACAGCAACCAGGACATCGACGAAGACGGACACCAGAACAACCTGGACAACTGTCCGTACATCCCTAATGCCAACCAGGCTGACCATGACAAGGATGGCAAGGGAGACGCCTGTGACCACGATGACGACAATGACGGTATCCCTGACGACAAGGACAACTGCAGACTGGCCTTCAACCCTGACCAGCTGGACGCTGATGGTGAGCAAAATGGGCCATGTTTCAGCCCTAAAGGATGGTATCTAGAGATATTTAAAAAACCTTAGTTACCAATTAATAATGAATATGTGATGCATATTTTTCAGGTGATGGTCGTGGAGATGCTTGCAAAGATGACTTTGACCAAGACAACGTTCCTGACATATACGACGTGTGCCCAGAGAACTTCGACATTAGTGAGACGGACTTCCGCAAGTTCCAGATGGTTCCTCTTGACCCTAAAGGCACCTCACAGATTGATCCTAACTGGGTCGTCCGCCATCAGGGCAAAGAGCTGGTACAGACTGTCAACTGCGACCCTGGCATCGCTGTTGGTAAGTAAAAAGAATATGCTGTGATATCTTATGTACAAAATGGACCCAATTTCACCTAAAGAGCATACATTCACTGTGCATTGAAAATCCGGCCTCTAACATGCATTTTTCATTCAGGTTACCACGAGTTCAATTCAGTGGACTTCAGTGGGACTTTCTTCATCAACACAGAGAGGGATGATGATTACGCCGGCTTTGTGTTCGGCTACCAGTCCAGTTCCAGGTTCTACGTGGTGATGTGGAAGCAGATTACGCAGACATACTGGTCGAACAAACCCACCAAGGCCCAGGGCTACTCAGGCTTGTCCATTAAAATGGTTAACTCCACCACTGGCCCAGGAGAGCACCTCAGGAACGCCCTCTGGCACACAGGAAATACCCCAGGACAGGTAAGACATTTGGTGGACTTTTGGAGGTTATACGCCTCAATGGATCATTTTAATATAGGGACGTTTGGAAAAGATGAACCCATGGCTGTTTATTTTCCTCATGCTTTAGGTCCGCACTCTCTGGCATGACCCTAAGAACGTTGGATGGAAAGACTTCACCGCCTACAGATGGCATCTGATCCACAGACCGAGAACAGGACTCATTAGGTGAGCAGAGGATATTAGTTAGACCACATATAAGTTTACTCTTCACGTGGGTTGGACATCGTCATCCCAAGCTTTGGATCTCACCAAATTTCATTTTTCCTTCATTTCTACAGAGTTGTGATGTACGAGGGCAAGAAGATCATGGCAGATTCTGGTAACATCTATGACAAGACATATGCGGGCGGCAGGCTAGGTCTTTTTGTCTTCTCACAAGAGATGGTATACTTCTCAGACCTCAAGTATGAATGCAGAGGTAAGGATTTATGTAAATTTACTTCCCCGGAAAACATTTGATGATCTTTTCCTAAAATTGAGGCCATGTCCAACATTTTTGATTGTCTCTCCTTCTTTTAACAGATGTTTAAATGCACGGCGCAGGAAGCTCTGAGGAATGCACCTTTTTTGTACAAAGTATGAACTTACGTATTCTGATGCAAAGTCCAGGGACCGATTTATCTCCGCAACTCTTTTTCCTGCGACGCGCACACTCGGACGGGGCGAAGGGCATGTGGTCCGCCTCAGGGTCACTTGAAGCTGGTTTGGGCAGAGCACCAACCGGTTGATTGCCAGTTGAGGATCAGAGAGCCCTTTCTCCTTCACCCTTAGCATCTACGAGAGCAGGCAGAGCTGGGGGAAACGAAAACAAGCCGTCTAGCTTTGCCAGTAGGACACAAACACCTTTCTATTCCAGCTCTGCCCGCTTTCTTGCTCTCTGGAAGACCTCATTCATCTCTGTGCGGGAACGGCTCCCCATAGACAACTATGCACTTCCAAGCCTTTACATCTCTCTCTCTCTCTCTCTCTCTCTCTCTCTCTCTCTCTCTCTCTCTCTCTCTCTCTCTGTCTCTCTGTCTCACCTCTTCAGCCTGTGTGCCTCTCTACCTTACCTTCGGGATGGACATCCCAAAGAAAAAAAAACTGATGATATATTCCCTTTGCTTTACCAGATCTGCCACGATGTAGATTCTGAATGACACAACTTTTGAGGACACAGAGGATGAAGACAGCAATACAATTTTTTAGGGCTTAAGGACACTGTTGGGAGTAGAAATAGTTAGAAACATGGGCAACATTATGTTATGGATGTTTGTGGTCATGCATGTACTGTATGTGGAAGACTGGAACATAAAAAGTGCTTTCACCCATCTACCTAAGAATCTCTGTAGAGAAGAGAGACAAAATAAAACTTAGGTCAGCTACCTTTTTAAATTACAAGTATCATAGGCTTTGTTGATGCTGGCGCCTTGTTAACTAAACAACTCTCAGGGTGAGTGGTAAGTAACGAGCTTCCCATATCAAACCAGTAAGAAAAATAATGATGTTTTACAGAAAATTGCTGAAGCCAGTGTTCCCTTCAAAATACTCCCCATCTTACATCAAAACCTTGGTCATCGAAGAGCTGTACCTCCCTCAGTTTCTGAGGATTTCCATTTGAAATTATGTAAATACACGTAATTTATTGACTCTTGCCTACAATGTAGGCAGCAAAAGAAATTTGAATGCTTTAAAAAAGTGAAGAAGAAAGAAATCCATCCAATATCACAGTGAAAACTGATCCAAAATCAGGTACATCCAGGTGGAAGTGTCTATCATCTACCGCTGTACAAAGTAAATTAGGCATTCTTCAGACAGGGCTAATGAGCATGAAGTGTATGTGACTTGTGTGCGTTTTCTTCAGAGAGAGATGAAAAACAAAGGAAATCTTTGATGTACAAATATTACCTCATAGCTGTTATATAATTTGATTTAAAAAAAAAACACAACCAAGTACTTTTTCATATTCCTTTAAAAAGATGGACATCTTAGTGCCACTGTAGCATGAGCTGTAAATACTATGACATTTCATTCCTAAAAACACAACAAGCTTCCAATCCCGCGATCTACCCCAGTAAAAAGAACAGTAAAATGGGAGATTTCTTATTTTTCTAAATCAGTTTTGCTCTATCATGTATGTCCAGTGCTGTTTTTAGCAGATAAATTATTGTCTTCGCTGTTTGTGAGAGGTTGATTTGTGTGTGTGCGTGCGTGTGTGTAGATAAATGCTATTTAAATAATTTATCAGGATCTGTTGCCTTACCAAAGGCCACACGTCCATCTGTATAAACGGTTTGCACACTGACGTGAGGATGTTCTGTTCTTTATTGTTTTTACCTTCTTTGTTATTGTATATCAATGTTACCATTATTTTTGTACAATTAGTTTTGCTTGTCTGTAAACATTTCCTTAGTTGTACAAAGCAAAAAAAGCTGTTTTTATTCATAGCGATTATTTTGTTACATACTTCAAGACAATAAATAGTTGTTAAAATTCTCAAGCATCTCTCACTTTTGTTTGTCTAATGGAAGCTATCTTATCATGTTTCACCCAGTATCAAGGCCATAGTTGATTGTCAAGAATCTGTTTAGATGATGTGGAGATACAAACGTGATTTACACTAAACACAAAATGGTGGATGACTCAGACCAGATTTACTACCAACCACAGCTCATCATGTCGACAACCGGCTTTGATTAGGTCTACTGTAGCCCCGCTGCTCAACACTTGAACATGATCAAAGTCCAAATGACCGCCCAGTCCCCCCCCCCCAAGGCAACAAACAGTGTTGTACTTTCAGGCCTCTCTCCCTTCAGAGAGGCACACATCGCCTCTCTGTGATGAAGGCCACATAAGGAATGTGACACAGACGTCTGCTCCTCAGCTTGATCTGCCTGACCTCTCTGTGATCTGCACTGACCTCTGCAGAAGCTTATAGAACACAGAGAGCAAATATTAGACCGACACAAACCTTGACATTGGCCGACTGGCTTCGGGACACGGAGGCTAAAAAGAATATCAAAACAATTTCCTGTAAATGCTGATCTGTAACATTTTGTGTTTCTTTTCTATTTGGCTGAGGCCTTATCGTGGTCACCTGACTGTTGATTCGGATGATCACTGGTAGAGGTCTTCATATGCCCAAAGGTTAAGAAAACAAATCAAAAGTTGTGGAAAACCTTCCTAATTTTGATGTGCATACAGTAAATACATATTCAAAAAAAGAAACAGAGGGGCAGTCAGACCTGATCCAAACAAACCAATCAAAACAGTCTGATGTGCCACCAATTAACAAACAGCAGAATCCCAAAGAGTAAAAGAGAGTATTTACTTTACAGTTAACACTTTCTCTCTTTTATCAAAAAATATTATTCTATACTGCGATGCTTAGCACAAGTTATATATCACATGAACCCATGGCAATACAACCACACTTGCCAACCTTCTCAATTGTCCCGGAAGACTTGCATCTTTTTTAACTTTTCAACAACATATTTCTGACACTGCGGAGTGTGTTCAAGTCCTACTGTTTCCACCACATCAACAACACAGTGGTGATTTCTACATAGACTCTCTGTTGATGTTTGAGTGTCTGTGACGTTCGTTGTCTGTTAAGCCGTGGTTAGGCATCTCTGCTCGTGCATAAAACACAAACATTTATTCTCAAAAAGAAAAGTCAAGTCAATTTTTAAGTTGTTCTTTAATAAGTTGCAGCCCGGCTTGAGTCATTATGGATTATTACATTGTGGCAAGACCCGACATCTTCATACCAGCTGAAGTTCTCACACGTCTCTGCCAGCTGTCTACAAACACCCACATGTTTACTCTCAGACCCCATTTAGGCTGCATGTCAGGATGTGTTGACTCATGGAGAATCCCCACTACTTTAAAGAAAACCCACTTGGTACACACAGGCACAGGCCTCTGTTAATGTCAGATTTTATATAAATGTTACTATGTCTTGCTTGTATTTTGGGAAATAAAATACTGATTATGAAATGACTAATTGACTAAAGAAATCTTAGTCGACTAAGAACAAAAACGACCCATTGATCAACTTACCGACTAAGAGGGGTCAGCCCTACGTTAACTGATCGTAGGGCTGCAAGTAGCGATTGTTATTATTATTAGCCAATTCATTTCTTTATTGAGCCGTCCTATTGTCAATATTAGTAAAATTTCAGAAAGTGGTGTAACAACTATCATCATTTCCCCACAGCCTTAGGTGACATACTCAGACAATGGTACAACTCACAATCCAAAAATGTTTTGTTTACAACCACACACCTCAAAGAAACGCAGCACATTCTCACATTTGAGCTGCTGAAGTCAGCAAATGTTTGGCATTTTTGCTTGAAAAATTATTGAAAGGATGATTATCAAAACATTAATCGATTAATAGGTTTACAGATTCAATTCTAAATCGAGTTCACAATTTCTGTCTTAGAGACAGTGATGGACAATTTTTCTGGTATTACTCATGTAGCTTTATCCTGATTAGATTTAGCCTTGAGGCTGTAAGACATCTTGATGGTGAATATTTTTGAGAATCACTGTGTGTACTCTTGCCCACTTTTTTCCCAGCAAGACCAGGTCTTCAAACTGGCAGGCTTCAAGTCACAAGTTGCTACCATGATTACTCGCCACACACACTCCTCGAATAATGACAGGCCAAGGCTGAAAACCACCCACTCAATTACCTCCAGCTCCTATAATGTGTCTGCAAAAAGCACCTTTTGCTGTTAAAGGATATAGACATTAGCCTTGAAGTGTAGTGACTAATGCAAAGTGCTGATGACGGGAACAAAGGCCATCCACCCCGGAGTTACAGCGGCTTTATTTAACTCCTGTAATCCACCCAGGGAAGCGGAGAGACTGCGCTCCAATTGGCCTCAAACTTCAAACCTGAAACGCTAGATTTGATCCGGCCGCCCTCCTCCTCTGGTCTGTCTTCAACAGCTTTGTGCTCCATGCTGCTGTGTGCTGAGGTGTTGAAGTGTTATGTTAAGATGGAGGACCCCCCACTGAATAATGCGGCATTTGCCCTCCATGCACGTCTGTAAGCACAGCAGCTGTAGGACACCACCTGTACATACAGTACTTGAGACTCAAATAAGAATAGAATAACATTTTGTACAACAATATTGCCGTGGTGAAAATGAATCTGGAATGTGGTTTAGTCAGGGCATTTTCTTTGTATTATAGTATTAGTTGGGTGTGTAGGGAGGGCTCAAAAATAAAACCTCAGTGAGACCCACACTTTCTACAAAAAGAAACAGCTGCAGGCTCCGGAATTGTTAAAGTCATTACTTTAATGACTCCAGCTGTTATGTAACGTTTTGAGTCATCAGTGCTTCCAGGTTGTGAACACACTCAGCTTTGCTTTTACTTGAGATATCTGCATATCGGAGGCTCCAAAGGGCTAACGCTTCCATATGTAGGGTGGTTTCTATGCAGTTGGTAGTTTAGTTCAGTGGTTTCCATCCTACAGTTCACTACAGGACACTCTTACGAATCACAAGATAAATCTGAGGGCTCATAAGATAATTAATGAGAAAAGAAAGAAAGACTAAACTAATTTCTCAACTTTCTTTGAGAGGCGACAAGGCAAAAAGGTTGGGAAACACTTGTTTAATCTTAACTCGTGAAGTAAAAAGTACAATAGTTCAGCAGTTCACTTATTAGCAAAATTGTTATCAATTAACTTTCACTAAAAAAGATGAATTGGCAAGTGCTTCCACATTACATCATCAACATCAATACTTTAACTCCCCCCCTCCTCCATATACAATAATGGCATTAGTGAAAAAAGTTATTTTGATTATGTCAGGCTCAGTGACATAACGGTAATAAATCATGTCAACACTTTGGCTACTTTTCTACTATTCCATACTGTAAGCCCTCATCATAATAATTCCGCATAGAGAACAATATCTTCCTTGTGATTGTTGGCAGTCGCGATGGGATTCCTGACTAGGCTGTGCTATGACCTGGCGGAACTGGACCTTTATCCCCTTTGCATAGCGATACAGGTAAAAACATTTTAAGGATGTCATAAATCTTTGCTCTCTTGAGTCCAATAAATGGACAGGTTATGAAAAACAAGTTCACAACTTAAAAACAATCAGGTGAAAGTGTGTTGATAATTTCAATGAGTCTGGTATGAGTACCATGCATTCAAATCACCAACATTTCTTTGTAGGCTTTGACCGAGACGTGCCATACATGTTTGCTCGCCTCTTGAACCCTGTCCCATCTGCTCGGTGTGTTGTTTTTGTGCATTGCTACTGTCTTTCCTCCGTCTTCTTCTGGACACAAGTGAGGCAGAGCAAGTGTTTGATTAGTCAAAGATGAACGTTCCAAAACAACCTAAAGACGACCATGTTTGCAACACCGGGTGAATTCCATTATTGATGAAATTCATTCTTGTTCCCTATTTTATTGCTTTGAGCAAAAGTCCAAATGCCTGCTTTTATTCTGCAGTGCGGAAATACCAAGCACATGCTCTCCTCAACTTTAATATACAAGTCTCCCACTAACAATGAGATCACATCTATTTTTTTCCAATGAAGGATCAGAATGTAGCCCAGCTTTCATCATCTCTGTGCTCGATCTTTTTCTTTCCTTAACTCATTATTTGAAATAAGGGACCTTAAAATCTAACCCAACTTTGCTTTTTTCTCAAAAGTTTTCCAAGTTTCCAACAGTCAGGTATGTTTTGACCTTATTTTGACATGTTTTGTCAGACGCAGTGAAATAAAAATATATATTTTTAAAGTTTGAATCCTGTGTCCCTTTCAGTTATCTCTATGTGCAAAAAAAATATGTAAATTCAGGCATTTAAAATAGTCCTAAATATTAACAACAAAAATTGTAACCGATAACTTCTACGGAGAATATGTTTAAGAATAAAGAGTCTCTAAGATAAAACTCTAACGAGTATTTTTGTCACCAGCCGACTCATCAAAATGGAAATGATATGATAAAACAGCTGTGTGTCTAATTTGTTGCAGTAAGTACCAAGTTTTGCCAATGCACCTTTCCTTACTGATCTCATGTAATCCTCTAAGTATGAAGGTAATGTCCTATGCAGACAACAGCAGTAAAGTAAGACCCCAGACAATGTTGGTGTGCTATTCATTAACCGAACTGGCAGCAGATGAGAGAGGATAAGGAGACTGAAGGAAGAAGCGATGGCTTTTAATTTCCTGAGGGGAGAACGCCCTGCTGCTGCTCTACAGCTTCTGTTTATCCAATGGCCTGTAATTCCTTCTGGCCTCGGCCTTGTGTCAAGTTACAGACTCGGCTTCAAACACACAGCATCAGTGCCACAGCAAAGACCGTGTGTGCCCAACTGCCCATACAGTGTACCTCCGCTATCTGTACCAGCGTGACTGCACATTAACGTCACTGTACAACCACAGGCTCTAATGACCGTAACCTCCAAAGGACCAGCTGTGCAGGTTAAACAGCACTCCAAAATTACAAGTCAATACAATAACAGTCCATCAGATTCAAATAATTATACAGCACACCCATGGCCATGGCCACCAACAAATATGTGTAAAGATAACGTCCAAAAGAATCTGATTGGCCCAACATAATGTTTTTCTTTTTTCTGACACCAGTTGTTGCTTTTTCTACCGCTTCGGTCCAGTCTGAAATATCTCGACAACTATTGGAATTTGATATTCATGGTCTTCAGACAATGACCATTACTGACTTTGGTGTTCAACACTTTTCCTCCAGGGTCGCCAGACGGTTGACATTTTTGTTTTTTACTGAAATGTCTCAACAACTACTGGATGGATTGCCATGAAATTTTGCATTGACTGCTTAAAGATGAATTGTAATAATATTGATGGTCCCTTCATTTTTCATCTGGCGCCTATTCTAATGAATAAACATCCCTGGTATTTATCATATGGTCAAAGTTTAATATTGATGGATGATAAATACTTCATCATTTATGTCAAAACATCTGTAAAACTAACATTTAAATCATCCTCAGCTGATGTGTCTGTATTGTGTTTAGTGCTCAATAGCAAATGCTAGCATGCTAATATGTCACACAACAATGGTGAACATGGTAAACATTATACCCTAATAAATTCCACATGTTAGCTTAAAGCACTACTGTGCATAAGTCTTTAACTCTAAACCACAGTTATTGACATTACAATGTTAATATTGGCATTGGACACTGAGACATCCTGTACAAAACCGAAAGTTACTCAAGGTATGTGGCATGAGCTCTAGAGTTGGCTTTAGGACACGCTGTGCCCTGAAAATGGACATGATGTCTTCTGTTTGGACACTCACAACAATGAACAGCGATCCAGAGGAAGTCGAGTATTCTGTGGTGTTGACCACAAATCGGCCGCCCCCACTCTCCACACAGAGGCGTGACATATTAGAGATAGCTGTGGCAGACAGATTTCAACACAGACACTAAACCTCCCTATATGCCGGCATTGCGTGAGAGACAGAGATGTAAACAGTCGAGATAGAGACACCTGTGTTTCGTTTATGTGTCGCTGCGAGGATGAAGTCTGATTCCAGTTGAGACTTATGTAAAGTGACACATGTTATGATGGTCCAATTTGGCTGAAGCTCACTGGCTTACATGAGTGGATAATGAAAGTCAGGAATAACCCAGTAACCCACTGTGGTTGCAGTTATTTATGCCATTTTCATTGCGTTTAGGTGCTTGTTTTTTTCAGCCTCCAGGCTTTATAAAGTAACAAGAAACTCATCTCTTTGTAATTTTTCTCTATTTTACCTTTGACGTTGAACTAATGGAGGTTTAGCCCCGCAGACCTGTGCAGGAAAATGAATGTATTTACCCGATGTCATACAATCACAATCAGCTCTGCTACGTATGCGCATTACACAACATGAGGAGGGCACCAAGAGCCAGAGGGGGCACCAAAACAGTTTGGCTATATGGTAACGCTGGCTGCAGGGACAATTTCGGAAAGAATGGCCCCAGAAAGGCAACTGGAGTCCGCGGCAGTGAAGAGCAAAAAGTAGAAACTGTGGGATGACTCTTGCGCATCGCTTGTGTTTAAATATGTCAATTCTTTCAGACATATAGGTTAATGGCCATCGGGCAGTAGTAAAAACCTGGTCACCTGTTGTCTGCTGCGTACGTAGGTTGTCAATTGTACATAGGCACTATAAATATATATATACATATAGATATTTATTTATTTTATTTAGTTACTGCCTGCCCTTGGGCTTCAGCTCCCTCCTGGAGCCCTGCTCCTGGGCGCATTTCTGGAAGTTTTCCGGGCATGTCCAACCAGTAGGGAACCCCAGGGTAGATCCAGAACACACTGGAGAGATCACATATCCAATTTGGCTTGGGAGGGCCTCGGGATCCCCCAGGAGGAGCTGGAAAACGTTGTCTAGATGTCTGGACTACCTTGCTTAGCCTGCTGCTACTGCAACCATCCAGCCATCCATCCATCATCTGTAACTGCTTATCCTATTTAGTGTCGCGGGGGCTGGAGCTGATCCCAGCTGACATTGGGCGACATGTGGACAGGTTGCCAGGGTATCTCAGGGCTGACGCATAGAGACGGACAATCATTCACCCTCACATTCAGACCTGCAGGCAATTTAAACCAATTAACCTAACCTGCACGTCTGTGAGCTGTGGGAAGAAGAGAACCCAGAGAAGCCCGCTGACACGGGGAGAACATGCAAATTCCACACAGAAGGATTGAATCCCGGCCCTCTTGCTGTGTGGAGACAGTGCTAACCACTACCACCACCGTGCCGCCTTCCAAAGCATCCAAGCCCCAGATAAGTGGCAGAAAATAGATGAATAGATGGATTAACTCATCACTGTTTCTGATTCAGTACACACATCGTCACCCATGATTGAAATACTGCCTTTTCAAAAATTTGACAAGAGACAAAGTTTTGGCCTGAGTCTGGTTTTCTCTGCTCTCGATTCCATCAGAGCAGAATATCCTCCGGCAAAGCTGGGCCAGAGACAGATCTGCAAACCCCTCTTACGACGAAGGTCAGCACAAGTGACTAATGTGGGCAAGGGGGCCAGACCAGACCCCAGGTTTCCACTCAGGTTGCAAATATGTGCCTCCCACGGGCTTTGGTCAGGCTGTGTGACAGCTGGAAGTGGGGAAAGTCAATGCGGAAAAAACATCTTCCAAATGAGGCCGACTGACAAGTGGGTGCCAATATGTCAGTGGGCATCACAGGAGGAAAAACACAGACCTGAGACATGCTTTTCTGGAGCCATCAAGTCAAGGGACAATCTATGCAGCATTCAGAACAGAACCATGATTGAAAAGAAATAATTGTGTCTGTTTATTTGTTTAATTTGTCTCGGCTTACATGTTGTCTTTCACTTCAAGTGAGCTTCCCAGGACAGTCTTCTCTTGTTCATTAAACCTTTTTCTGATTTGCTGGACATTTATTGGCAGTTGCTAAAGGAGGAGACAGCAGTGGTTGCTTTAACACAGTGGCTCTGTTGTTCCGCAGAAAAAAAAAGGTTGTGGGTTAAAAATGTGAGACTTTCACTTGACGTAATGTGAGGTTGAGTATGTTTGAAGCAACATGGCATATGATGATTGACTGCATGTTATATAAGGTAGGAAAGTCCTTTGAAGTACTTGTGGTAAATACACTTTCTTAGAAATGAAGCTCTAGTGTAAATTCAGTCAGGAAGACTATACTCACTGCATGCTTGGGCCTGTAGTTGATTTCTCATACATCTGCCATTCACTCCACACTCATAATTCCCTTGCTGTCATTGTTCGGGGCTGTCAATCATGATATCAGCTGTTTGGATCAGCTGGTCTCCTCTATACAATAGCACAGCAACAATTACATCATTACCTCATCATTCTATCAGCCTCATCAGCCACCACCACCGATGTCTGGACTCCACGGGGGGATTCATCTTGCTGCTGCTTTTGGCAGACGCCCCTCGATTACAAATCTCCCTGTAGAGTCCAAGCACCAAAGACCCTGTCAAGACTTTATCATCACAATTCACCTGTTAATAATAAATAAATTATCTTTTCTTCATCTGACTTGTCTCTCTTGATTGAATTAATCTTTAAATCGAAAATAAAAATGATTCAAGGTCATTTTTAGGTCACATTTTCTAATGGAACGACCATCACAACCATGAGCACGTCTACAGATGCACACAAACACTAATCCTTTCAGCTATCAGCATGTGATCTCACACTGGTTCTGTTCCCTTTGATAGTGAAGGTCAGATTTGGTACCACACATATCTAGTGGCAAATCTGTGTTTACCGGCAACATTCCTTCACCAAAAAGCTCCACTTACGAGCCTTCGCTGCCAGTGGCCTCCGTAACGTTCGAGGCCAAAACTTGCAGATCGGAGCCACTCAGAGGAAGACATTCTGCTCACATTACTAGGTCAGAGGCATTGCTTTACTGGGCAGCCCACCTGGGACAGTGTGAGTTGGAAATACCTATTTTAAAAGGTTACACGGAGAGGACGGGGCTGTATCTATCAGGTTAAAGGTGATGAATATAAAAGTTGAATAGGTATGCATGTAAAGAGACTTGTCGTATGCGTAATGAGTTTGTGAAAAACATGCAAATAAAATGGCAAATGTTCATGAGAGCAGCATCCCCTTTTCTTCATTCCTGTGTCTTCAGCTTCTACAGAAGCGATGAGAAACGTGAGGGCGCGGTGTTGGGTTCCCTCCAGACCCATTTTGTGTCCTCGATCGGTGGCGCGAGACAAAAGGACCACAGAAACCAGAGCTCGCGGTAGTGCTGCACTTTTACCGTGAGTCAGGAGGGGCAGAAGAATGGAGTCCTTTCTCTGCCCGGCCTGCCTGGCTGTACTGTACACCTTGGAGAAGCACTCAGCACCGGGGGGAGATGGTCTGCCTTGATAATGGACACACACACACACAGACACACACACACACACACACACACACTTGCCAGAGCCTGAGAGAGGCAAGGGAGGGTTTTAGGTATTTTGTGTTGGTGTGAATTCACCCGCTCACTTAGTCACTACGGTCGCATTTGTGTGGTGGAAGCACAACCTGTGAGAGCGAGAAAAGCACCGTCCTCGTCTCATCTGACATTGGAGCCTTTTGTTGGGAAAAAAAACAAAAAAACAGACCGTTTATCACTGCTTCTTGTCGTTTTTTTTTAGTGGAAGTGGGAGTCTTGACACAATTACAGCACTCCGAGTCTCCTTTCTGTCCTCTTTTCACACACATGCATACAATGAAAGCGCTGAGATGCTTTGAGGGAGAAACTGGCACATGTATTGTGCTCTAAACCCAACAAGACAGTTCTGCAGAACATCATGATTGTCCCATGAGGACTAGTCACTCTTAACAATGGCCCTTGCATCAAAGAAGCTTGTACTACAAATCAGTCAAAACAAAAATGATAAACTGCATCAAGAGTCCTCAGCCAGGTGGGCGAAAGCCAAGTGCTCAGTCAAGAAGGAAAAGCCCTTGAGAAGCTGCCTTTGAGTGTGGACTATTAAACTAGGATTCTGCAGGAGACACCCAAAAGGGAGTTGATCGGCATCTCTCTAGGCTCAGTCTGAAGGCTTTTGTAAAACATTCCCATAGACGTTGTAGGATTGCCTGGATCAGGACATCCGTAGTGAAGTGAACCGCTTACATAATTGGGAATGTGAGGAATGCTCAAAAAACTAGATTTAAGTCTACCTGTTGAAAAAAAGATACAAGTGAAGTCCAATGGAGATATCTAAATATCTTCTGCCCACTTTTGTTTTGTTTTTAAATCACTTGCTATGTAGCTGAAAACATTGCCAAGTTCATTATTTTCACATACGTTTTGAAGTTGATTTACTTTAAAAACAAATGACTCATTTATTTGAAAATTAAAGTTCAAAATAAATCTGGCTACTGCCACAAACTTAATCAACGGTCATTTTCATCATTGATTCATTGGCATTTAAAAGTAATTTATCAAGCTAAGAAGCCTATGATGGTTCTTACTAGTCCAGTGTGATCTTTTTTACTTCTTTTTTTCTGCTTATCATTGTAAATTAAATATCTTGGGCTTTTAAATTAAGCTATTTTCTGACACTCTAAAGACTTAATGGTTAGAGCTGCAACTAACAATTATGTTCTCTAACATTTAATAGTTTTTACTCTAAAATGTCAAAAAATAGCAACAAATTATAATCACAATTTTCTCATTTCCTAAGCTGACATATTCATATAGTTTGTTTTGTGTGACCATCTGTGCAAAACCCAACGGTTTCCAGTTGACTATCATTAAAGACTCAGAAAGCTTGAGGTGGAACCATCCGTTTAATTGCTAATCATTTAATCTAGTAGTCATTTCAGCTCAACAGTTGATTTAAACAATTCCTCAAAAATATTCATCACATTAATTGTGAATCAACAATGAAATAATGATTTAAATAACGTCATTTTCACTTTATGTTAAAAGACGTAGCGTTGACGTTTATTCTTTGCACTGTCCCTCTATGAGACGCCTCATAGCCATTACATATTAGGAAACGTTGGTGATGTCATTTTTTTTTACATTGATGCCAACAAGACAAGTTGCTTTAAAATGATCTGTCTTTCGATTATGCTAAGCTAAATGCAAGTTGCTGTTGCACGTAGGAGAAGATGCCTATTGTTCCGTACATCAACACATACTTCAGCCGGTCCTTTGGGGCTCTCAGCATCAACAGCTGGTCACTGAACCCATTATGGATAAGAGTGTTAGAGTATTGTTTTATTGTGTTTACTGTTTTATCTCAGAGTGGACGATGCCCTACACACTGTAACCTGTTGATATGTTGCTAGCTGTAACGTCACAATAAAAGCAGCCTTTTAGAAAAAGCCATCGCAGTGCGGACAGAAGACTTTCACACAGCGATAAAGCCTGTTGCAGATTTCCTAAAGCTTGTGATTATCGAGCTAATTACAAACATTCCTCGGAGAACTTACAGGCTACTGCTCAGAACGTGGCAGCTTACGAGAACAGTGGGCTCCTTATACAGTACTGTGGCCAGACATATGCACACAGACAATATTCTGTTCTGTCTTCCAAGACATCCCTTAACGAACCAGGTATGGTTTGTAAAAGAAAGAATGTACTAGACGGAAACTCATTTAAGAAGTACAGAAAGCACTCTAAAGCTGCATAAAGATCCCATAGAGATCTTGATGTAAAAATACAGCTGTCTTAACCTAAATCATAGCATGAGGGTGCAAAAGAGTCCTCCTTTTCTTGAAGGTAATTTACCAGCTTAATGTTGTTGGTTTTCCTTTTTGATTAGAGGTGTAAAGAGGAACAGATATATATTTGAAAACCAATGGAAGAGTCTGAGATGTGGCCACATCAATACATAGACACACACAGCTGTGGTATGCTACCTATATGCGTTTGTCCCAGTCCCATCTTTTCATACATCATACATGGGATTGATGCACCTAATTTGGTACAATATATTATATTGAATGACGGCTAAATATTTTGTTTTAAATGTTCAGTATTACCTCTTGTTGCAGAGTGGAGACATGTGAAGTTACACACAACTTTGAGTGTCCTAATAGGATGCTGATGCTGTTAGACTCACACATCACAGCCATTAGTTTGGGACAATAAAGACCATTTTAAAAGGACACTACTATCATCAAATAAAACCCTGATTTGTGTCACAGGTTTGCAATGAGATAGCACTTATTTCAGTGGAAGTATATTGCTCTTGACAGTATTTCTTACTAATCATCCCAAAAATACACAGAAGAATCATCACTGTGGCAAATAAACTTGCAGGATTTCTGTGCTGCAGTTCTCAGGATAAAAACATTGATGACGACGCAAAATATAACCATTCAGCTACAGTACAGGGCTGAGAAATAAAAATGATTATGATAGAAAAATGTAACCGCTGTAAACACATTCCCGTCTCCATCTAATTTGACAACAGGACGATCAGATTACCCATCGCCCAGACATTAGCAGTTTGTGGTAAAATAATACATTTTAAAAAATGCTACATAACCCAAAACACTGACTGCTTACCATTCACAGGCGACAGACATTGTGAACTAATTCCCGAGCGACCGGTTGGCAGACTCTGAAAATGACAGGGTAACATCAGTGCAAACCTAAGATGGATGTAATGGTAGAATCCTGACCAGCGTCTTTCATCTACTGTACACTTTGGTGTTCGTGTCATCAAACAGCTCAGCAGTAGAAAGAAAAATCTGACCTTCGTTTTGAAGAGCCACTAAACTGTTTCAGCTGCCATCTGCTGGAGTGGGAGTCCCCTCATAATTACATGGAGGCCTGGAGAGTTTATTACCACCTGACGGAGGCCAGGTGAGGTGCAAAGAGTTCGAGAATGCTGCCTTTAACACTGATAATTGCACCTACACTAAAATCACATTCATTCATCATATTTATGACATCAAACATTAAGCTTCAAGCGAAAAGACTGAAGAGCTATTTTACAAAGTAAGTTTCATATACATTACAAGTGTGGCTATTGTTTAAGGTCTTAATCTTGGAACTAAATTGATCACAAGTTAAGATTTGTCAGGATTTCGGCGGCATACCACCTCTGCTAAACAAATTCCAAGGGGACTCTCAGGGCTCTGGGTATTTCACTTGCATTTGCCCCTAAAAATAAAACTGTTTGTCTAAGTGAAGATTACAACCAAACGCAATCTTTGTTTTCCTCCCCTCACTGGTAATTGTTCAAAAACTACAAGTCCCACAATTTCACAGGAGGGTTTTCTGCACTTGGATGTTCTTCTATGTTTGACATTTGACGGTTATGTGGGACTTTTTAACAAGTTCCTAACGTTATGACGATTTGTACCTTTAAAGAATGTGGAGGTAATAGGAGTAAAAATGGCTCACACTAAAATTGCCAATTTGTATTTTTAATTGTTTGCATAATATTTCTGCCTTCACTCCAACGAACGTAGCTCCTTTATTTGTTATTTTTATCCCTAAAGCTCCTGTAATTACATCGTTTAACATTTAAAGCGCTCACTTACCAACCATGTATTTATGCTGTTATCTACATTGCAATTTAGGAATTAAAGAGTTTTAGGATGCTGTCCACAAAAAGGCACAGAATTGCTCTAATTTTTCCATCACCTCAAAGCATGCGTGCGTTCTTTACTTTACGACCGTGACCAAAGAGTACATAGCGCGCTTAAATGTGCGGGCCAGTCAGCATCCCCACTAATGAAGCCATTTAAAGCACACTGCCTGATGAGGGTTAAGCCTGGTGTAACCATCACGTCTGTAAACTTGTCAAGAGATATTAGACTCAAATGTGTCCCCGGTCTTAACGAGGCCAAGGAATTAGATCTAATCTACCACAGGGATCTTGGTTTGTGATTATCAATGTGGAAACGATCCATTTAAACGTAGCTGGTCTGTTCGTGTGAGGACGGGGTTCATCCACAGCTGAGTCGGGCCATGCTGAGGGGAGTGGGTGGTTTCAGTGAACCACAAATGAGCTTGATCGGGTTTGTAAGAGCTAAAGACAAAACAGCTGTCTGTCAGAAGTGTGTGGTCCCGGCCGCCAGAGATATGCGAGAGACAGTAGGCAGACTAACTAAACATGCTGACTAAACTATTAGTTAACTGAATGTAAAGTCCTGTTTTACTTTGTGTTTGCACATTTATTGTTGCATAGGACATTTTGCATTCCAAATTGGGATAAAATGTGAAGTGTCTCATTTCATTCTTGACCTTGGAATATGTAAAGTAGTTTGTATAGGATAGTAGTTTGACAAAATAATCTTAACTCAAGGTCCGCTTACTAACTTTTGTTGGAGTTTTCATCCGCAGTCCTTATCCTTGTATGGAGTTTGCTTTTAAAGTCCTTTCTGATTTCCTTGAATCAAAGAGACGAGGTTACAGAAGTTGCGCTTTTGAGTAAAGTTTTTTAGTAAGTATTTTCGTTGTTCTACTTATTTAATTTGTATACCAAGCCAAACTATCACCAGCAGGTCATCACACAAACACAAATCAATTGCATCTTCAGAAAAATGGGGATTCTCGGTTTGCTTACTAACGATGACCGACAATAAAAACCTGCAAGGTGAGAGGTGTCACAGGCCCTTTTTCACAATCTTCTCTAACCTCTGTGTACTTTGTGAAAACAGCAAGTCTCCCTGATAAGTAAAGGTTCTTTGAGTCATGATTCTTTTTATTTGTATTATAAGAAGCTACAAAAAAAAACTAAAAACGAAGCATTTATTCTCCTTTTACACCCCTGGAAAGAGTTAAAGAGATATTCCCTTGTTTGACAAGTTTCTGTTTGCACACGACACCACTGTGCGTCAGTCAACACTGCCCTCTGAGCAGGGTCACCACGCTACATCAGCTCCAACTTATCTCCACTTCCACTGACATGCTCTGTTGTCGTCTTTCTGCGTGCTTCACCGGACAGAGACAATGCCCCTCCAGTGGATGACTGCATTTTTTAAATTTTTTTTATCTTAACACAGATTAGGAATTGATCAGATGCCATTGCTGTCATTAAATGCCATGAGCTTTTTAGTGGAACCCAATATGTGAATTAGTATATTCAAAAAGAAGAAAAAGAGGAAAAAGGGTTGACAATGGAAATAATTAGTGGAGAAAAGAAGGGTGGATGCTATGCAGCTGGAAGAAAAGGAGAAGGAGGGATAGTTGGATGAAGTAGCAATAAGAGACAGGGAGGCGGAAAGGTAGGAAAGGGAATGAAGGAGGATACAAAGCAGGGAAACCAAGGAAATAGTGGTTAAGAAAGGAGAAAGCAGGGATGGAATGCAGCAACAGAAAATGATGTCTATACCAAAATATACATCTAATATAACATGTTTATAACTGTCAAAATTTCACACAAAAAGTAAAGTTTAAGATGTTAAGTTAAAACATCAATAATATATGTTTCCCTTATTGTACTACAAGTGGGTCATTGCATGCAATCAGCTCTCACTATTAAGCAGTACTGTATAGTGTTTGCACATAAATGTAGTGACTGATAAGTTGAAAGGGTTCACCAAACATTAGTTATGCCACATTTTAAACATTTTAATAATATCAGAGAAGACAGCTATTAAAGACGACTTCATTTTTTGAGTATTGCGGACAGCAATATTTATATTTTACTGTGAGCCATAAAATCTGTGCAAGTGCATGTGTGCGTACGTGCATGTGATGTGTGTGTGTGTGTGTGTGTGTGTGTGTGTGTGTGTGTGCGTGTGTGTGATGTGTGTGTGTGTGTCTGTGCTTGTTTGAGCCCCAGCATGCGTGTACATAACAGCATCTGTGTTCTACTCTCTGCCATTCACATTAGACTGAGTAAAATGGAAGTGCTGCTGCTGCCAGGCCAACTCTCTGGACGAGCCTGAGGAAACCCCTCTCTCAGGCGGCTACTGGACAGCCTGGATGCAATTAAAGTCCAATATGAGAGAGAGAGAGAGAGAGAGAGAGAGAGAGAGAGAGAGAGAGAGAGAGAGAGAGAGGCAGACAAGTCAGACGTGCCCAGTATAAGCAGGCTGCGGCTGCAGTGGCCAGATGTGATCCTGCTCGGCATGCTCCGGGTCTGGCATAAACCACTTGGCTATTAATGGGGGTGAATGCCACAGCTCCAGGGTGTTCCAGGTGGTAAATGGGTGCTAAGAAATCACAGAGACCACATGCTCCCAAAACACAAAGGTTAACGCGATTGGTTTTATATGTCTAAATACAAAAATACATACACTGGGGCGGAACTTGGGTCTAAACATATAGCTTGTGAATAAATAGCAGCAAATGTTTCAAACCTGTGCAAATACTAAGGGTGGGTAATTAAACTCGTTCGGAATAGACTAAATGTGGCCAAAGCATAGAGTAACAGACTGGCTAAGAATGTCTGGCCAGGTTTGTAATCTTGTGTATTTATTCTGTGATCAGATATTTATTGATTTAAATCATAAATTTTTGGACTGAATTATGTTTTGGTTACGTTGCTGTATAGCTTCTTGTGTCTGGAGCCCAAAAACCTGTCTAATAAAAGATCAGACCGATTTTTCACTTATTTTTGGATTTTCTGATTGGACGTTAATGAAGCATTATTTTTTTTAATCACATTCTAATCTTTTCACACTCCATTTGTATTATTTGACTACTTGCATTGCTAGTTGATGTATTCAGTTTCATGTTTTACTTGTCAGATCAATTCACATTGAACTCCAGCACAATGTCATCCAATGTGCTTTCTGAGTTTGAATCCAAAGCCCTGCATCGTATAGGAAAGTAGAGGAAATGAGGTAGTTTTTGTTTGTCTGAAAAACAACACTCCTTGTAGCTAGATTGAGGCCTTTGTTTCAAGCTACACTCACACAGGGCACTCATTTTGACAAAATAAATAAGCAAACACCTAATTGCCACTTGTGCATGTCGTATCAGAGGATCAGATCAAGGCTAGACTTCACTATAAGTGGTTTACATCGCTTCATTGCGCAGACTCAAAGGTCAGTGAGGTGATTACGGTCTGCTTTCCTTGACCAGGAAGTCCCAAAACACCCAGGTTTACCATTAAATTGGAGATTAACTACGAGATCAACACGATTAGCTACTGTGGTAACAAGTAAATCAGATTTGGTCCCTGGAGCATTATTCTAAACAAAGGATCATTTTAAAACAGCAAATATTCATCCTGTAAACAAGGACCTTATGTCTCATACGGAAGGAAAAGGAGTGCCTTCTGGGCAGATTTTCATTCTTCCTTTGTTGGCATTTCAACCCTGTTATATAAAGCGATCATCTGTTATTTAGGGCTTGACATGCATTTCCTACATATAACTATGCCACTAATTCAAAAGAAGAACGGTTTAGCAATACAGCTACATGAAATATTATGTTAAGTTCAGAACAGCTTTCTTTTAAAAATGAAATTGGTGTCACGTGTACGTTTCATTAATACGGTTGTATTTTAATTAAGGCTTTTTTTATTTATTAAAATAATATATTCTCACTGCATCTCATGCCTCTTATTTTACTGCAACAGGGTCTGACAGTCTGCCCCGCTCAGTCCTGGTTCTCCCGTGCCTTCCTTCACCCGGTGGATTTACTATCAACAGTACGACATAATATTCATAATGGCTGGTTATTACAGTATTTCTTGGCATATCATGTTGCAGCCAGTGCTGGTGTTCTTTTCTATAAGAGTCTCTATAAATGTGGCCAAAGCATAGAGTTACAAATTGGCCAAGAATGTCTGGCCAGGTTTGTAATCTTGTGTATTTATTCTGTGATCAGATATTTATTGATTTAAATCATACATTTTTAGACTGAATTATGTTTTGGTTCATTTCTGTTTGGCTTCTTGTTTCTGGAGCCCAAAAACCTGTCTAATAAAGGATCAGACAGATTTTCGCTTATTTTTGGATTTTCTGATTGGAGATTAATGAAGCATTTCTAGAGTGTGTGTGTGTGTGTGTGTGTGTGTGTGTGTGTGTGTGTGTGTGTGTGTGTGTGTGTGTGTGTGTGTGTCATATTTTGGATCGGGTCTCGTTATGCTTGGGTCTTTTCATATTGAGTCTCACTGTCCTTGTGTTGTGCAGGTCAGTTTGAATAGGTTTCACATGGGTCCAGTTTTGATCAGGTTCAAAATTTTGCAACAAGCACAATCCACATCTGCTTGACATAAAAGATGTTGGTTTATCTTAATAAAGAGAAAACACAGCATTTTTAAGATAATGCTCTCAAGGCTCATTCTTCCTGAAGCTTTATATGGCTTATATTTCATAAAAAAATGCAAGACTTTCATCTGACTTTAGCAGAGGCAACTATTTCAGGCGAGGTGGAGCACCTCACTACCATAAACCGCTGCATTTGGAGGGACAAGCCATTTTGCTACAGTATGTTGGGTGATGAAGTCTCTCAAGTGAGACTTCATGCATTAACTTGTTACTGTTCTTTTGAAGGTGACAGTAGCTAAACACATTGTAAAAAGTCACATAGCTCTAAACACCAGCCTTTAAGGAAAAAGAGAATTGATGCTGTTATTCAGCCACTTTCTCCAGTTTGTCAGATTGAGACAAAAATTTCACATGTGTTTCAACAACATCCTTTGTGTGTCGTGTCTGAAAGAGGACCTTCGGGACTCTATGTGGTAACAAAACCAACCTCAATGCCAAGAATTCCCATACAACACATGAAAACTCACAAATGTCAGCATACGGACAAATCAGGCCACTAATCGTCCTTTGTCACCCGGCGACATTCCTGATGTTCACCCCTGGCAACCAGGACTTAGGGAAGCGCAGAGATTTTGTTTGACAGCCGTGTCACTGAGCTTAGTGCTTCTCAAGGCGGGGTTGACCGCCTCTCAAGGGGGACCCCTATGGACTGTGTTTGGGGGAGAGGGGGAGGCTGGGGTGAGCTGATATCACAATACAATTTAGTCTAGCCAAGGACTCAAAAATGGTCTTTCTGGAAGACATCTAAACAAGAAATTTGATAAATGAGCCAGCCTTTTTATCCACTTCGATCCAATGTTGACAGCATTGACAGCATAATGCCACAACGCTTAAACCAAGTCCATTCTTCACTCAGTCAACAACCGAAGGTCAATCAAAGGGGTCATATGATGATTGATTGAGATTTAGGTTTCCTTATTTAATGCATTTTTTATTTTATTTAAGTTTAATTTAATTTAATTTAATATAATTTAATTTAAGTTTAAATTAAGTTTAAATTAAAGTTATACAGTTATACATTTTTTATTCAAAGTATAAATTTCACATGCAAATCACAGTACAATAACCTTACTGTTACGCTTTTTGAGGATGCCATTTACAATTGCCAACCAGCTGCGATGTGGTGAATTTGTTTCCAAAATGAATGGTGTACAATGAAAATGTAAAACGGAGCTTAGCTCAAATACTGATATATACAAGAATGTAAACTCCAGCAATAGAACCTATAAAGCTGTTCAAAGTGAAATGTCAACCTTTCCACCGTGACTAAATATGTAAAACATCTTGTCAGCATGTTTTCCTGAAAACCTAAGCAGCTGTGCTGAAAACCCCTCTGAACCAACAACTCAGCAGAAACTAAACTGAGGTCTTTGATGCCATTTTTATGTAGTTGGTACTGTAATTGCCCATTTTCAGAATAAAGCGGTTTTGATCCCTTGATTAGAGACGGGGCCAGTTGGAAAGGCTCTAAAATGAGCACAGAGGTTCCTGACCCAAAATAGCCAAGTCTAAGTCGAGCTACACTCTGGCCAGCAGAGGGCTGTTTCATGTTATACCTCCTTTTGCTATTCCTGTCACTTCTCCACGGGGTTTTGATAAACACTTCCATTCCACAATCCCAAAGACATAGTTAAGAGACCGCGATTATAGCTCTGGGAGTGTCGTGAAAATATCTCCATTTGGGAGGGAGGGGCGTCCTGACAGCCACAGTTCCTCTCCCCCGTTTCTATTTAGCATGTTTCTAACAACTTTCCTCTCTCGGGCTTGTTGACCTGTAAGGTGAACTGCTTCTGCACGTGCCGAGAGTTTCCCTTCGACTAAAAGTAGGCCCACTCAGACAGCCTGGCTCCCCGTCTATGACTCGGCTTCATCATTTTAAAAGCAAAGCAGCTATATTTATGTTTCTAAATGAATGCGACTCTTATGCACGCTCTCTAACATTCCCTCTTATACGTTTGCATGACACTGTATGTCAGATTTATAGTTGTGTGAACAACGCACACAGCAAATGGCATTAAAAAACATTATCGTTACTTTGGCATACATACAATAAAGCATTATACACAATGTACGACCTGCACTGCAATTCTATGTTGATTCTTGACACATTAAAACTCACATTGAGAACACCAAACCAACATTACCAGGGGACAAATTGTGAGAAGAAATATGACCAAAACCCTGGCTGCAGTTCCCAGGTCCAAGTCTGCAGCTGCGGTTGCCAGGTTCTGGAGGACAAACAATGGGAAGCAGCTGAGAAGCGAATGTGGTCGGCGGCAGAGAAGCCGCCCCTGCCCTTTAATGTGGCTTCTAGCTGTCTCATTGGCCGCCAGCTCCTTGCTGATTTACGCCACAGCAGCAATTCACAACCCAAACAAACCCCAGACAACTAATTATGTCAGGTTGACTCTGTCAGCTTATCATGGAAGCAAAACAGAAAAGAAAATGTTGACCACAAAGGCCGACATCTCTGGAGTGTAACTCCAGACAATATGATGATGGAGCCTCTGGGCTGTCTGTTGTGGCCTGCTTGTGGATCCACTGTACTTCAGTGCCCAGGGAGGTCTGGAGAGAGAAGGAATGCCAGCAGAATAACTCATATCCCAACTCTAAGAGGTATGTGGTATTCCAGATCTACATGCATATTTGTTCACAAATAACCAGGGCTGTGTTTGAAATCGCATGCTAATATACGGCACACTACAAACTCAGTATCAGTATGTATCGCATACTGTCTTCTAAATTTAAACGGTTACTTTTTA
Organism: Cebidichthys violaceus; assembly: GCF_023349555.1. Taxonomy (NCBI): domain Eukaryota; kingdom Metazoa; phylum Chordata; class Actinopteri; order Perciformes; family Stichaeidae; genus Cebidichthys; species Cebidichthys violaceus. The sequence goes on along the minus strand of NW_027176307.1, from coordinate 1,161,663 downwards.
TTTGCATGAAAACATAATAAAAACTTTTTGACAGCTTTTAGCCTGGCTCAATGTCTCACAAGACTGACGGCTGTTTTCAAGGCACTAAAACGCAATGCATTGTGGACCAATTGAGCATTAATGAGTAATCTACAAACTATGCAGGGTAAACCCACTGCATACTTAATTTTACGAGTTCGAGAGAAGTTCCCTTGGAGCGCCATTCGCTAAACGGGGAGCAGGGAGTACAGTTTCTGTGGAGTTTAGTGCAGCTCGTCTTCTGGCATACTTCTTCTCTATACTTGTCTGAAAAACACAACAAGTCTGGTGTGCATAACACTACGTTTGATGAAATGTTTGGATTATGTTACCAGGATAATATATTCAAAAATAAAGGGATTGTATTTCCTTTGTTGTAGGGTTCAAGATGAACCCTTTACAAATATCAGTATATATATATATATATATATATATATATATATATATATATATATATATATATATATATATCACCAAAACAAAGCTACAGTCAGATTAAAAACACACCACTTACAGAAACCTCATTACCACAGTCTAGACACGTTGCAAATACAAGTAAGTGGCTTGAAATCTATATTTCATACGTGCATTAATCCAGTCATTTTTCACCAAAATGCTGCACTGACTACAAAAGGAATGTAGTCTGTGGATTGGCCAAGAAAATATACACCAGTAGTCAAATCAAGCCAAGCAAGAACTGTACTTAATGTAGCATAAGTAGTACGTTTGCATTTACATTCAATGTACATCAAAGAAATGCTGCAACTTTTATTGTTCAAGTTATCTCATGGCTTTGCTCTACAAATTTGGATCTCCGTAGTCTCTAAATGGTGTTTTCAGCAGTTATGAATAAGCAAATTATAGGTTATCAAATGTAATATTGCTGCCTCGCCCCTGGGTGATAAGTTAGTCAAAATCTGATATGCTAAATAGACTAAACCTCTTTAAAAAAAATAATTATATTCTTGTTAAGTTATTGAATCTCAGTAGGCACCTGACTGACCCTTCAAGTTCAATATCACACATACTAGCCTATAGCTATTTCATATCCACTTTCGGTATTTAATAGGTTGACCTCTCACAATAAAGAAAACTTATTTCTATCCTTTTTCGAGCCATTAAGTAACTATTCCACCCAAACAACGTGAGGTTCTTTGACTCTGCTCTCTGAGGTTTAGGCTAACTCAACCAGGCTATTCCTCCTCTAAGAAACACGCTTTTCAGAAAGTGTCCAGTCTGCTAAAACCCCCCAGCCTGGTGTGCAAGAAGCCTGCTGTGTATTCTCGTGTCTGGCTCCATGTCCTCCTTGCATCAGTTTGGCCCTCGATCAATCCACCTCTCACCTGTTATAAAGGCTCTTTCTGCTGAATACTTTCCTTTACACTCCTGGCCCCGAGCTTTACAAGTTTCCCAGTCTTTATGGCACCGCTGAGGCATTTTTGGAGCCTCCTAATATTTTCCTCTTAAAATGGTCTAAATGAGAATAAAAAAAAGTATCAGGGAAGATTTTGAACAGATCTGAAGATAATATTTTTTTCTACATATTTTTTTATTTAATTTCATATTTCTATATTTTTATGTAAGGTCATGTTTATCATTATAGCTTCAAAATACACAAGACTATTTCATATCTTTACTGGATAATGTTCAACTCAACATGTTTTTTTCCCCAAATGAAATCGGAAACACAGCTCCAGCACTGCAGCTCACTGATACTCAACTACAAAGGGCACACAAGGCATTTAATATGTTGCAGATCTCCATCCTTTCTCCTATCTGGAAAGGATGGGAAACTTGGCTCCTAATGGAACTTTGAGTATTTCCTTTTGTCTTTGCTCCCTTGGAGGCAGAAATAAGGATATCTTCTCTCCTCAGTTTGTCTGGAAACCAGACTGGACAAATGGTCCAAGGTGGTCCTTTATCATATAAAACATACAGTACATACTTCTTCTTTTTTTTACAATTTTTATTTTATTTAGGACAGGAAGAAAAATAAGACAGCAAAGTAGTGTAATAACCAGTGATAAACAATCACTCATCATTGTGACTTCTGACAGAGTGAGAGAGAACTAAACAGTGAGGGCTTCAATTCAAAGAGAGGTTTGCGTCACTGGATAGGTATTAGATGACAAGAAATTCACTGAACTCAAACAGTGGGTTTTGTTTTTGAAAAACAATCTGATCACAAGCATAAACATCTGTGCAAAAAACAAACCGGTGTTTCTGTCTGTATGCAGTATGGTGATGGTTAAAAAGCTTGACGTATTTAATGATTCATAACGGCCTTAATGTGGCTTCTAGGGGGTGCTACTGAGCATACTTCAGCTTATTCTGACAATGGTTTTGTTTAATCACAAAAAATTCGGCCGTAGTTTCCAGCCTTAAATACCAGCTGAAAAGGGAAATTTCCAAGGAAAATCCTGACACAGTGAACTTTAAAATGCACATGCCTTAATCATGCGCGTCGGCCAAAACAGAAGTTTTAACAGGACAGATTGAGGAAAAGCTGTTTAATTAAACAAATGCAAACTAAGGAGTTGTCTGGGTAAATATATTTCATCTTTGTTAGGACTCTGGCAAACAGAAGCACAGACCATAAACATTACTTTCAGAAACTTGAGAAGAGGCCATGTTGGTTTCTTCAAGTTCCTAAACAACTGACACAAACACTATTTTTCAAAGTCTTCTGTTTAGGCTAGATACTTCGACTGTCTTTACAATCTAGCGGACATGAAAAAGAGATGCTTGCAATGTTTCGGTGCATTTTTGGTTGACGTCCATGTCGAGGCTGAAAATAAACTGGGGTCTTGTGTTTGTGTGCATTTTACAGTCCTTTTAGCAGCCTCACTGTGCTGAGACGAAAACACGGTGGTTGATGACAATAACAATGACAGTGAAACGGTAAAATGGGTTTCTATGTCAATTGGACAAAACGAATGCAATAACGCAGGGAGTTTAACCTAATGCCACGTTGCACAGAACTCTTTTTTTCAGTTATTCCATGAGTAATTCAAAGTGCATCTCTGTGTTTATGCATGCAGGGAAATTGACTTGTAAATAGATGCAAAGTTCAGCATGGCTGTTTGTGTTTGTGACCTTGCCAAATTTGCAAGACCATTTTGATATATCTCCTTTTGAAAATACAGTCACACACACACACACACACACACACACACACAAATTCCTGCAGGAACTAAGTCACGGAATAGCCGGCTGCCCATTCAGGTGCAATGTCTCTCTAAAAATACCAGCCTGCTTTGTAAACAACTGACTGTCCTATTACAAGTTGAAGAGTCCTCGGTTCTAAATCTGGGTAAGGCCGTGAATCCCTACATACAGTAAAGCTGTGGACACGGTGTAAATCATTCGCTCCTCTTTGCTCTGCGGCCTCCTCCTCTGAATGGGGCTCAGTGTTCCAGTCACACCTGCTCACCTTTCCCGGCCCGAAGCCCTGGGACATGGGTGAGCTGAGGCTGGGACGAGAGGTGAAGAGGGGAGGCCTCGGACAGCATGGGAAGGGGCAATGACCCTGCATATACCAAGAAGTCATGGTCGTGACTCCGGCGCCGTACTGTGTGAACCGCTGGTTGTGGTTGTAAGGTCATGTGCGAGGGCGTTTTTTAACGTGCTTCGGAAAGATTCATGACTGGGGGATTTCAGAGCAGAGAATACTGGCGCACTTCGAACAGAACAAGTCACGCAGCATGCAGTTTGCAAAGGCTTGAATAAATAAACAATATATTGTCATGTAGCTTCGCAGAGTGCCTTTCGCAAATACACTGCCATGTGACTGGGATGTCACTTATTCTGACTTCCAAAGTAAGGGGGGATAAATAGCGCCTCGTGTGCTCAAAACCACTAACAATCTCTCTTACTGTGCAGCTATATGTATACACAACGTGCTGTATTAGCCACAGCGCATCTAACATTAGCATGCAATGATCTTTACAATATCAAGCATAGAATTATCTTGTAAATTTTGTCCCGCTGTTTCGACATTTTAGCCACAAAGATTTTAATCCATAGTTCGTGTGTGCAAAATCATAACAATATATTGTAAATTTCTTGTGGCATGCCCCGACTGGGAGAGCATGGATCTACGTTAGGAAGCACTGATGATTGGCTTATCTAATGCCAACCAGACTGAGCGAGCGGTAGGCAGACTCCTGCTTTTCATTAGCACCAGCTTGTCTAACTGGCAAGTGCAGCCAGTTAGACTTTCCAGATTTGCCTGTCCTTGCATGATCCTCAGCTCTGCTCTGAGATCTCACCTCAGGGCTGGAAACCGAGACTGGGGAACACACTCAGCAAGGGAGTCCGCTCAGCCAGCCTTACAAAGAGGTATGTTCACGGGAAGCTGGACAGACAGAGAGGGCTGCTCTGCTGAGGGTATGCCACGTTAACACACACACACACCTCTGCAGTCAATGACGCTGCCTGAAAAGATGCCAGTCTTGTTGTTTTTTTTCCTCACTCAGCAAGCATTTCAATGCCCCTGCTGTTACTGTGGCTTGTTGTGCTTTCAAGTGTTGGGGAAAGAATAAGTTCATAATCGAGAGAAGACATAGGAGGACTTTTGCCTGTCCCTATAACCCTGACACACTTCGGATTCAGTTACAATGCTGACAAAACCCGGCAGCTTTATTCCCAACAAAAGAATAAAACTGATTAAATATCTTATAAGCTGAAGTTTGGGTGGCCTGGATGCAAGAAAAGACCTCATCTCCCTGAACTCTGTTAGAACTAAATGTTCAGCTCTCAGAGCCGAGGTGATTGATTGCAGCTCGAGTCGGATCACCGCCTGTGGCTTCGCAGCTCACCAAATCAAAACACTCAACAACATCGTGAAAGCACAATCGAACGTACATTCAGACCTTTATCCTCCCGACAGCAGTGTTTGGGATTTCAGTCTGACAGCTATCTGAAAAATTCGGGAAAGGAATGCATCACCAACACAAAGACACCAGCTGTTGGCAGAGCTGCTGCGACACTAAAATGTAATTAATGCAGATTGAATTAATGTAAAGCACACATTTGTAAAACACATTTTGAAATTGAATGAATTAACTTGAACCAAAAAACTAAACATTAGATAAATTCACGACTGAATGAATAACCTACTAAAGATGACCTATAACTTGTAAACTAAATGTTAAAAACTACAAAGAAATCCCAAAGCAATGTTTAAAAGATAAACACTCAATCAGAACACATTATATGCAAAGCAGCAAAGATAATCGACATTTGGATAATATCTGTACTTGGAGTGTTCTCTTGAATCTGAATGAACAACAAACGGATCTGCCAGGAAGTGACGAACACTGGCTCAACTATGAAGCTGCATACTTTTCATGTTCGTCCAAATCATCAAGATCACAATCTGTATATAAATGCCATATGGCCAACTTCTCGCAAGGAAATACACGCATTTGATTGTCAAAACTGTCCCATATTTAAGATCTTGGCCTGAGCCGGATTGTCGTCGTCACCGCTGAAGCAGGCCAGTTCAAAATGTAATTGTTAGTGGGCAGAGGAAGAGAACATTGAGAGATGTTGGTCTTTGGGCCAATCAGAGAGCATAAAGTGATTGCATCACTTCCACAGAAGCTATAAAACCGTGTTCGTGTTTATGGTGAAAACATGACGCCAGGTCTGTCAGGACACTATATATATCTAATAGTTTTGAGAAAAAGGATAGCACACAAACAAAAGCAAGAGATTTGTGAAATTGCAGTTTTTCAATACAAAGTTTGGAATGCTCGAGGAAGACTGATGCCCCCAAACTGGTTAGTTGATAAAAAGTCAGAATACAAGCCTGTATACATAATAATGTAAGCGGAGATATTAAACAACTCCCAGACAGGCATTACGGTAAAAAAAAACATATGATTACAAAAATCTTGATATTGGGTTTCGAAGGCCATTAACAACTGGCGAAAACTAAAGGTTACACTTTTTTAGAAAACTATGACCCAATTTGCAGTTAAAATCTATTTACTTTCGGATTCTGGGTCAATTTGGGATAAGTTCAGAAACTACGCAACATGTTTTGACCAAGACCAAGCGTTTTGAATTTACGACAGCTCTGATTTTATTTGGTCCTATGACTGGATTCCTCAGCGTAATAACACTGGAAGAGACTCACGGGCACGGTAGAGTTTAGAGCCATCTGATGGAAGAAACATGACTTCTCAGAAAGGGAGCTGGGATATTTGAAATGTGTGGCCATAGGACTCATGTGTGTTTATGTTGAGGAGCATTGAGGATTTCATTAAAAGAAAAACTGGACTGAAACAGGAAGTTTAAGTGGGGAATAATACTTCTCAAATCTATTGCTTGTTTATTAGATGCAGATTTAGTTTTCTTTTAGCATGGTATTTTAGATTAGCATAATGGACTAATCTGAGCTTTCTGCTCTAACTGACCTCAGGTGATCACAGGAATACCTTGGCACATACACTGAGCAGATTTCACCTCATGTGACTCCAGGTTTGGCCTCAGCTCATTGTGTTATGCTAAGCTTTCCGAGCATGAGGAACCTCTGGTTATCAGATGTCAACATCTGTTTCTGTAAAACCTTTCAGGTTTTTAGGTTATCGCCTATAGTTGGTTTTTATTCATAGATACCTTAAATGACAACACAACACAGTATGACTGTTTAATTAGGCCATGTTATTTACCTTATTTATGTGCAAACCTAATAATTCAGCTCTGTGAGAGTCTCTTGTGTTTTGCTGTCATCATATGGTGCATGTATGAGGAATGTATTAATGGAAAAGATGTAAATATGCTGAAAAAATAAAACACTCAACAGAATACAGTTCATTCAGGTAACTCAGGCAAAGGCTCCACTGAAGCAACAAACACTAGAAGACACTTTTAAAAGGAATGGAGAATTTCCCTCGAGACAACAAAAATACCAAAAAGATTACAGAAAGGGTTCTATACTTTGTTATTTTGTAAAGAAACAAACAATATAAATATAAATTAAGGAACGAGCTTGGATGCAGGAACTTTTTTCTTATGCAATACAAAGACAGCCAATTGTCCAGCATACAATGGATTCATTTTAATAACTTTAATGTACTTGAAGTGTGCACTGTGCAGCTGTTTTATAAGTACAAGTATTGAATCGGGACTCGGTATCGGCAGATACCCAATTAAGGACTCGGATCGGGGACTCAAACATTTCAGTCCCCGAACATCCCTGCTCCAAAGCAGCGTTTCCATAATCAGAGCACCAGAGGAACATAATGCTGTTGAAGCTTCCTGATCTTAAAGCCATCCACATGGAGGGAACAGAATGCCATTCAGGCTGCTAACTTGATCCTCACCCTAGTTGTGAAAAAAAAATGTAAATCAATTGGAAAAAGTGAGAGCATAAAACAAAAACAGATTAACACGTCAAACTTGTCACTTGACCTCAGTCCAGCTGTGGCACTTCATAAAGTGGCTGTTTCCTTCCTCACAGCGTTTCTGTGCCAGACACGGATGTTGTTGTCATCCAATCCCCACTTCCATTTAGGACTACACAAACCAAACGGCCATTACCACACAATGTCTCCATTAAATAATACTCTGCTCAGATTCCTGATGTGCCTCAGTGGGGTGATCATGCCACGAACTACGCAGCACATAACCACTCGGGTCATAATTTCAAACGCAAATGTTTGAAAAAGGGCTCTCAGTGATCCATGATGGTCCCCAGTGTCATGGCTGCCTGTGACACAGACCAATTGTGTTCATAAAAGACCACACAAACAGCAAGGGATCCATTCAAATCTTCAGGGGGATGCCAAATTCATAGTGAAAGCAGATGGATTCTGATATCATGTTGAAAACAATTACTGCATCACCTCATAAATAGCTACGTCAAAAACAGTGCATTCACAGAATATAGATATTCAGGGTTTTGGTATTTTTTGCAATATTTCCCAACCCCAGTCAGACGAACATAATGCCTTTTTTATGTCTTTGTTTGCAACTAAAAGACATACTGAATTATTAGATTAGTGCCACCCACTGAAAATCTGTTCTCTCACAACAGTTGATTTGTGTTCACTTTATTGACTCGACAGTTTTCCACCACTAAGAGTGATTGACTGAGCTGTTGACTCAAGCACTTATGCAGAATCACAGCTAAATGGTAAATGAAAATGGATGAATTTGGATCAAGTAGCAAAGTAGAAAGAAACCTTAGTCAAAGATAAAGTGAGGACTCTACTATCATACGGCTAAAAAAGAGAACATGATATTATACAATGTAGAATATGTTTTTCAAGCAATTTGGACACATCATCACTACCAGTGACTCAACAATTACTTCACCACGTACGAGTGGATTATTGATTCTTCATTTTCTTGGTACAAAAAGAACCAAATGTACCAAAACATTCAGGGAAATTCCAATTCTCCTTGTTTACCTGCAAGATTTTTCAGCCTAAACAGACTGATTTTCAGGCCCAAAATACAAAATATATTCCTATTGGATTGCTAGTTTACTTTTCTTCATTGTAAAATCATGAATCATTAAGCAATTAATCCTTTGTACACAGGTTAACCTCTTACAAAAACATACAGAATGTGGGTGTCTCTAAAATATATGTGAGCATATTGTAAATTTCTCAGTTGGTTCAAAACCCATCTGAGCCAAATGAGGGCTCTGCTGCCTTTGATTAAACATCATAACCAACACTTTGATGGTGTGCAGAGTTACTGTGAGGAGTGGCGAATAACAGGGCTTGCTGTCTATATGGGTCACTGTGGGGTTCGAATGTGGCTGAGAGAATGTGAGGGAATGAGTAGAAGCAGAGGGCTGCCTGACGTCCCCTCAGCCAAACCACAGCTGGCCAGATTACAAGAGTCTGGATTAGAGGCCAGGGGTTGGGGTTGGGGTAGGGATGTGGATCCCATTGATGTAGGAACTCAAAAACACACACAAACACACACACACACACACACACACACACACGGAGGCCACACATTATTAAAGCATCAATGTCCCCATCAAGACACGCACTAGCAAAACTGCAAAGGCGTTCACATTGTGTTTAGCTACGAACCAAGCTGTTCATTTTAAGCAACACTTTTTTCTTTGAATTGTGTTTTATGAGGCCATTTTGTTGGGATATCATCCATAAAGGTGAATGATGTGATTTTGAGCAGGTGTGTTTCCCCATTTCCTCTTAATCACAACAGACCTCACGAGCCAGAAAATATGAAACCTTAGCCCATCTACATTATTGTGTACAAAACAAACAAACACAAAATGCTAATTTTTATCTTTGCATTGGGTTTATCAATGTTTCTAGACACATAATAGTTCATCATAAAGCAGAGCACACTGAGCCATTGGCCACTGCTGGCAGGGCATGAAAGCTGCATTACGCAATACAATATGAGCTTTACAATTCTCTTTTGCATCTTGAACAAAACTAAATAACTTCATCAAAATAATAACTTCTTTAAGAGCAGCCACATACCAATGCAGGATCAAAGGCGTCACTACTGCATGTGTAACATCACACCAACATGGACAGCCTACATCTTAATGTATTTGATATGAACCTAAAGAAAAACAGACAGATCAATTCCCGGCAAAAATATATTCCATACAGATTTTATCCGCGGAACAGATGCTGTAAAACAAAATACAAAAGGCATATTTTGCAATTCAGCAACAAAGGGCCTCCAACTATTGTTCCTGCAAGCAATTCATCATCCAGTAAACTGAGAAGCCCAGAAATCCACATGACCTGCAGCAGCAGGTTAGAAGTGTCAGCCACGCAGCAAATAGTTATTAACTTAAGCATAAAACATACAAAAAGCATTCATACTTAACTGTGTGTAAAGCGTTAAGCAGCAGATCACCATCAGTGCATGAATATTAGCTGAAATGTAAACGGTGAAACGGCAGTATAGATGTTATTGTGATAGGAAGCTGAACAACAAACTCATTTCTATAAATTCATTGATTTCTCTAACGCTAGTTAAATAGTGTGTGAAGTGTAAAGAGGAAAGTGAATGTATCAGTTATTCAATGTGAGCCAAAACAACAGCAACCACCAAGAGCCTCAGACACTAGGCTACAGGAAATTCAATATCCATACCAATAATGCATGAATTGATGTAAGCAGACAAGAAAAAAAACAAGCAAATATTGAGTTATCCAACTGTTAGCCATCTGGACAGCAGCTAACAGCTAGCTTCAGCAGGTTTGGCTGCATTAGCTTAAAACCAAACTAAACACAGCTTAAATATGGATTCACAACAACACAAGCAGCTAACACTTAGCTTGTTGACGTGAAGGAGCGGTCCCTGCCAATCAGCATGGAGAAAGGTAAATCCTTTAAAAAGAGTCCATCAGGTTACAGTAACAGATTGGTGCAGGGATGAAGTTTTTTTTGTAGGCCAACCCAACGAATCTATAAAAGAAAGGTCATTTGTCTTGATTTCATCAGCTGCAACTAGTTAGCTAATTAATGTTAGCCCTGTGAGTTGGTCCACAAGTGAGTGGCAACATCTGCCTCAGTTGTTTTTTGTATGTTGGTCAGTCTGCCCCTAGGCACCTGTCTCCAGGCACTTGTCACTTCACCCAGGCCTAAGCATTTCCTCTCGGGACCATTCTCCATTCATCCACCAGATGCCCTCAGTCTGTCCCACCAGTCCCAGTCCCCTGACTCTCATACCCACCTGTTCCACATGTCTCCAATAAATTTCCCTTCATCCTACCGGTTTGAATTATGTCCATTTGTCTGCATTCAAGAGCTCCTCTCTCTGTTGCCTGAATTCACTAATCCCAAACCAAACATGCACATATCATGCCTGGCGCTAAAATGGCCAAGCAAAGCAGTAGAATCCATCATCCCTGTATGATGACCACAGACAAAGACATATTGAAAAGCCATACAGTTCAATATATGTTTTACTTTGCTGTTTTACTTTGCTGTCCTTGAGCTGAGAGGCATCACATTCTGCTGGAAGATGTGTGGAGAGCTGTAACTTGCAACTTAAGTCCCCTGTTAAAACCATTTCACTATGTCATGTGTTGGGGCAGCAGCAAACTGGAGTTGTCCACCTGAAGTAGCTCACCAGCCTGCTCCATAAATGTCCTATAAAGAATGAGAACTGAAATATTATAAAGTCTGGTAGATTTTTGTAGTCCAAGAAATCCCAATATGGGTGCTGTAATAGAAACAATCATAATATGTTGCAGTATTTGCCTGGAAAGTCTGATTTTTCAGATCTCCGGCATGTGACACACACACACACACACACACACACACACACACACACACACACACACACACACACACACACACACTTTAGATCTGTGATTGACATTGAAGTGACCTGAACTCTACCTTGGATTAAAAAGAATTGATACAGCACATCAGCGATCGGCGTCCATACAGTACTTTTAGTAGGTGCTTTCGGTGACACAGGGGTGATTCTGAGCAGATGCTGTCTTTACTGATCTCCTCCAAGAATTTGACAGAGAAAATTAATTCATTTTCGCCGGCTGGCTGGAGTCTAACTGACCTTTCAACAGCAAATCAATTTGCACTTGACCAGGAATGCAATCTTAGTTACATCAGGGCTGAGATATTGCATTTTTTACCCTGACTGACACAGCTCTGACAAAGAAAATTACGCAATACAATATAATAAAAAATTCAGGGAACATGTGGGCCCCACACTTTAACTCTCTTCTAGAAAGGAACAGCAGCACAAGACCGTCCAGAGCGAGGGCCCTCTGGTTTACTTCCACAGAAAAAAAGTCACATTGTAGAGGGATGTGTGAGATGTTTAGTACATTTGAAAACTGCAGAAGCACTTCTACTTTACCTTTGTAAAGTAAATGAGTGTAAATGATCAGATCAAAATTTACAATAGTGAAAAGATACCTCAACTGCACTAATGGCCTCTAAAAAGCCATTTGATTTGAGTCATGCACGAGTAAATGTCAAAGTAATTCCATTTTGATCGTGTCATCCTTAAATTTCTTGTTTGTTGTGTTTCCATGTACATTTAAATTTCGGACCCATCATTATGGTCAGCTGGAGTCTGAACCGTTAATGGGATGCTGCCGCGCCGTGGCCTCGCCACACAACCCGTACGCTCGGCGGGTAACTGTGACTTCATAACCACATGTATGAACGCAGTCGGCAAAAAGAAAACATCAACAAGGTTTCCACATAAATGCCCATTTGTTTGTAGGGAATTCCCAAAAGCTAGCGTTTGGTCATGATGCAGTTTATAAAGTACAACGTGAACACAGGGATGTGACTCACGTCGACCACTGGAGTGTGTTTATCACACGTGACATTTCCTCTCTCTCTTAATATATGCTGCCTGAGGTTACAAACAACGTTTAAGCTTTGCTAGTCACAGGTTTGTATGAAAGTACACCCGTTATATCAGCTGAATTCATAAAGTTTAACTGCAGAATAGAACAGCATCCTACCCCTGCAAGATCAGCAACATGGGAGTCGAACTGAAGAGATCAGAGAAAAACTTTAGATTTTTTTAATTTGTGCAGACTGCAAAAAGTGTGAGAGTTTAAAAATGTTACCCTGTCTTTGTTGACCTTTACATTTCTCGACCAGTAACTTTTTCCTTGCCGGAGAAGTTCCCATCTGGGCACAGCCAAGCTTTCTAAAATAGAAGCGTATAGATGTAGCAGCGCACCACCCAAAACCAGCCGCCGTCTCAGTGTCTTTCCCCATCATTTCCAGATTTGCCCCCTGGCTTGATGTGGCCCCTAACAAGAGGGTGGTGGTGGCACAGCACACCGAGACTTTTCCTCACACTGTGCATGTGTTTAACCAACAGACGACAGGGATTATTATTTGTTGATGCATGAGAGGAGAGCAGAGTGTTTATGGGAAATGTGGTCTTCCACTGGAGAGCCGTGAGCATTAACAATACCTCTGGAGCTGCTATAGACGTCAACCAATCATGTCAACTATGGTCTTACAGTATTTACTTGTAGCGCTTTTCAGAGTTTTCATTTTTAAAACAGTAAAAATGTTTTCCAAATGGAGCAGGAGCCAACGTCGGTGTCCCAGGAGGAGAAGACCTTGACTCAAGCAAGATGATTTGATTACACATGAATGGTGGCTCTGCAGGAACAAATGTGGTTTCACTGGTGTGCAACATCGTAACTTACATGTCCCCTCTGCCTCAGATACCTCTCTCTCTTTGATTGCGTATGACCATGAATCCCCTGTATAAGCCTCTGTTCCAACTCCCTCAAAGTAAGGAGCTTATTGACAAAGACATCTGAAAAATTGATAATGGCATAAGGCTGCTCCTCTGGATGGCTTCAAGACATCCTGATATTATACTGTGTGGCAGTTATGTACACATGTACATAATAAAGTAAATAAACAAATAAAAAGGTCTGTTTGGACAAGTCAATATGTTCATACTCATATTATGTAGAAGTGCAATATTCCATATTTCATACAGATTTTCATAAAGAAGAAAACAGAATAAAAGTTGTTCAGGGACACATTTAGTCATAAAGACCTTGATCTATGGTGATTTCTGTCTCCAAACAGTTTAATTCCCCCCCCCCCCCCCTTTTTACCTGCATGCTTACCAAAGCAATCATACATTCAAACCAACAATTCAGAATCTTAAAGATGATGTTAATGTAAAGAACTGAATTAAAAAAAGACTGGGTAAAAACAGAATAATAATTTAAAAAAATGGCATAGAATAGCAATATTTTCATCAATACCGTTTTCATCATTGCAAACTCCCACTCCCCACATACAACATCCCATTGAGTGTCTACATCAGGTGTGATAAAAGGCTTAAAAAAAACTCCTTCTTCAGATGTCAAAGGTCACTGATTAAGTCTCCCGGGAGACGAGTGCTCATCATTACATCTCACAGCCCACAGGGTGCATGTCGCTAATCAACAGCTGATGAATGCTAGCCTGGGGTCACTCTTCAAGCAGCCTAATAACGCCTGTCTGCCGCATAGTAACCCTCAGAGATGAAAGGGCCGTGTTGGATGATGCTCCCCGACTGACTGCTGAGGTCAAACCTCTCCCAAAGAAGTTCCCTGGTCACCTGTGTGGATCTCAAAGGGAGACTGTCTCAGTCAGCTGGTGATGTTCTGCAAATTAAATCCGTTTTGGATTATAGCTGCAGATTTGACTCATTGATAGCACCAAGATAGAGCCATATTGTGGTTTATTTTGTGTTCACTTCCATTGTGACTTTGAATGACAATGGTTTTCCTCTGAATAAACAGTCTTTTGTCATTTTTGTTCTTATATTTAGCTTCTGTTGGGGATTTTCTTGCACCCAAACTTCCTTTATTACATTAAAGTGTTTGATCTCAAATCTAGAAAAGTAAAACTCACCAAAGATGGTTGAACCTCTTTCCCAGCGCTAGCAGCCAATCAGAAGACTGGCTAGTAATGTTTCAGGAGTGCTTTGTCTTTTCTTTTCTTTTTTGAATTACACAAGTTCTGGATACTTTTGTCCACTTACTGCCACTTGTCCACTTACTGCCATTCAATTTCTCAGTGAGACTTCAATCAATTGCTCACAATGTGTTGAATATTAGTGTGATAAAAGCTGTAAGAAACTAAACCGAGTTTGAAGCTGAATTCATGCGCATTTATACTACAGAAGGCCACATTCAGACACAACGTCTAAAGACAGCTCCAGCACCATAGATGTGTTTTTGCAAACCAGAGCAGAAAGGACAGACAGTCACATTGAACATCACAGCACGTACCTGTGTAGAAGGTCTCGGCCGGTTTGAAAACAGTCATGGCCCTGCACGGGCTCCTGCAGAGCGGAGAGACCACAGGCCGCTGCGTGTTGTTGCTGTAGCTGCAGCCAGACATTTCCTGGACGTCCTGCACGTGTTGTGGAAAAAGGCATCACTGTCCTCTTTCAACTTGAAATCCATTGCCCTTTACCAATCCACAAAAGAATGTGAATGACGCATTAAAATCACAAAATTAACAGACAGACATACCTGAAAATGAATGGAAAAGCAATAAAATAGGGACAATCTGTAAGATGTTTTCAATTTTGAAGGTTGGAAAAATAGGACTCAGTGTTGTGCTTTTATTATTTTATTACATTTTTTTTATTACACGTTTTCAAATGGGTCACCTGGGCAAAAGAGTGGCATCATGGTGACAATAAATCACACAGTGTATCACACTGAACATGTTGCACAATGACTTTTTTATCCATCTACACCAACACTTTGATGACCTAATTTGTTGCGTAAACACCCCTAATTATCTCAACCAGATCAAGATTTGAGCCATAGTTGCAGCCTAGCATGGTCAACAAAGCTTTTTCTTCAGTCTTTTACCTCATTAAGATTATTTGGGTTTTTCCAAACACCAGACACAGAAAGCCAAACAACAACTAACTGTAGCGACAAGCACTAGACAAAATATTATAATGAATACAAATGAATCCATGTGAAACAAGTAATGAGAGAGGGTTTGTCTGTATACTGCGACAGTATAAGTTAATCTTAACTTAACCTGCAATATCTGATTTTGGGGTTACTTAGGGGCAGTGGAAAAGCCTGTGAACACAACAGTGACATGTTCTCACCTTTTTAAGTTGATATACAGTTGTTTGATTACATATCCAGCCGTTAAGGAGCAACATTATCATTCATTTGGGGACATGTCACTGGCAACCTTGTTCTTCTTCTTGTTCTTCTTCTTCTTCTTCTTCTTCTTCTTCTTCTTCTTCTTCTTCTTCTTCTTCTTCTTCAGTGTCAGCTGGCCATCAACGCACACTGATCAGGCAACCTGAGAGGTGAGTTATTCATTAAGGGTCAGTACCCGTTACCCTCCTCTAAAGATGACGTGCGACAGGTGGAGTTACTGTATATCATTTCGGACGACATCACCACATCACGGCAGCTCCATGTGAAGCAGGGGAGGCACGTGTTGCTCTCCATGTATATTTGGGCACCAAACAAGTGCACGTAAGTCCAAGTTTGGCGTGATCGGTTGATTCAGTGTAGAGCTGCCATAACATGATATAAGCGGCTGGCCCTGCACAGACACACCATAGGTAGGGTCCCAACACTACGTCCCTGACCGCTGTTGGTTGCAACCTAACGTACCCCCATCCCCCTGATCTGATTTTGAAGGCGATCCAAAAAAACTCTCTGACCTTGAGGATACATATTGAAACGGTTTCTGCCCTGCAAGGTATTTTTTTTTCCTGAAACACAATCTCGCAGAGAGCCTGGTGCATATGGAGGGCACTGTGAGGTCCTGTGTGGTACAGTGGCACAAATGAGTCTTTGTGTTGCCTTGTAGGTCTTACATCATCTCCAGACTCCAGAATGACTGCTGGAGAGTCTGCCGAGAGATCCCTGCGGTATATGCTTGACACTACCCTGAACCCATCTGATTTCTTACTTTCCTCACAGAATCTGCTGTATCACAACCTCATATTGTTCCCACACAAGGTTTTCCACGTTGTGTCAGGCCTTTTTGGCTGTCGTCTCACCTCCCTGTCCTGTGTCGACCTCTGAGCCATGCTGCTTTGGATCAGGGGCTGCTGGCAGGTCAATGGACTCAGTGTTGCTGCACAGCAGTATGGCTGCCTCTTCTGCCGCTCCATCTCACCCTGCATGCCTGAGCTCAGCTTTTCCAACCGGTATTCAATCCCGCTAATTAGGATGAGCGTTCTTGCCGGTCCGCTTGGGAACCACTTTCACATGGGAAGCCCTTCGTTTGTTTCCAGCTCACTTCCCTGAGGTCATCTTCGCTTGGCAAAACAAAAAGACAAATTTCCCTCACGTGAACTCTGCTAAGCCAAATTCATGAGCATAAACAATCAATGTAAACACTTCATCCAAAAGACATCTTTACATGATCTAAGTTGACACATAAAAACTACGATGTGTATTATTTTCCAAAACCACACAAGCTCTTCAAAACAAGGTTCTATTGATCCAAACCAAACGTGTTACAACTCGCTGACATGCTGGCTGTGACACTAATGACTCATCACTTCCAAATCTACACTTAGTTTGTCCTTACTGAATGGTAAAATGGATGGAACATGTTCTTGTTTGTGTTTGATTTTTATTAATTGATTTCTTCAGACACTTATTGGCAGTGCCAGCTGAAAACCCAACATCTTCATATCAACACCATATAAAGTTTATATATGTATACATTTAAACACACAGCAACATAGCATTCATTTGGAGTCGTGTTTCTGGCCTTCTGGGGAATGTATTCAATATTTACTCTGCTTTAGCTCTTTCTTTGGTCTCCATCAACTCTTTTTTAACTGCTAATTGCTGCACTCTGGTCAACTTACTCTGTTAGCTCTTTGGTGCTGGCAAGACAGCGTATAGTGGATTTACCCAAAACAATATTTTGCTAAAAACAGCTGCCTGATGCAGCTAGAAACAACGCTGATGATGAGAGTGGTGAGACTGAACCAAAACAGTACAGTACCCGGCAGTAAAACCAAAACATTGAGGTAAAGGCAAAAAAACACTCTGCAGATCTGAGGAACTACAGATAATTCTCTGTGGCTTCATCACTCTCACTCTCTTCTTTTTTTTAACATGCCACAAAATGTGTGCATTTTCCAGCTGGTAAAACTGTACCTTGGTAGCAGCAACACTTCGGCCCCCGAGAATGAGACTCTGAGAGCCATTGTGCATGTTTTTATATGAGACTCAGTTAAATTGGTATGTGGCACAGAGTAAGGCGACTGGATTGGAAATAACAGGAGGAACACACAGCCAGAGCCACTGTGGGGAACTGAGAATGCTTGTAAAACCAGAAAATCTCCTTTAAAATTACAAGAGGCCAAAGGAACAAGAGACGAAAATTGGGATCCAGGACGGGAGAAAAAAAAAAGAGAAAGTAAGAACAAGAAAATACAAGAAAGAAGGAAGCAGCGGTAATACAAAAGGGTCATAAAAACTTGAGAACACCCTCCAAACATCTCTACAAAAGGCTGCTCGCTGTAGAAATGAAAAGGTGTATCAGTAAGTGCTTTTAATTGGGACACCCTTCTGAGCTGTGGGAAATGTATATTGCTCTGCAGTCTAAGGTTTAAATAAAGCTTGCAGTAATATATCATAGTACAGGCTTCTTTGGTAAGAAACATTTAGCTATAATGGCTGGTATTTTCATTGGTATGATGATTTTATTACAGAATAATAAAAAACACATGCTCACAAATACAATTGCAAGAAAGAAAAAAGGAATGTCATATTAAATGGTCCTCTAAAAACAGGTTTCTGGGTTCATGGTTCTGCTGAACCAAAATCTAGTCAGAAGTCTCGCTTGTTTTGTGGGACTCCCTTTCTAAGTACAAGTTCATTTGGCACCCGGGAGGTGTTTCTGGCGCCGGGGTGAGACCCTGTTCCCCCGATGCAAGTGTCCTCTCATTCATCAGGCTTATGCAACAAAGCCATAACTCAGCACCATGCAGCTTCTGAGCCAGGGCATGGACCACAACAGCATCAAATTGTTATATGTTCATTCTCCGCATTCATGTTTGTCCTTTTCTCAACCCATATTCAGTGACATAGAGGTTTCTTCTTCTAACATTTGGCCTCCAGACTGTCTCATATCTGACCTGTCTGTCAGATTTCTTTATGTTGGAACATAAAGTTGGCTGCACAGTTTACAAGCTAAAATGCATTTGTCAGTCCACATTAAAACTCTCACTGCATTAAGTAAATTAATGTGTTTTAACCTGCTTTATCCAGCAGATGGGGTTAGAACTCCAACATGGCTGAAGTCCTTGATTAGGGATAATTACGGCTTTATTCTGACTGGGTTGTGTATAAAATTACAATCCATTCAGAGCACGGTTATTTCAGGGATTCTTATCTCGTGCAGTTATATAAATATAGAACTTTGACCCTGAAAAGGCCTGAAACATTGACTGGAATGTCATGCCAAACCCAACAAAAGCCCACACATCCTAATTAGAATCTGATGATGAATTCCTTTCAGCGGCACTATTTCCAACAACATTTTTGAACCAGAGCCCATCCACAAACCTGACTGCATGTACCACGGCCTGTTAGACCTTGTCCCGTCTCACTGGGTCTCTGGAGGGGAAGAGAATCAGTATGTCAGTGTGCTGCAGCAGGACAGCAGCTGATGGAAGACAAATTAAAGCTGCACATATACATCTGGGCCTTGACTGCATGTACAAATTCCTGCTTTGAATGTATTTGATAACATGGCTTGGCTGTGTATGGGCGCTTTTTACTAGCATTTTTTATGATGTGGTATTAATAAATTCACAGTTGAGGCTCACAACTCTGTGTTTATTGTGTGAGACTATCAATAACTAACTAACTAACTGAATAAATAACTATATTGCCAATTTATAAAGAAATACATAGTATGCTTGATAGCCAACGTGTGAAAAATGTGACTATTAACTGTATTTATCTTTTGTGGTTTTTCTTTTGCAAAGTGCTGATTTTGTTGTCCGCGCTTCGGCACCTTACTGTCCTGTGTTTGTATTTCTAAAACAAAAGAAGGATATTCTTCAGGAAGGCATTCCTGTAGCATTTGGTTTATCTGAAGTGTCCATACATAGATGGTTGGTCTAAGTGGTACTTAAGCAAGTACTTTTCTCTCGACATTGATTCAAACAACATGTAATACCCGTCTCTGAGATTGTTGCCATCACAAAATGTCTTACAGCTTCCACTAGCCCTGAAGTTACACATCTTTCATTTTGCTTCAATTCAGCCTGAAGATCACACTATGACGTAGTTCTATATGAACCGATCAGTCAACATCTTCAACACTTAGCTTTAATCAGCTGATGTGAGATTGTGAACACATTTTAATGCACGCAGTTGAACCTAGATGTCATTGTTCAAGACACAGAAAAAGAGTTTCGACTGAGCCACAGACATCCATCAAACGCCTGCTAGGCTGTGTTTGTCTGTGATCATCGCTGGTAAAAGAGATTGATGCGCGTCTGTCAGCACATCAGCCTGCCTCTCCGTCATGCTGCTGCTGCTGCTGCTCACATTCCACATGTGAATCTGCTCTAAATCCCCCCCGAACACTGAAGCTTTGATGGCCGCTGTCATGAGAAACATGATTAACATGAAAATGTGCCAGTCTTGTGCGTGAAAGCTGTTCAGTAGCGTGTGTTTAATTGTCAGGAATGGAGAAAGTGCCTGAAGGATGGGACGGCCTGATATCGTGACTAGTCATCACAGCCAGACGTCCGTCTCTCTCTCCAGACCTGGGAATATCACTGGTTTTCTCTAACCCAGTTTACATTCCTCAACACAGTTTTGCTACCATGAATCAGCAACTACTTATACTTTATCTTTAGTGAATCAGATGTCTGTCTGTTTATTCCAAGTGTTGATGATGGCATATTTGAGTGTGGGGCATGGTTTCTTCTGTCTGCAGAGAATATGTAAGACATGTCCTATGTCTCATGGTGCTGCCGAGATTAAATAGAAAGAAACTAAATGGTCAAAAAGTGTTTCCTATGGGGCACTACTGCCCCCTATTGGCAGAACCAATGGTTTTTTTTTGTCTACAACTAGTTGTGTAGTTGCTTTTATAGAAAGATTTCTTTGAAGGAAAATAAGTTTTTATTCCATTTGAATTATTTTTTTTATACTTTTTAAGTTTTCTTTAAAGCAGATCAGTTCTGTATCAGTTAAGGTTTTATGCCTCATTAACGACAATATGAATGACACACTAGAGCACAGTGTGTATTATTGGACTATATAATTCAGTAGTATATACTTTTATATCATCTGTATGTCCTGTTTTTACTGTTTTGCTGAATTTCCCTGCAGGGATAATAAAGTCTACTCCGTACCTTCTAACAAGCTAGGCTATTTAAATAAAGGTCAGGTAAATAAAACATTTTTAAACAAATACAACACCCAATCGTGTCACCTAATGTTTCTGCTCAAGTAGACCAATTTAGAAAATGAAATGTCACACTACATTAGTTCCATGAGTGCTGAATGTCTGAGGAAGGAGCTCACAGCAGAATTAAGAAGTACACTCATGTTCAGGACAAAATGTCAGCCGTGTGCTTCGGGCATGTAATGAGAAAGTGAAAATGTTAAGCCTTTAAAATCACATTCAAATAAAGCAATATGGAACATGAAAACTGTTAAACGCGGTGATGTAACTGAATAGCAGTTTACAAGCTTGTTTTGAACTTCTGCTGGTGTGTTTTTTGGAGGGTTTGTATCTTCATATCCATCCTATGCCTAATTTGATATTAAGACGACATCCACAGTAACCAGGCAAATATTCAAAACAATGTTTGAAGGCAACATGCATACACATTAGTGTATTCAGGACATTTTCATAAAGATCTATGTTCACACTATCTGTTTGGGCCGTGTGACAGTAGTTAAACCTACAAGATCCAACATTTGGAACTGCAGAGTCCGATGATCATTTTTTTTTACACTCCTTTCACATTACTCATTGTCATTTGTTTTTGACTAAGTAACCTCTAACCTTTGTGCATTTCTGAAAATGTGATACAAGGCTGTGAGAAACATATAACGTATCTGTGGTTTGCAGAAACGTACGATGCCACATTTTTACCAACGACTACGTTGCTCAAGGAACTGCGGTGCAGATGTTATTTTTATGTTAATTTAGACCAAAGGTCAGCATCACCTGATATTGACCTGCTGACACTTTTGATAATTGATTCTGTTCACCCTCTTATTAACAAAATGCATCACCTGAAGCATGCTGGTTGTCGTGCAGTGAGACCTCCAGACGACTTCTGGATGCGTTTCGCTGTCGTCGTTCCTGGAATTACCGGTCTGACACAAAGCCTGCGTGAGTCCCAGAGAGCAGGCGGCGCCTCGGGCGAACGCTGGACTCCCAGAGGGATGATGATCTGTCTCCTAAACGCCTCTGACAGGCCAGGAAAAGCTCAGGTTAGATCCTGCCCTGCGCTGTCTGTCTCTAACAGTTAAATAATGGTGACATTTTTTACACTTTTTAGCTGTGATCACCTGATCAACAGGATATTTGAAATCAGTATTCCCCACACAGATCCAAATCAGACTTTCTGAGACATGAAGTGCAAACTGTGAGGGATCATGAAAGAGGCATGTATTTTCCCTGAACAATCTTGCAGTAGAGATTATACAGATTACATAACAGGTCGGTCTATTCCTGCTTTCACCATCATCACCATTATTCTGAGAATTGGGGTAGAGGTTGCCATGGGAATATTTGCCCATCGCTATTCACCAGCACAGGTAATTGCTCCTCCTCACTGTCTGTCTCTCTCTCTCTCTGTCTCTCTCTCTCTCTCTCTCTCTCTCTCTCTCTCTCTCTGTCTCTCTCTCTCTCTCTCTCTCTCTCTCTCTCTCTCTCTCTCTCTCTCTCTCTCTCGGCCTACTCTCATTCACCACTTGACAGACAATGGAGGGAGTTCTGACAAAACAGACAACAAAAGGTACAATTTGTTTAGTTTGAACAGTATTAACTAAGCAAGTAAAATATGTGTTTGTACAAACTTTTGCTGCATTATTTGTGATATTTAGAGGGTTTTTTGTAGATTGAAATAAAGGTCGAGTGAATGTATTTGTTTCCTGTATTAGGACATCAGATGTCAGAAGTTTTTTTTTTGTCACCTTGACAAAGCAGATTGCAGATTTTCACCTCTATGGGTTAACCATTCAAAGCAGATATAAATCCATTGCATGTATACTGCATTTAACAGTAAATGGATGGCATTTATATAGTGCCTTTATGCTGAGATCAAAGGTTTTTACAATAACTCACATTCACCTACACACACACACACACACACACACACACACACACTTACTGTTGGTGGCATAGCTGCCATTCCAGGCGTTGACCTGCTCACTGAAGTAGGTCGGGGGTTCAGTGTCTTGCTCAAGCAACCTTCACAACGCTGTTAAGAAGCTCTGGAAATCAAACTACCAACTGTGTGATTAATGTATGACACACTTCTTCAGCAAAATGGGAAGTTCAAGAAAACCTTGTTATTCTGATTAGGGTTTGTTAACGTATTTTTCCAAGATTTTAACCCGAATCGTGTAGCTTCTTTTAAATTAGTTGAATTGTGTTAGTGTTAATAATTGATTTTATTTTGATGGTGGCTTTGTTTACATCTCTGCATATATTTCTGTGTGGTAGATATTGTAGCCATCAGAAATATGATGTTTGGCTTCGTTGCATGTCATATCTCTCTCCACAGTATTTCCTTATCCTCTCTCTAGCTGTCAAATGAAGAAAGAATGCAAAATAAATCTTTAAAAAAGACTGGGGGCTGTAAAAATAGAAACCAAAACCATAAGATATTAACTTTAGTGAGCAGATGTGTATGCCTAAGAGAAGAAAAAAATTATAATTTCAGTTGGACTTCAGCTCCAGACACATTACAGGTGTGGTCTCATCTTTAGAGAGAAAGTGATTGGCTTTCCTATAATTGGACAAAACATAAAAAATGTCAAAAGCAGATCACTCAAAAATACACTTAAAACTAATATTTGTAATGTTTTTCATATAATATAAAATATTCATATGTACATTTGCCCTGCTTGTAGACCCTGTACTATAGCAAAACTGTTGGTCAAGCTCAAGCTCCATTATCTTTGCTGTCGGCTAATACAAATATGCAGAAATCTTTTAACATAAAAAATAGAAATGTAAATGTGTTAATTGCACAGTTAAACACATGCACTGTATATTTCCTCTCAGCATCAGCTCTGCAAGAACCTCGAGAGAATCATCATGACAGGCATTTGTCTCCAAGAAATACCTGATGAGGCAAGTGGGGGCTCCAAGCAAAGGTGCCGGCTGAGCTCTGAGGCCATGTACACACTATGAATCTGAATATATATTATTTATCTTTTTCTCTTATTTTAGGGATCTTATCCACACCCTGAAGCGTTTGGAACACACTGCTGTATGAATGTCAAGCTTTCCCAGATGTGGTCGAGTGTCAGTGTCGAGGCGACCTGACACTAACAGTGATCACACCTACAGGTTTGCACTCACACACTCTCACACACACACACACACACACACACACACACACTCGAAGTGACGCGCTGCTCGTGGGTTTCAGGCAGAGGTAATTATTTGACTCACTCAAACTCATGTGAAATACAAAAAGTCTGCAGACGCACACGACTGTGACTCGCTGCATTTTCTTCTCCGGGTTGTCAAGACAATGTGAGCGGAGCTGAGAAGAAAACTTGGGTCTCTCTGGCCTCAGGCACTCAAACAGCTTCCTTCGACCTGTCAGATAGGGCTGCATTCATTCATCAAGGCCTCAACAACAAGTGTGAAATCACACAGATGCCTGATGACACCTCAGAGAGAGAGAGAGAGAGAGAGAGAGAGAGAGAGAGAGAGAGAGAGAGAGAGAGAGAGAGAGAGAGAGAGAAAGGTGTTTTATCTGCCTGCTTTACAGCAGACTGAAATATCTAAACAACTATTTGCAATTTCGTACAGACATTCATGTTCCCCAGAGGATGAATCCTAATACATTTGATGATTCTCTGAGTTGTCTTCTGACACCGCAATGAAGTTGACTTGTGGTTTTGACTATTTGAGATGACATATGGATGAATTTGAATAATTTTGGAGATCCCCTGAGTTTTCATCCAGCGCCATCATTGGGTGAAACATTTTGTGTGTATAAAATACTTTGGTTTATAACCAAATACTTGCAAAATTAGGCTTTGTGTTTGGTGCTAATTCACAAATGTCAGCATGCTAACACTAAAGTAAGATGGGGAACATGGAAAACCTGCTGAACATCCGCATGTTAGCTCCGTCATTGTCAGCATGAGATTTGTTTCTCAGAACTGAATTGAATTGAATCACCAGAAAACAGACAAAATATCACGCTGATTTTAAAAAGGAGAAAGTGATTTGAATAAAATGCCGTGGAGCTCTTACAATGAACAGAAAGGGCTTTGCTCGCTCTGAGTCACCCTACATCACTCCATCATTATATATCATGTCCTTCGCCTCACACTTGAACTGTCCTCAGCTCTGTGTTTGAAGCCAGCTGAGAGGAAAAAACACTAGCTGCTATAGAACCTGCGCTAAAGCATCTGGGTTACCTGTTGCCTAGCAACCATGCTGATTAAATCAGACTTCCAGTTATTACGACTAATGAGGTCCAAAAAAATAAAAACTTATTAAAAACTCTTTCATGCTGCATCTACTTGTCCGGTAAGTGAACTTGTTGTTCATGAATGTATCCATGGCGCCGATAATGAGTCTGTCAACTGTTTGGTGATTGATTTTCTCTAATGAAAATAAGCTTTGACTAGAGGTAGCATGTTTGATTATCGTTATTGTTGTGCATTTGAATGAACCAATCTCATGTTATACTGCACTGTTGTTTTCTATGACTCAGCAGCAGCTGGGAGCAACATTTCAATGGGAACAAGATTGCAGGATACATTGATTCAAGGAGAAAATAATCAGCAGATTAATCTATAATTCAAAAAATCATTAGTTGCTATTGTTAAAAATGAGCTCCACCTCAACTACATCAGTGAAATCCTGCTACATTAGTGCATGCGTAATAATAATGTGATATAACATATCGTAGGCTGTAAGTCACACGGGCCATTTTGCATTGAGTATTTTATACGTGTATACTAAAACAGACTTTAACTTGTAATGGAGTATTTTTATCTTGTGATATTAGTACTTTTAGTTAAGTAAATGACCTGAATACTTCTTCCACCACAGCAGGATTTGGTCACAGTCTTGCTGTGAACATTTTGAAGTCCCAGATGAATATCGAAGACAGATTTACAAGGACATAGATCTTGATAAGTCGAGACTGTTCTCACCAGAACGACAGCCTCGGTTGTTTCATCCACTTTCTTTCACAAGTTACGTTACATTTTCACCTTTGGTGTCTTTGATAGTGTTGTCGGAGGCAGCTTGACGTTGTAACGCATCAAACTTTGATACAAGAGACCTGTAGTTGTTTTTGTCCCTCAAAGTTGACTTTAACCAAGTAGTTGTCGCTTAACTTGAACTTTGTTTTAATCCTCATTGGTACGTACATGAAATGTGACCTTTGCATTTAACACATCCTGAGCATTTAAGAGCAGTGGGCTGCTGTGAATCCCCAGGGAGCTGATTGGGGTTCAGTGTCTTTTTATAGGACAACCTGGCTCTACCCACCGAGCCACATCCGCCACACTTTAGTTGCTAAAATTGAACCAAAGCTTAACCACAGAGTTGAGAGTTGAAATGCTAATAAGAATATATAAATATTCTTAAAAAGGCACAGACAGATGCTATCATCATGAGGAGAAAATGTTTATATGGATCATTTTTTTAAATGTTTCAGTGCTGTGCTGTTAGAGGTAAGTTCTTTGCTTTTGTAAATTGAGTTAACTGCCCTTTAAACCAGCTTACCTGTTATGTCTCTTTGCTGTCATTACCGTGTGTTCCCCTTCACCTCTTCACCAGCACACTACCATCTGTGTCAAGAGTGATTGTCAATGGGCTATTATCATTTTACACACTTCAACTTCATGGGAACAATACTCACATCTTTTTTATGCTCATTTTGCTCTAGTTTGGCATCTTTCTCTAGTTTGCTGGGTCGTGGTAAGAACAATGGAGAAAAAAAAGATAATAACATCTAGTTTTAAAGTTAAATTGAATTGGTTACTGTAAACAGACTGAACTGAACATGAGGAGAAAACCCATCCCAAAACTGGACCCAAAATGGCAGACAGCCTAAATAGAATATGCTCTACTTCAAATGAGAAACATCTTTAGTGGAGTCTTTCCAGTTCAAATGCAGACTGGATGGATTTGCATAATTCTTTAGCATAAATACAATTCGGAACAAATCCACTGGGATGCATTTCCACAAGTTTGTCTGAAAAAGGAATATTTTTGCTCAGTTAAAATAATGTTTTCATAAAAGTGCATTAATTGTCAAAAATAAAATATAAATCCCAATATAAAGGCCCTTTAAAATCTTTTTGTGCATTAAATTGTATTGTTATTTCTAATTGCAGAACAATTTGTTAATTTCCCTTTAAATCTCTGTCTCTTACCTGTTGTGTTTGTCTTCTATTCCTTGATAATATCAGTGAAATGATTGTGCACACTGGCTTAAGACTGCACCAGTAATACAATACCATTTTCCACAGTGGACTTTCCATGGACATGAGGACTGGGAGGGGGAAAAAAACATGGATGACGATACCAGTGACGACATGAAAAAAAACCTACTGACGACAATTCCTGCTTGGATTACAATAAACCAAAGCTGACAACAAACAGAGACTTTGTTCTCCTGCTTCTGCTGCTCGAAAATCCCTCATGTGCTCCTTCTTACACAGACTGCAAAGCAGATTAAACTATACTTTTACAGTCTGGATTACAGCTGCTAGAATTTGCTATATTGTAAAATGTTGAAACCCTGATTTTCTTTCGCAATTTCTGCTAACGAGAGATCTGTTCAAGCTAATAATAGCTGGTTTTAGAGAAACTCTGATGAACTGAATTGAACCTGAATTTTAGAGTTAATATGCTGCTTGATGTCCAAACCCAGTGGTTGTGCTGCTGACAGAATGCATTGGAGCTTTCGCGTAGGCAGTAAGCCTCTGATCTCTTATTAATACGTCTAGACGTTCACAAGAATCTGTGAAAACACAACGAAAAACATTTCTTTCTCTGAAAAGTCACTGTGAAAAAAAACTAAGTACTGGAGTTTTACTACCTGTGTGCAGTGGTTGTATAAGGATGCTATACTTATGGTGCATTATACTGCATGTTATCACTGTAAGTGTGGCAAATATGTGGAGCATACTAATGGGGCACATACTATAAAAGATCACCAATTTCTCAACAGTAAAAAAAAATATATATCATGAATATGTCAGTTTAGTAGCTGTTCTGGAGCTTTCAATCATATCACATGATGAAGATCATATGATTTTACCGAGAGCTCCAGCACAGCTGCTAAATGGACCTTGTTTTCCCATCAAAGACCAAAAGCCATCATAGTGATCAGCAAAAAATGAAAACTTGCGAAGACATACAATCCCACAACTGGGCCAACTCTATCGATGAAGATCATGTGATACGATCGAAAGCTCCGAAAAGAGCAACTTGGTGGTGAGATCGACTGCTGTTCCCAATGTCAACAATGAACATTGAACTTCAGTAATGACTTTGTTCAACATTGGCATTTCACATTAAAGCGGCCTTTAAGGCAGATTAAAAAATACGCTTAAAATCAAAGTCATTGTTCTATAATTATTAATATTCCTGACTGAATAAGAGACATGGTGAAAGTATGGGGTGTAAAAACACACTTTGTTCCTACTGAGCACCGCCCACTTCAAGCCAGAGAGAAAAACAAGGACAGAAATATCAATAGTAAAAGAAATAGGTCATGAAATGACCAAAACCGTTCTAACTTTTGACACGTTTTGTTTAGGATTCCATCGTTCAGAGAAAGAAGCTGATTGAGAATATGTTTAAAGGCCCTTAACAGTAGAAATGTAAAGGCGTTTGTGCAAATCAATGTCCAATGATTTCTAAAGTCATTCATGTGAAGCCTCTCTGTATATATATATATATATATATATATATATATATATATATATATATATATATATATACAGTATATATATATACACACACACATTACTGCACTGTATCTCTGTTGGCAAGGTCTTAATGGTTCTAGGAGTTCAATCAAATCAATAATATAATAAATATGAGCCAAGGCCAGAGTATTCTTAAACACTCACACCAGATACAAATCAATGATCTTCCTGCTTTTCGCGTTACCCTTTGAACCAGCAGCATTCTGGGCTCAGTGCTGTATATCTAGCGTAGCAGCTACTGTATTCTTCAATAACATCCTAACACAGTCATCACCAAAGCAGACGTACAACAATAAACATGTTACTCATCTCTTTCCTGCTTTTAAGTGGCGGCAATGGATACTGTTTCCAGTCAGGCATGACTGCACAATTTTGCCTGATAACAGCATGGGTAGTATGCAGTATAGATTCAGGTCCTTTGTGGACATAGCAGGGGATTGTGGGTAGCCCCGAAGGGAGTTACGACTTGACAAATATTTGAAGTGTAGCCCAGCTCTGTTTACCTCATCCAAAGCTTCAGGTTGAAGCTGTTACTGTTGAATTATGCATCACAAAGGAGGCAGAGCAGACAGTACCAGAGTCAGAGAAATAGAAAATTGAAAACTATTTCACACACTATTTGGTGATGTAAAAATGTGCGCTTGTCGCTCTTATTTGCTTTATTTTACAGTCATTTGATTGAGCAATTGATTTTCAGGAAACCTGGGAGGAATCAACAACATTGATTGAAGGGGACTAAAAGATGCCCAACCTGGATTTTCTTTTCTTATTCTTATCAAAGCACATTTGTAATATTCTTCCATTTTTCTGTATATTTGATTCACTTTGTGTTCCAGAAAACATGTCTGAACACCAATTAAATAACACATTCTTTTCACATGTATTTGCACAAATCTGCATTTTTCATTTTTTTCAAATCCACATACATTTAAAGTACAAATGACAACAACATCTACCACATTAGAAGAAATCTGAATATTATCCAAAAGTGAGACTTGAGAAAGAAAAAAAAGCCAGTAAAAGGGCGAAGTAACGTGAAGTAAAACCGTGTTACAAAAAACAAAAGAGTCACACAAAGGGTGAAGTGAAAGGACTGACACTTAGACGTGTTCATTGACCGAGTGCAACAGAGTACAAAATGTTTTGTTTTGGAGATTCAATATCCTCGCTTGATTTTCTTTACTATATGGAAATATATTATTTTGTATCAGTGCATCTCTCACGATAATTGGATTTGTACAGTGTTCATTAAACTACTGATGCCAGCTCTCATCAAAACAGGGAGATTCAAAAAGGCATCTGCCTTCTCAATAATCATGCGGCCTTTGTAGGAGTGCTTATTAATCATGAGCAGACACATTTCTCACAGCATTGTAAATATTTTCAATATGAAATTGATTCTTGCCAATAAGAAAACTGCAGTGCTTCAGGCGTCTAGCTTTTGTGCAGTAAAGTGAAAAAACCTGGACCTCTAAAAGGGGTCAAAACCAAAAGAAACCGAGCATCTGACCGAGCAACTTGACACATCAATATCCTGTAAAGGCCCGGCCTACCCAAGAGGCTTTCCCTGTAATGAGCTGTGTACAGTGTTGCAGGTCAGAGGCCAGAATAGCTCACGGGTCGACAGTGGGGATGATGCTGACTTTGTTGTTCCTGCTGATTCTCCGTTCAGGCCGCGGCCTGGGCAGTTTGGTCTGGATCAGCTCCTCGGGTGTGTTACCCAGCGGAGGCAGCAGCCTCTTCTTGCTGTTCCTGGTCTCTGGTAACCACTGAGGTGGCAGCTCGAAGGGTCCAAAACCAAACTGTGTGGAGTCCTCAGCTTCTGTGGGTGTAGCTGGTGCCACCTGAGATGAAGAGGCGTAAGCACACATGTGGACCGGAGAGGCCCGGGGTGCTATGATTGAAGGAGGCCCGTCTTTGGTGATGACCAGCCCTCCCCCTGTCCCCTGCAGAGGATCCTTTTTGGTGATCACCTCCCCTCTGAAGCTCCCTAGTCTCGACCCACCCTTGAGGTCCTCTTTAGGCCCTGAGCTGCCTCCTGATCCTTGACAAGGGATCTCTTTCTCCGCATCATCTTCTTCCCCTTCTTCCTCAGAGGGCCTGAAGATCTGCTGCTGGCCAATGTTAAACATCTCCAGAAGCTGGCTCCCAGAGCGGCCGGCTGTCTCCAGTCCCACCGGCTCCCCGATCACACCCTCTGCTCCTAAAGAGGCCAGACCCCCCGTGCTGACCACGTTTCGGCGGCTGTAACGTCTGTGAATCCTGGCCAGCAGGTCCAGCCAGCTATGACGCGCTGAGCGGTTAACAGTCAGAAACAAAAGTGGGTTGGTGAGCAGGGACACCTTGGGTAACCAGAGGGCCGTCAGGTACAGCGAAATGGGTAGCTCTGTAGTGTCTGCCAAAATGGTGCGATAAACCACCAATGCCCCATAGGGGGCGCTGCAGGCTGAGAAGGCCAGCACCACAGCCAGCAGAGTGGCGTGTAGCTCAGCTTCTCTCTGGGACACATACGGGATGGAGATGCTGGTCTGGGGAGTACGCAGCGCGGCGATTATCACCTTCTTCTTCTGGCTGGAACTGAGCGCTCTGCGGATCAGCAGCATGAAGAGGAAGACCAGAGCGAGGGGGAGGATCACCGTGGTGACATTGTAGATCAACACGTACACCATGTGGCCCAGGGAGCGGGCGTGGTCATCGGAGCAGGACGAGGTGACGTACACATCCGTTACATTGGTCACGGCGAACACAGGAAGGCTCGCCACCGTCGCGTGGATCCAGATATAGATGACCAGATCTCGGGATCTTGCATCTGAGATCTTCCTCTCCAACGGGTACAGCACAGAGTAGTACCTAGAGACACAAAGACAAAAAGGGACTTATATATGGGCCTTTTTCACAGCAGAAAAAGCCCAGGTATTAAAGAAAATAATGAGGGCTTAACTCCAATTAGCTGCTTCAGACTCCTTGTATTGTGCATGCTGACTCACTATCACACCGGCATGGCTTATTGAGACACCTACAACTCAGCCATCAATTATTATCATTAGTAACACCTGTGCTTTTCTCTCGATGACAAGTCAAAACTTCTGCTGTGAAAAACACCTATTGTTTGACTAGAGTGTTGCCTGCATGAAGTGATGCTGATGCAGCTGATGAAGATCTCTCAATAGATGATTTACACGGAAATACAAATGGCAATGTAAAGTGGACGCACCTAAATTGCCCAGATCCAGAGCAGGATCTCTATCCTGCTCTGAAAATGCATTTCCACTATTTTTAGTGGGCGTCTAGTTAATTATGGAAGTTAGGAAAAACTGAACCTCTCACCACAGTAGAGCTTCAAGTGGTTTTGCTGGAAAGAGAGTACAATATCAAATTCATGCACCTATTATATAAGCTGAGATACTGGTAAAAAAAAATGGAAAGAGGCCCAGTTGTTTTTCGTCAAATCTGTAGATACCACATGTATCCTTGTGCCTCTTAACATATTTATGGTGGGTTTTTTTTTACTGTATATTATATATATATATATATATATATATATATATTTATTATATATTTACTGTATTACAGAGGCTTATTAATTTGATTTGCCACTGTATATTTCTATAAAGAATGAACATATTAAATGAAAGACAAATCTGCCATTTTTCAAGCTATCAAATGCTAGCGAATTGAATGTGTTAATAGCAATCCCCCCCAAAAATGTAATCCATGAAAAAAATATCTTTGAATGACAACATAAAAATCGGTAAATTGGTTATAAAATGGGGAGAAAAGCGTGCATATTTACTTAATTTTTTTGGAATGGGATGAATGGATTTTCTTTTCTGTGTGGTATATTAACTAGTGTCGAGGTTGAGATCATGTGTGGTTGTTTTTCATACCACACCTACAAAGTAGATCCTTTGTCCGTCTTATACATAATATTATATGCAGATTGTCTATCATCCTGTTGTTGTTCCTCAGTAATAAATTAAACAAATCACGTGAAGGACTTGCTTATTTGTCTAGAGTGTCTCTTCATCATTACACGCTAGTGTATGAGTGAGTGTGTGTTAACCAGCCGATAACTGCTGCAGTCTCAGCCCATCTGTACATACCCAGCCTCGAATGCCCTCCTTGAAAAATTAATAATTCATTGGTTTGATTCTGACTGCATTAGTTGCTATGGAGGCAAAAACATATTTGCAGCAGTGAAACTAACGCTGAGGCGAAGCTGCAATAATGCACAATCTGACTACACTCGCCATAAAAAATTAAATGATACTCAAACTTACATGTGTTACACTGTAGTCGGTGGTGTGATGAAGTTTTTCATCGATTTTAATTGATGGAGAGTGAGCCTTATTAGTGCAGTAGCCGTTATAGTCTGAAGTCATCCAATATTAATTTTTTGCACGTACAAAATATCTAGTCTGATACAGTTTGAGGAAAGTGCAGGATATTAATACACGCTAGTGTTATGAATGAAATAACCAGAATGAAGGGGCTTCAACTTACAGGGATTTCATAGGTTTAAGTTATTGTATTATGCTAACGGGATAGCACAATCTGTGTTAGTGGTATCACTGCTATTAGCTGCATGTTTTTTTCTGTTCATAAGCAAGTTGTTTTTTTCTTCCTAATGAAAAGGAAAATGTCCACATATCACTATATATATATGTACATATATATATATATATATATATATATATATATATATATATATATATATATATATATATATATATATATATGTACATATATATCGGTTAGTATACGGTACAACAGTATATCTGTTAGTGAGTACTAACAGTTATAAGACAGGAGTCTAAGGAACAAATACATGTTTTTTAAATAAACTGTCTGAACTCATTGTCCCATTAGTGACCGAGCTAGCTTGCTATGTGGCCGCTAGGAGAGCTTTTCTGGTGCTTTTTGTGGTGCTAGAATTTTCCAAGCTGACTAGCGTGTTAGCACATAGCTACAGTAGTTAGCCAACAAGGTAATACCTCTGTGAATTTGGTGGTTTGAATCACAGAAACCAAATTCTGTGATTTCACATATTGTGTTTTTGAAACAGTCTTTCTTTTCTTTAACTTAATAGTCTAAAGTTTTAGACAATAAACAGATACATTTAATGAAATTAGGGTCTAGTACTGTCAATTTATTTAGCTTGCGGTGTAGAAAAGGCTTAAAATATGTCCACAATTTTCTAGAGGGGGGTACAATATACTAATTATTGAACTCTAAATGAATAAATAAAAATGTGAATTAAAATAATAATAATACTCTACAGTTTTGGTATAAGGGGCAATGGAAATAGCAACAGTGCTAGTAGAATTATTATTTCCAATACTGTCAGTAATAGAAAAATACTGCACTGTAATACTGTTTAAGTTTAACTTGACTTTCCTGATCAGTAAAGGCATGAACAGCATTGGCATCAGCATGTGTGTGTGTGTGTGTGTGTGTGTGTGTGTGTGTGTGTGTGTGTGTGTGTGTGTGTGTGTGTGTGTGTGTAGCAGTCATCTCAGGCTGCAGCTTTTAGCGCTGCAGGGATGCCTGGGACATGGCCGCTCAGCGTGGCGTTCACATGCTCCATCGACCCCACGCCTCTCGTCAACGCCACAGGGTTTGGATGGAAATTGAAAAAAGGCTTTCTCCCCTACAACAAAACAATCTTCCAGAGTTTAGCTTCAGTTTTGTCTCGGCCAAGCAACGTATTGATAAACTGATCGGAGAATCGATTTCTTCTTCAAAAAGAAAGCCACAATAATCTAGGACTGTATCATCTCCGTCTACTTTAACTATGTGTGTGATTCACTGACCTGTCGAGTGCGATGGCACTGAAGCTGAGCACAGTGACCGAGCAGAAGAGCTTATGGAGGAACTTGATGGCCTTGCAGAGCAGCAGAGTGTGAAGCCACCAGCAGCAGCGAGGGCTGGCTCCGAGGGCCACGTCGAAGGGAACGCACGCCAGGCCGGCGCAGATACCCGAGTACGCCAGGTTCTTGATGAATCGGTTGGTCACGGATTTGAAGACGTTTGTGCAGCAGGCGCACCACAACACTGAGGCATTTCCTGTGGGGAGGAGGGAACAATTATTAAGAACAATCAGTTCGCCTTCTGATTTCAAAACCTTTGCGAACAAAAAAAGCCTACAGTAATCTGGTATGACGGCATGCAACCAAAGAGATTATCAGTTCAGACAGGCTTATTTTGAGGCTTTTTAATGATAAAGGAATGCTGATTTGGGTGACCGTGGCTAAGTGGAGAGCAGGGCTGCCTTTCAATCAGAGGGTCAGCGGTTCGATCCCCGGCTCCTGCTCTGCTAGTCTCATGTCAATGTGTCCTTGAGCAAGACACTTAACCCCAAAATTGCTCCCGTAGCTGCGTCTACAATGTGTAGATACATACTGAATTGTAAGTCGCTTTGGATAAAAGTGTCTGCTAAAATTACTGTTAATTTATTTGTTAATAAATAACATTTATTGTTATTATTTAAAGTTGATTCTTTAGCTTTTGACTGTGTAAAAGTATCAAAATCTATATTAGTGCTATTATCTTTGGCACCTTAATTCTATTGTCATCACTTGTCATTTCCTTCCAATTAGGAAGGAAACCCTTCCTAATTGGAGGAAATCTCTCCAGACTTTGGTGTGAATGCATTTTTTAACAAATAAAACATTTCTAAGGGTTTCAGTCCCCGAATCTTTTCTGTATCCTCTTGTCATGCTTCTTAAGGTTTAGACTCTAAATTGTCCTATGGTATGAAAGATGGGTGTGTGTCCGTCTCATCTATGTGAGTTAGCAAAGATGGATTGATGATTTATCTACCAAGTCTTCCTCACGTCCATCCAGTACAGAGACTGTAATAGAATAAATGAAGGAATGAAAGGATTGGATAAACTAGGAGTGAGACGTAAAGCTTTAACAATATAATATAATATAAGATACGCATTGATTCAAAGCTCCTCATCTTACACTATGCAACATCATTGAATTTACCTATGAACTGGTGCATCTTTAAGGCCTAAACTGCTAACAATAAAAAAATGTTGCGCCATACAGCAAGGCAAGACAACAATAATACATGTTCATGATGGTTTAACAATTGCCAATACAAGAAATTGAGGAGAAAGTCACATTTGGAAAGTATTAATTACAAGTAAAAACAAATTTTGTCTCTGCTCATTACAAGAGGACCTTGTTTATATTGAACTGTGCTGACCTGCATCTTATTGCAGAAGGAACACAACACATTTTGGACCTGTGGACACATAAATGTCCAGATCACAGTCAGTTTCAACAGTTGTGCTCTTTTAAAATAGTGTTTTTTGGTTAAAAAAAAAAATGTAAAGCCAGATTAAAATGTAATTCTACAACTAATAATTCATATTACTACTAATTCAGACCGGTGGTCTTTCAGGTATCCCTTTAAAAGACAAATAAAGAGTGTTTTGTCTTAAATTGTGGTTTTGCGTAGACTGATTTGTAACAATTTCAAGAGAAATGTTTGATTATCTGCTGCATTTTTGCACACAAGCACTCAACACTATGAACTACTGCAGATAAAATACAAAGTTGCAGCTCTTTGCAGGGTGAAGAAATCAATTAAACTGAGTGAGACAGCACACCATCAGATGTAAGCGGGGAAACTGTGGCTTTTCCATGTTCAGGTCCCTCCATAATTTGGAGCACTGAGACCGTAATGATTGTTAATAAGGTTTTAAAAAGGTGAACTTCATACTCCCTGCGGCGCACTGACTGATGTCAGGTCACACAGGGATACGTGTGATACCAGCCTCTCCAAATTTAATTACCCACAGAGTGTTAGCTGTGCTCTCATTGTGAGAGACGGAGCAAGATGTTCTCTGGTGAGGCAAACTGCATTATTACTTCAAAGGTTATTTGTTTCTGATGTCTATAAATGTCCGGGACACAGTCGGAAATGCATGCACTCACCATCAATTGCAAGAAGAAAAAAAAGGCGGTTACTACAGCTTACTGGGACATAAAAGCTATAAACACAAGGTTAAATATAAAAATCCATTATGGTGGATGAGGTTGTTGAAACTTGAAGAAGCTGTTTTCGAGGGAACATGGTGTGCTTGACTGCTTGTGCCCAACTGTGAATGATTTCACAGCAGCACACAGGAGCAGTATTTCGGGGAATCCCTAATGTAGCGGTAATTAAAGCTCAGCCTTCGCTCAGCCTCTGCATTCTGTGAGGCCAACTCAAATGGGATCATGAAATT
This sequence comes from Cebidichthys violaceus, assembly GCF_023349555.1. Taxonomy (NCBI): domain Eukaryota; kingdom Metazoa; phylum Chordata; class Actinopteri; order Perciformes; family Stichaeidae; genus Cebidichthys; species Cebidichthys violaceus. Next base: position 1,124,736 of record NW_027176307.1, on the reverse strand, counting down.
AGCACAAATACTCGTCTTTTCAAATGCTACATAAAAAATGATTGAGGCAATGGCGACCTATGATAAGCTTTTCAACAGAACGAGGAGAGAAATATGGACAATGCAACACCCTCCAAAGTAAATGACAAAACAACTCATTTGTCTGTTTCCCGATGTGCACCCCTATTGTTAACAGTGTTTGCCGGTGCTGTTTTTAAAAAAACAGTACAAATGACTGTTTTACAAGAACTTGGGTAGGGAGGGACCATGGTAATGGTTATAAGAAGCCAATGTTGACAGCAGTCTTCTGTGTCAAACATGTTTTGCATCCATCCGACCTCCGTTTTGTGGCGCCGCGCCCCGTCTGTCTCTGCTTCTGAGCGCCAAAAGTCATAATTTGCATAGTCAGAAGAGGCCCTCGTCAGGAAAATGTTGCTAGAGTCAGGCTAGAATATCAATCTCAGACGATTCTGCAAAACCCCAGAATGGCTTTCAATCGCAAATGTTTTGAAAATTCTTGCTTTCTACAATATCTGCGCATAACCAGCACGGTATGTTTAAGGTTAGGGAAAGATTGGATATGGCAAAAATATGCTTGGTTATGGTATGGTTAGAGGAATGCAACTAAAACACTTAGTGAAGGTTGAGAAACGATTGTGGATACGCAAAATAACCAAGACTAAGAGTTTGTAGCTAGCAGCTGTGATGCTGTACTTAGGAACAGTGGAGCTAAATGCTAACGTGGTCTCAATGACAATGCTAGCATGCCGATGCGAAGCAAGTACAGAGATCACCATCTTAGTTTAGTATGCTCATATATGTTACTTCGCACAAAACACAAAGTACAGCTGCAGTTGATGGGAATGTCATTCATTTTGCAGGTCAAAAAACGAAATATTGGACAAAATGAAACTTTTACCTGAAGATGGTGCTAGATGTAATGTCAAGGGATCCCCAAAGTTATTACAATTCATCCTGTGAGGAACATGAATGTGTGTACTGAATTCCATGTCGATCCTTCAAACAGTTGTTGAGATTGGATAAGTAAAAAGAAGTGATACCTTTCAGTATTAATATTAGTGCAAAGAGAGACAGTTGCTGAGTCTAAGTGAGAGTCTAACTTTGGTACAGGTACAATGGTGTGATGTCACCCCCTCCCAGTGGTTGCAATGCAAGTGATATACTGTATGTGGGATCACAGTTCCAACACAGTGTTTGATTTCACAAACACATGCTCTGTTACACACATTTGAAATCATTTACCACCGAAACAAACAAACAGCCCTAAAGAGTGCATGTGTCCATTTTTTTAAGATTCTAATTAACAAGTCATTTTATTATATCCTTTATAAGCATTATGGTATACATTACGTCGTTTTTGTGTGCGAAAATTGTACACAAACATTAAGTAAGACTTTGAGTGCTTTTTGAAAACATCTATAGAATTTTTTTTTTAATTGGTTTTTAAGTCCTGGGTTGCAAAGTGCTTCACATAACTGTAACTAACTAATAAAATATGTCCTTGTTAGTGCCTTCATGCAGACAACATTGGGACATCCTTGCATAATCAGACCTTGCACCGTCTGTAAAATCACTTTGTCCCTTTGCGCCTGAAATTCTCACTTGGCACTTGAGAAACACCTTGGCAACCATATTCAATGCAACCATTGGGGAGAAAGAGCAAGCACTAAACATGATTGCTTTTCTTCCACTTAACAAATGGCAGTCCAATAGGCAGCGGCGTGAAACACTCAAAATACTTAAAACGTGTTTTGTTTGTCTGCTTCAAACACAATTGAGCAAGTTGTCTCACCTCTGCATTGGTGGTGACAAGCTTCTGTTATCGACTCATCCAGGTGTCAAACATAGTAGCATTAGCTGTTAAAATTCAAAGTGTGAAACATCATTAACACCCTTAACACCTTCTGCTATCCCTGTGGTGCTATAGTTACTTTAGTTTTAATTAAGGACTTATTTATGAATGGTAACCAACAGAAGAAATAGAGAGCCAGATATCCACGTACTGTCATTCCTCACAGACATGATTACATTCGGTCAAATTAGAAGGTGTTTGCACACCGTGTCACATTAATCAGATTTACAGTCAAACTCTAATATATATATAATCATAATTGCCTGATAGTTTACAGACTAGTTCAACATTTTGGGAAATAGACGATCAATGTTTGTGCGTTAAATAAAGTGGACCCTGTTAGCCTAGCTTAGCATTAAGACTGGAGGTAGGAGGAAACAGCTGGCCTCACTCTCTCCAAAGTTCAATGGAAAGTAAATTAGTCCAAAGTTAATCAGAGCGTTTTACGGGTGCCAGTGAGAGTGAAATAATCAGAACGTGTGGAGTGTGGAGTTTTCCAGCCTTAAATCTATGTTTGGGGTAAAATAGGGAAATATAAATAATAATAACATGAGATTAACACCAACACAAAGTGCAATTCTCCCCAACAAAATTGCCTACATGATGACACTAACATATCTTGCACATATCTGATAAGTGCTGTCTGATGATGTATCCGGGATTTTAAAATACAATGGAACCCTTTTTGACATCTTGAAAAGTGGCATGAAAACCAAAAACTCAAAGGACAGCCCTCTGGACTATCATCAGTTATATTATTCATTGCTTTGATTTCTTTTTGCTGTATAGGTGGAATGAAATGACTCTCCAAACAGTGGCTCTTTGAATGGTGACTGTTCCTAAAATTGATTCAGGTATTTGATGCATTTAATCTTTAATGTTAGTTTGGGTTCTACACTTAATGGTCACTGAAAAAGTAACGCTCACCTTTTTCAGTTCACTCGCCTGAGATTATTATGTCATTAGCAAAAGCCAACATGTATTTATATCATTGGCACTATTTCTGTTTATATATTTAAAAATGTTTGCAGAACTTATCAGTCTGTAATTGCTGTGAGCTACAGTTTTCTTTTCTTGGGGGCGACCACTTGGGGCGCCAAAGTCAAACATTATTTAATTCTTCAAACAGTGGCTTTGACAATTTGCTGCAATTTGCTAAACTAATCTTAACAAATTTCCTCCTGGGGATGAATAAAGTTTCTATCTATCTATCTATCTATCTATCTATCTATCTATCTATCTATCAAAACACTGACTTCACTGCGTCACTCTTGAATCCTTTGCTAAAATGTTCAAGGGTCATGCCTGTGTTTATTACATGCTTTATTTACATCCTGCAGCGGTGCGTTCAAGTACTGTGGGAACCTCTGCCTTTAAGACAGCAGCCTCTTTAAAGAGTAACATACTGGATATCCTTCTTATTTTACATTTTGCACATATAATCGATGTTATTTGAAAAGTAAAATAGATATATATCCTACGTTTTCCAAGCTATATACACAACATGCAGAGGAATAAGTAGAGATTTTGAGCAATGCTGCCAAAAGGCCCTCGTGTCATGCTTTCCTGACCCTGCCACATTGCACTGCACAGCAGGAGGTGCTACTGAGTCAGAGTCTCTTTTTTGCCTTTTTGGAGTCCGTTTCATCCGTTTCAATTTCCAAACAGCACTAGCAATCATGGCTGAGTGTTTTGAGCAGAAGACAGCGATAAGACAGGATGTTATACCCACATTTGTGACAAATAACACATTCATGTGCGGCGCTCATTTTAGGCAGGAGGATTATGTTTTCTGGCTGCCGATGAGATGGAAGGGATGTCAAACTGTGTGAGACTGATATGTTGGTGCGACCCATCAATTCACACGGCTCCTTCCTCGCTTCCATCAGCAGCAGCCGGTGCTTCTACTGGCAGACGCAGGAATATTTGTAACGGAGCCAGTACAGATCGGGCTTGAAAGAGGCTCAAAATGTGTACGGTAAATTTCGCCAATTTCACGGTGAACTAGGTAGCTAACACCTGTCAGGTTTACCACCGCAGCTTGTGCCAACGCGCACCGAATACACTTTTGTTTAAGCCCATGATTGATTCTTGAACGTGTTAATTAACATATTTATGTAACACTTCTGCTTAATATCCAATATTCAAGTGAGCAGCAAACTAATACATGAATGGAAAAACAAACACATAGTCAGACAACTCAAGATGAGGAGTCCTGGGACTTCATGCGCTATTTTACTCCACAGTGCAGTGGAACAAGGCTGCTGACACACATTTTCTAAAATGACCAAGAGAGACCTGTTGTGTGTCTTGACTTCCCTTTAAATTCAAAACAACACACATTCCAATGAAAATGTGGAGGACGCGCACAACGAGTCTTATCGAGTAAAAATGAGCTCACCACGCCAGGAAAATGACTTGCGTCCCTCACTGTGATGTGCCATAAAGTCTAAAGAATTTAAGGATGACTGACAATGACAAGAGTTTAGAGAGAGGGCATCCCGGCTTTTTCCGAGTTTAAAGGGCTGTTGGGTTATGATGTTTATGGAATAATAACATTATCATTGTGGCATTCTTTAGTTAAACAATGTGGCTAAATGACATTGTTTGCAGTTTGACCAACGGTTTAATTAAGAAATGTCAGCAAATTTGACGGGTAAGGTTGTTGTTGTTTTTATCACAGGCAACATCTTTACATCTTCTTTAGACGTGACAGTTTTTTTTCTCGTGTTATATTGTCATGGTTTTCAGTCGTTTAAGTCACAGCGTGTGTTTTAGGTTCAAGACCTAAATGCATTGCGCTATTAGGAAGACGAAGCTGACTCAAATGTATACAATCCAATTCAGCTTTTAAGACATTGACCATCTTTTCACATGTTGGTACAGAAGACACCATACTGTTGCTTCATATTAAAGTCTTTCAGCTAGTGATGATTGGGCAACTTTTTTGGAAGAGTTGTCTGGTGTTGCAAATTGTGTTGCTGAGATATTTCAATTAGTAGAAAGGGTGTCCCCACGAGGATCGCTTGACTCATACAGTGGATGCTTTAATAAAATTATATTTTCATGTCTGCGGGATTCTAGGTGGGTTTTAGGGCCTTTCTGTTGAGCGTGCACAATACGTGTATTTGTTCGACTTACCGAGCAGCGAACCTATGAGGATGAAAACCTGGATGGTGGTGGTGAAGTCCCGGTAGGCTTGCTCCCGGACGAGGCGCTGCTGCTCGTCCAGCCCGGTCCCCTCGCGTGGCGGGCTGCTGTCCCACCACGTCGGCGGGCTCGAAGCGTTCAGGAGATCCAGCCAGAGGCGGGCTGTTGTGATATTGGCTGCACCATCTCCGACCGTCGCAGCCCGGCTCCCGCTATCCATGTCGGTTCACCCCGCGATCCGGACGCTTTATTTTATTTATTTTTTAAGAAGCCTGGCGGGATGTCAGCGGCCAGCATTGGAGAGGCATTTCTGTGGGGATGATGGAGATGCCTTGCCCCCCAAAAAATATATTAGGGGAGGGGGGGGTCTACAAAACCCAGCGTGCAAGCAGAGATGTCAGTGAAGATGTGAGACAGACACAGGCAGGCAATGCGTGCAGCTGCCAACAATGAGATGATCTTTTGTCAGTACATATGTCTGACAAATCAGGAAAACACATGGTGTAATGATCATGGATCAAAGCACAGGGGGATAATTAAAAAAAAGCCTATGCTGCATGACCCGTAATCCCCCAATGCGGATGCATGGCAGAAATCAGTCACTGAGATCCGTGCGCAGTGAGGTTAGCAGGATGCTGCTCTGTGACACCCGGAGCGCCGAAAAACCACGCCGGGTTGCGAAGTGTCCGTTCCGGGAAACGAGCTCGCGGCGCCGAGAAAACACTAGCCGTCCAAAAAAAAAAGAAGGTTGTTGCTGTCAGGCTGGTACTCGGGCTGCGCGCTGTGTCACAGGCTGGGAACTGGTAGACTGACTGGTGTGGAGAGACCTTCCTACTGAATATCTCGCAGCGTGAGGTGCAAGACCGGAGAGGAGGAGCCCCTCCTCTTCTTCTTCACAGAGCACCGAGGAACTCCACGGAGTCTGACGAGCACAGGGAGGAAGGAGCGCGTGGCCGAGTTACACACTGATCAGTAATGCTGTTGGGATTTAAAGATGGTTCAACTTTTTTTAAATGTTCCAAACAGACAAAAGTCAGTCATACTCTCAGAAAATATAATGCATCAAAGAGAGCCAGTTACACAATTTACATGGGTCTGTGAGTGTCCACTTTCTAATGATGAGGCACACTATCAATCTGTGTTTGTCAAACCTAGCAGCTTGTTTTCAGATATACAGAGGCAACCAGACATAACATGGGGTTTAATCTCAACCACAACGCCGATGTTGTCTTTCTCAGACTGTCCACTCACAGGAACGTGTGACATTCCTCTTTGGTTTGCTGAAAATACCAAAATAGGAGAGGACATACCTCAGAAAAGCAAAACAGTGTTTCATAATTTACTTTAGGTTTTAATTAATAACTGTGAGTTTGTCTACTTTGTGCAAGCTGGCAAGGGACCCACTGTAGAGAAACAAAAATGAATATCCATACATGGAAACACTCAAAAATAAACCTCTCTAGAGGTAATAATGCTTATTATACTGGGAAAAAAAGCATTCGCTATATTCCAATTTACAAGCATTCATCAGTCGAAACAACAAAGGAAGTCTTTTCCTCCATGGTGTAATTGAGTCAAACATGTCCGCACCAGATTCTGTAAAGATTTCTGATTCCTTCAGGTGGCTGTAACCGAGAGTCTCCAACTTCAGAATCACGCTCCCTTCTTTGATGCAGGCTACATTGTTCATAAAATCCCTAAGAGAAAAGCTTACATCATCAAAGTAAATTCACTTCCCTTTGAAACAGACAGAAGCCCTTTATGTAAAATCCCAAGGTATTGAACTTTCACAGGGTAATAAAACCAGAACAATGGGATTAATGTTAATTCAAAAATATGTGTTTTTCATGATGATCCGTTACACATTATATTGTATGTGACAAATCATAAATCCCATTATGTGTAATAGACATTCAAGATAAATAGAGAAAGGCTTGTGCCACTATACCAACAGTTACACAAGTGACTAAGTCTGGGAGACTAGTGAATGTCACAGTTTGGTGTAAGAGGAAGCATCACCAACACAGGGCGAAACAATGAGATGATACTAATTGGCTTAGTGTAAGACTGTAATTCATATAGATCAACACGTTAACCTCATCATCTAAATTGTTTATTGTGCGTTTAGTTTACTAAGCCTCCAACAACAGTGACATCAGAGTATTAATAAAATAACAAGAGAACAGTAAGTGTACAAATACTATACCAATAGCTTGGCAATATGGTTGACATCAATCTACTTATATTAAGATTTCTTTTTTGTGATATCAATATATATATATATATATATATATATATATATATATATAAAACATATATATATATATTATATATATAACATATATATATATATATATGTTATATATATAATATATATATAACATTGTCACAATATGATCCCAATCGAAGTGAATTTATTATAACATTAAATTATTACTCAGCTCTTTTCCATCCAAACACAAATAATCAAAGAGGCAAGAAGTGTTTAAAATTAAAAACAGTAGTGACAATGGGTCAGGATCCAAGGAGGAGCTCATTGGACTTCACTCAATTGTGGAACTGATCGATAGGCTGAGGAATGTAACTCTGGGGGGACAAAGGAGCTGTTTGTCCCCCGAGAGAATCAGACTTCCTCCGTACCATGGAGCAGATACATCAATCTGTCCTGTGGTGTGAACAAGGTCTCATATTTCTTGAAATATTTTACTATCGATAGTGTAAATTGGTTTGTGATTGTTTTGGCTTCTGTTAACAATATTAAATACTTTTGATTTTGACCTGGACCTGCTGACTCCTGCCCTACTTGCTGATGGAACAAAGAGTGCAAAGAGGGGGGGGGGGGGGGTTCAGATATGTAAAAAAATACATATCTGAAAAACTTTACTTTTGTGTCGTGTGACGCATTGAAGCTTTCTTGGGGAAAAAAAACAGTTGGAATCAAAAGTATGGTGAGTTTGTTTCAGCTCGAGAAGAATTCAAAGCTTCACCATAAGAATACTCACACAGTATCATGTAATACTCCTTTGAAAACCTCCATAAGTATCTACAGGCAAGGTTAAGCATTGCTAATGAAGGCCAATTTTGGATGCTTGATACACTTGAAGCAGCATTGCTTGCTAACAAGTACCCTTGTTGTCCAAGTGGCTCTTGAAGAACTCCTGGACTCTTTCCCACAGGTCCAGCTGAGCCTCAGAGTGAGCCTTTGGCTCCCCACCAAACATCACCTCGGTCCCAACCGCTCCATGAAACCCAGACGGACAATGAGGCATGTGAGGGACTTCCAAAAAGTGTCCGGCTTTAGGGTACGTTACCACCTGAAAATGCTCTTTGCCGTGATTTCTCAGCGTTGCAGCGGCCTGCTTGGCAAAAAAAACACTGTTCCAGTTGTGGTCGTCTTCAGAAACAGCAAACAGGAAGTGGCAGCTGGCACGTTCAATTGGAAACAGTGAGGCCCTGTTCTTTTCCAAGGAGGGGTCAGATAAGCCATCGCGTACATATAAAAGTCCAGAGTCTGTGATTCTGATATTCTTCATGACAGGGGGAAGCGGAGAGATAACGGTGTCTTTGTAGTGTAAAGGAATCACTGTATTTGCAATGCAGCTATTAATACAGACGGTCGCTGAGATCCCAGAGAGGAATGAAGACATGGACATCGCCAAACCACCGCTGTGGGAAATTGACATGATACCAATCCCAGGACCTTTGACCTGCACAGAAAGGTATTGGGTTGATAATCGTGTTGAAAATATTGTATCCCTGCTAATGTGTCCTATTTCATAAGACCAGTAAATAACAACCATGCTTCAGTTATATGTGAAACCAGAGCACAAACAAACTAATGATCATTTTCATTACTTATAAATCTCAATTAATCAATTAGTTGTTTTATCAAAATAAAAAGACCAAAATTTAAACAAATCGAGTTTAGTATCACAAAAGATTAACAAATTGTCATAATGAGAAGCTGGAATTAAATAATCAGTTATAATTTCCTGTCTACTCAATCATCAACTAATTGTCATAGCTCTAGAAATATCTCTGTGTCATCAGAAAGTATCCAGTAGATGGCAACATTGACACAGTTAAGTAAAATATGGTCCTATGTATCTAATACATTCTACCTATATGTTATTAATTAGACACATTTTTCTCAATAAATACAAAACAACATTTGCATCACAAAGCAAAGATAAACTGAACATTCAAATATTATAAACGTGATTATCTTTACTGTTTCAATCGTCAACACTAACCTCTGGCTGTTTCCTCAGATATGTTACAGCCTCTTCAAAGTACTCCAGATCCAACTTTTTAGGTTTTTTTGGTAAATCCTCGTAGCCCATGTAGGCCAGTGCCAGGACAACGAAACCTTTATTTGCCAGGAGGCTGGCTCTGGGCTCAGTAAGACGTCCCCCAAATATGTACATATCCACTATTCCTGGGAATGGACCCTTTCCTGGAGAAAAGAAAAAAAGAAATAAAAAGGGAGAGGTAAAGTTAAGAACACCGACACGTCTCCTACCTCTCAGCTATCATCTACAGTACACAACTAACCCGGTGGTACGAAGAGGACTCCCCGTATTCTTCCCTCTTGCACAGGTACTCTCTTCATCCCCTCTGTCATGTACCCTCTCTCGTTGGTTTCAGAGGCTAAGACCTCACCCGTCTCTGCACTCAGTGCTTCTATCTCCACCACGGTGGGGCTGAGCACATTCTTCTTCAGGAGTTTACTGTGTGGAGTTTCCGGCGCCATGGCCCAAAACAAACCCATGGGCTCCACTCCGGTGTAACTTCCTCCCAGAGAGGGCTGGCGGTAGACATCCACCAGGCCGGCTTCATCTGCTTTGTACAGGGCAGAAGCCTTGAAAATCACCCCTCTGTCGTCAACCAGCTTGGATCTCAATTGAACTTGTTTGTGAGGAGCGAGTCCCTCCACTTTTACCTGCACCAGTTTATCAAAGAGACAGCGAACGCTGGGGAGAATTTTCAGGCGGATCTGTGAGTAAGCCATTTCAGCTCTTCGAAATGGGAACAGTGACTCACTGTAATGGCCTGAATAGCCCTGAAGCCTTTATTCTAGTCTTGTTGGTGCATCTATGTTGTCACTGCATCTGTCAAAGCAATAAAGAATGAAATGAATGTCACAGCTTTCACATAAAATACACCTCTGTGTGCCTCAGCTCTGTCAAATATCACCTCATCCATTAAACATATTCATAACAAACATAGTATCAAGATAGTGTAACTGAGAAACATGGCTGTGTAGATTTTCACAAAATTGTCTTCAAATTGAAATATTTGAACATTTATTTGATGTTGCACAGTGATATTCTGTGTATGCAAATTAATGTATTCTTTTATACAAAGCTTTTTATTTTTCTACCTTAACTGTTGGGACCCAAAATGTGTATTTCTATTTAGCTGCAAGATAGAGCACTGAACACATTGTTTGGTTTAGGGACAGTGTACTTCTCTATGAATGAATGGATTTGTGAGTCACCCAGGAAGAAATTCGGGTTTAAAATCAGTAAAATCACGGAAACACGACAAACTTCTGACGTTATAAACAACACGCTATGGCCTGTAATTGACCACGTGATGGAGTTGTCTCTGTAAATGACCGAACTGAGAAATGCTCTGAGGGTCTTTAGTTGATGAAGATTTCATTCAGGGACACCGTAGTGTCCAACTGGGTAAGAGGTCAAAACAACACAACTCTCCAAATGTAAAAAGAACCTGCGACGAGTAGCAACCAAAACATGAAAGCTAGCTTCAGCGTTACATGATGGATAGTAAATACCTATCGATATATATATGTGTGTATATGTATATAAATGACTGAAAAACATGATGTTACCTGTACAACTATGAAGCAGTTAGTAAACGGAAGAAATTTAAACGACGATGAAAAGGAAGGCAACTGGGCGCAACCACTTTGCCAAATAAGGGGTAAAACGACTTTTTTGATCAGCTGCCTGTGGTGTCCGTTTGTTTGTTTAGTAAGCGCACCACTTTGTGTGTTCAGTATATGGTGAAATAGTATTTTAAAATAGTATAAAAATAACATCTAGAGAGAAATGTGTGGCAGTACGACAAGGAAAGTAGGGGTTTACCCCCCTGTGAAATGTAACCGTCCATATATTGGCCAGTTGACACTAATGGAACGCTAACGAGAGATTTTGAAGTTACAGTGTTATTATCAAAAGCAAGATAAAATAGGCTAACGATTTCATTTTGAAAAGTAATCATTATTTGCCAAATAATATGACTCATGAACCTATGTATGTGTAGGGAGATGAAGCAGCCACTAGATGTCAGCATTGGCTCAGAGTGAACAGCCTTAAAGGTTAAGACGTCCTTCCTGTACAAGACGAACATTTAATTCCGCTCTCCTGTCACAGTACAGGGTGTTGGGAGCGTGCCCTTGTGTTATCGGCATGTAAGCAGTAAAACATCAGTAGCCTACGTGGAAACTATTTACAACACATGTTCCCCCTACGGAATAGATTATCTGATTGGTTGAACCACCATTGCTGCATATATTTTCATATTAATGAGCAAAATGGAAGGACACTGGGTTCAGGAGAATCTTGTTTATCTCCAAGGTTAGACCTGTGGGTGTCTTGTCAGAGGTTCTTTGCAGGACTCAGTGACATGTCAAGGTGTTTAGCAGGAGTTTCTCTAGTTAATCATTGGTTGGCCAGTGCCAGGGATTCAAACCATCTGGGATCACGAAGAGAGAGGAATCCTTTTTAGACAAGGAGAGGAAAATAAGACAGGAGGGAATGTATAGAAACCAAGAAGGGAGCCAACTTTAAAGTAAGAGTGGAATTAATAGCAACTGTGTAGGATCAACAGAGTTGTAAACATCTCGTTTGTGCCAATTAGATGAAATGTCATGTTATGGTTTTAACTAAAAGTGATCTGTTTTGGGACATTGAGGCATTGTAGCACCTCTCAACCCTAGAATGCATCGCTTCATTTAGAGTAGCACCTCTGTAGTCATTGCATACGAATTTCCTTCCCAACAACCATTGCATGATGTGATTCACATGACTTGAGTGGACCTTTGCACCATTCGCTTAGTGCAATAACATCATAACAACTACAGAGACATATTATTTAGATCAACATTTGAAGGATAATGCGATAAATATTTAAAAGTAGAAGGACAACACATACAATTGTAAAATGCAAATTGAATAACCATACACATATAATGAATATCTTTAAAAAAAATTCAATGAACTAGATTATTTGCTAAATAATATAACTGTAGTTTCTTAAAGGCCTCTGTTACTTTTTATGTGAAGTGAAACTAAGAGCATACATTATTATTAGAATTATTAGATTATTGTATGATATGGATGAAATTATTCTCACATTAAAGCCAAATTTGTTTTATATCTTCCTAGTCAACATTGCTCTATAATAAACCTTATTTTGACATCATATCTTCCCATATTTCATGGATCCAGAAAATCAATAACACATTAAATTCTCTTTCGAACAACTACTTCATATATGTGGAAGACGTGATTGATTCAAAAATGTTCTGATCTTTTTTTGTATGACAGAGGTGTTTGCAAATACTTTATGAACTCTCTTTGGGTATAGGACTAAATAAGTCTTTTTTCTTTTGATGTTTCTTTGCAGTGACGCAACGTTTTGCAAGGTTACAGTGCAGGGTGAACTGCGGTTAGGAGGGATGAGAGATCTCACTTTCTTTCCCCTCTGAGTGAAAGTGAGATTTCCACCCACTCATTCAAGCACATTGTGTAAATATATTGCAGTAATGTATTTCATATGATGGAATATACACATACTATATAAGAACATTTAGACCACCTGTCTATTTATTCATCACCTTTTGTATTGAGAAGCTAGTCATCTAAATGTGTATTTTGTGTGTATGCACACTGTGATGATGCATTTTCTCCAGCAGCCACAGCTATAAAGAAAAAACACATGCGATGACCTAATGAAAGACAGCCAACTGAAAATATATCAGATATGAAGGCGATATTGCATTAACAGTAAGAACCTTTCAAGTGGTATAGCTAGCTATGGGTGCTTGCAGATAAGTATTTCAGACAAAGCAGAGGCAGACAAAACACATCACAGTTGTAGGATGTAGCCCAGGATACGAACACCAACGTAGAAAAAAGTAAAACACACAACTATTAATATATCCAAAGTCTATGGAATATTATTTCGTATTTTATTCATTTAATTTGTATGTCAACAGGTAAATAGGCCTACATCACACAATGAGTTCATTATTTCTACAAGAAAATGATCTACATGCACCATAATGCACAAGATATTTTCAGTTTTTATTGTTCTAAATGTTGGTGTATTTTTCTTTGTCGGGTGTCTCTTGATTCCTTTTGTCTCTCCCCCCATCTCCCCACCAAAATGCTGTGCTTTTATTTTGAAGTCGATCTGCTTGTGGTTGGCTTGACAGATTAGGATCCGCCCTTTTTAACGAGGTAGCCATGGAGACCGCGCGAGAGCGAGGCAGCTGGTAAGAGTTCTCACAGCGAGTGTTTCCGCTCACCTAAAACAAGGAGGACAAGGAACAACGGGACAGTACTCACGGAACTAGACGACGCAAATATCATATTTTTTGATATTATTCAGCCACATTTTGGTTTTTGGGTGTGTCGATGTGTACAACCGTGAATGTATCGAGTGTGAAGCCGTGAGAGGAGGTTAACCTTTACGTTGGTGAGTCTTTGCCTGTTTTTCGCAAGCTAAGCACACATAATAGGCCACTACGAGATCTCTCTTTCTCTTTCCTCCCCGTTTGTATTTGTTTATTGTACTATTAGAAACAGGGGAAATGTTCCCCACGCTACAGCAACATTTAATTATTTGTCACGGAGAAAAACGAGTTGTCAATTGTGTGTTTTATAAACTAGCGTAAGTATGTTGTTAATTAAGCTAGCCGTGGTCAGTGACAGACGTTAATAAGCTGTATTTACACGCTATAATTCGTTTATTATCGTATTCTGTTGGCTTTACTTGTTTATCGGATAACACACCCTTGCATGACAAAGTGCTCAGAGATACAATACACTCGATTAACCGGCTCTAGTAGGTAGTTCGTCCAGTCTCAGTTAACAGCTGTAGCGTTACTGTACTGTTTTTATTTATTTTACACAATGTGGACAATAATACAGAGTACAGATACGAAACGTTGTCGAACACAATAGGCTTTCTGAATTATTTATGGTGTGAGACTAGCTGAGACAAAGACCTAACAATCGTATGTGTAGCCACTTTGTTAGAATGAGTTTGCCTTGGTTTTGTCTTTGTTTTTGTCCTCGATATATGTGTGTGTGTGCGCGCGTGTAGTCCTGGCACCCCACCACACTCTTTGTTTAAATAGCTCGCTGTACAGTTGCACGTGTCGAAGCGTGTGACTCTGCTTTAGAGCTGCCATGAAGGCAGTTGACCACGTTTCATACAGTTGCAGAGAAGTATTATTGAGTTTTAAGGGCCCGCCTTGCTCAGATATAACTTAACATGTTTAATTAATCTCCCACTCCCTCGCTTGTGTCCCAACAAGAGTTTGAGTCGTTCTTGTTAGAAATGACACGCTGCAGCAAAGGGCAGGGAAGTCCAAAGGTGAACTGTTTTTCATCATCATAATGGAGAACAAAGATGACATGTACATTTCATAATAGAGGAAGGAAGGTAGGACTGCACTTCCCTTTAAGCAAATAGTTTGGTGTCCTGTGTCTAACATGGGGCCAAACCAATGTTTCGATGAAGTTGTTGTGAGAGCTGGTGGAGAAGATATGATAATGTATTTGCCACACTCTTCCCTACTTTATGGTAAGGTTTTAGTCCGTAGTGTGGTGAACTGCCTTGATATGACAGTGTTATTGCCAAAAACCAAACAATCCTGCCTGAATATTTCATCCATTACCGAGTACAAAGAAACAATTTCTCATTCGACATTCTGCATTAACTGTATTATATGATGCTCTATATCGTATAAAGCAATTTTTTTGCCATATGTCCCACCCTCCAAAGTGTTTCTTCTTTTCAACAAAATGAATCACCATTGCTGGAAAATAATTCCCCACTATTATAAAACCCACTGTCAGTGAACATTTTCCAGACAGTGGGCTGCTTTGTCGACCAGGACGGCGTTCACCGACCAAATGTAAACACTGACCAAACGGTATGTTGTTTGCACTTAAGTCAGTGATCCACTTTGTGCGTTATACCAACGCGATTTTTGATGGCAGCTTTTAGTTTAAGTGGCAATTGTAATAATTTAAGTGTGTTGATGCTTTGCTTTCATTATTTCTTGACACTTTATAATGTTTTTAAACCCTATGATATATTTAGAGGCAGCTTATTCTGCTGGGCAGTGTGAGTTCACTTGTCTCACAGCCTTATTCAAACCTAAAGATGTCTCTCACTGCAGAACTCATCAGAGCTGATTCTTCTTTAAAGTGTCAGAATCGCTCATTTGACTCGCATTGTTCCGATTGACTCTTTTTGTTCTTACACATTGTACACACTCTGGCTTTCACAGAGGAACCAGCAGATATACAATGGGCAGCTTTAATGGCTCTCAATTTAAAACTCATTGTGCGACTGCAGTGAGCTTTTTTCAAGTCCCAGTCCAGCATTCAGCGGCCTTTTTCTGTTTGACAACATAGCTTAGAGAAAACATCTTGTGAGTACAGATAAGAACACTGCGTTTGGTTTCAGTCCCATCCTCTGCTCTCCCCACCCTTTCACTGCTGTCAACATAACATGACAGTGTCTCTCTTGTTTCATCTTACTTCTCTCCTTTTTGCTTTTCTCCGTCTTTCACTCCGTTTCTGTCCCCTTCCCTTGCGGCAGTACAGAGGGATGCTTGGTCGCTGAGGGGCTTAACACTACTTGCATTTTTTCTTTTTTTTTAAACAAAGGGTCCTTTCTGTGCTGCCATGCAGAGCCCCATCTCTGGGCTCCCTCCACAGGCCCAGGCGGGCTCTAGCAGCAGCAGCAGTAGCATTCGGGTCTATCGGGTGGAAATCTCCTCCCGGCTGTTTCTTTGGCACACTGAGTGCTCTCTGTTCCCGGACACATGCCTGCGCTGCTGCTCTCCTTGGCTCCCTTTGCATTCCAGGAGCCTCGGGCAGCTGAAAAACTGCAGTAGCAGCATGCTGGCTGGCTGCTTGTCTCACTGGTGTCTGAAGTGGAAAGTTGCATAGTTTTTCCCCCAAGTGGAGGCCTAAACAGACAAAGTATTTATGCTATAAAAACCTCCAATTTCTTAATGAAATGGGCCCAAGCATGGCCTACACAACGGACAAATAGCACTGCTATTTTTAGCAATGTCATTGAGGCCAGCAACTAACAATTATTTCCATTATTGATTGATATTTTGAGTATGGTAACTTCTTCAATTTACTTGTTTATTTGACCAACAGTTAAAAACCTTAGATATTCAGTTAACAGGTCTATAAAACCGAGAAAAGGGCGAATCCAGGAAACAAGGAAGTTGCCTTGTTCTTTTGAGTAAGTGTTTGACTTTCTTGCAACATCTGTCTGAATGGGCTGACAACATGTACGTGTCATTACACGTTTTTTTAATTTTTTTTTTTAAATCAATTCTGTTGAGTCAGTTTAGATGATTTTGCTTTCTGCTTGCAGTTGTACTCATTTCAGTAGCTGCTTGAAGTTTGGTAAGATCTGTATCATATTCTGTCCACTATCCTGTTCCAGTAACACTAATATAACTGTGAGCAGTCAAACTGCAATGATGGCTCGGATGTCAGTCATTTAGAATGGATTTGCAATGCTACTGATGGCTATTTAAACACGCACCGCTTGACTGTACATACAGCAATGGCACCACAGGCTGTAAATTGTGATCAGGTAAACTGATGTTACATCTCTAGATGCAGCTTCTGACAGGAAGTGTTTGTTCACATGCTTTGACTCAAGTCTTTTTTTCCAGGAAACACAAACTGAAAGTTCAAAATAGCAACGCCGTCTTTAATGCAATCTGTCAAGCTCAACATCTTTGGCGGTGTCTGACAGGAAACCCACACAGTTGAAAGTTCTAAAGTTGACATCCATACTTGCAGTATTTTTGTGCTTTCGCTGTCAAACTGGCTGCTGTGTTATTAATCAATTAAATGCGTGAGCATACAGTCAGTGCATTAAAAGATCTGAAAAAAAATAATTCTCCAAGTTATCTTGTTCCACCTAATTGGAATGCTGTATTTTGTTGGACCTTAGCACAGAGTTAATGACTTTGTCTTTTCTCAGTCACTCTTGTGTGCAAGCAATTGGGCTAATTCTGCTTAAGTTTTCACTTTACAAACATACCGGCCGGTCAATACTTCGCCCTCGGCTCTCTCAGGAGGTCAGCCCCGTATTATAAATGCCATCCCAAGTGATTATTTACATCCCAACAAGTACCTCTAAACAAAACACGTGCCGTCTTTTGTCCTGGCTGTGACTTTTGTTTGTCCTCGATATTTATAAGACGTTCATCTGGCATATCGTCATCTGAGTTACCGCAGGGCCTCAGCAGCGGTGCTCTGATCCCATCATGGGCGAATGAGAAAAGTGTCTATGGATCAAATGGCTGGCACAGGTCCCATGCATGTGTTTTTGACTGCCTGCCCTTTGGCTCAATGCAGAGCCCAAGCTGTCCTGCCAAATGTGGCTTGCGTCACTCTCGCCCGATGGCATGGGCCACATGCAGGTATGTCTCTCTACCGTACAGCAGAGAGATGGCAGGCAGAAGGGGGCCCTGCTGTTTGTGTTTATGTCTGCCAATTTCAAGTATCTTGATCATTTAAACCTCGTGCGGGACACGCAAATGTGAAAGCACAGGTAGATAGGAAAAAAACATCACGAATGTGCACGTGTGTTTACGCTTCCTTCCCTCATCGCTGTAGTTCCGGGTCATCGGTGGCAGTGGCCACGCAGCAGATCTGCAATCAAATTCACAGCTCTCTGTAAGTGCAGCCGTGCCATTACTGTAGCCATTAGCTCAGCAGCCTTGAGTGACTGTAATGGGCCCTCTGCCCTCTCTTGAGGATATGCGGCCTGCCAGCAAGCTAGTTCCCCCGCTAACGCAACTACTGCTACCTCATCCCGATCTCTCTGTAGCAACATAATCAAGACTGTGCACCTCCAGCTCGTTTATGGAATGATGTGTAAGTCTCATTGTGTCGCCACCAATCAACCAACAAACGCTTTTTAGGAATTTTTCTTTAAGTGGTATCATACAGAGAGGTTTGATTTAACATTTACATTTGAGAATTTGACCTACTAGATAAGATACTTTTACATGTATCATTAGCTTATACAGTATGTTGGCCACATGAGTAGCTGAAGAATACAGGACATATTTCAGAAAGTAGCGCCTGATGAAGTTATCTTCATCACACTCTATTGCTTATGACAGCGTGCAACATATGGCAGCGTTGCATCACAGCCGAGCAGACGGCGGCATGGCATCTGTTTGTCATTCAACTGTAAAGTACCTTACCCTCTTTATTGAATCGCTTTAATAACTACATTTGAGGAATTCCTTGGTTATGTACATTTGTAAATGCATTAACAAATTAATAATGACCAATAAATACACTTAACACGTGTCTTTTAAAGATCTGCTAATAGGCGATGCCGCCCAAACACCAGGGAGTCCTAAAGTTTGACTTATTCAATGATGAAGCTACGGTAACCACTGTTTTATTCAGCGCTGACTCTCTCACACACTTTTAGCCTCTCTACCCTCAATGCTCCTACTACCTCATCAGCAGCAGGGATCTGTTTCCCCGTTACATCATCTACAGCAGAGCGTAATGGCTGCTTTATTTAGTTAGATCTTGTGTCGGAGCCAAGACGGTGGGATCGAGGGGAGATCAGAGGAAACTCTCCTGCTGTTGCTTTCAAAAAAGAACGCTGGAAAACTCCCGTTTGTCTGCATGTTGGTGGTTTGAATATTAGGATGCTGTTTAAAGAACTAAAGTATGAGAATAGGAAATACATTTAGAGTCATCAGGAACCCAACAGCTACCTGATGACATGCAGAGAAGGCCTTTTCTCTGTCACTCTCTCTCCCTTTAGTCTTTAAATCTCTCGCTCTACCCCCCCCCCCCCCCCGTCTCTCTGTGTTGCGTTTGGTTACATAATCCTCGCTGAATGTTGATAGTAATCCTCCCTCCCCCTCCATCCCTCCCTCTCTCTATGTGGCCTGCACAGGTTAAGCCGGAGAGGACTCTCGCTGGTCGCCAGAGGAAAAGATGTGCGATGGGATGGTAGCGTTTCAGACGAGAGCCCTGTCCTCCTCCTCTTCTTCCTCAGCCTCCTCCTCTCTAGCCCACAGGCTGGCTGCCTCCGCGCTCCTCCTCTTCACCCTGCTCCCCAATGGTCACGCATCAGGTAAGATTCAGACACACAAACACACACACACATCTTTTGTCTCTCCCCGTCTCCGCTCCCATATGATACATGTTGACTAAACCGCCATCTTCGCCCGTCTCTTGGTAATTGATTGAGGTTATTTTCCCCCCATCTTGCAGGTCAGTTAGATTAAATTGGCTTCCTTTACCCTTGGGTCTGTGAGGTTGCTCTGTGAAGCAGCTGAGAGCCCGATCCCCCCCCCTCCCCCCGTGAATCCATTCACTGCCCTAATGAGTCACAACCGCTCCTTCCACTATTGAGTGAAACAGAGAGATGATGTTGTCTGCGGTCACATTACTGTCATAAGGTTTTAATCAGCGATGACATTTAGTGTCCTCTGAGAGCTTTCACCATGGCTAGCAAGTAGTGGTGCAACGGGTCATAAAACGGTTCAGATCGGATCAGCACAAAAGAAAAAAAGGGAACAAATATAACTTTTAGCGATCCCTGATCACGTTTTTTTTTGCCAATTGCTGATCATTGATGATCCATATTGGCTGGTCTACAAGGCTCCAGACTCATTCCTGTTTTGCCACCATCCCAAAAATCATTTCAACCACTCTGAAGTCAGAGCAAACCATCAAAAATTCAAAATGTTTCATCTTATGTGTTGTGATAGCACAAATCAAATGATCAGGAAATAAAAGATTGTATTTGTGTGGATTAAAACAAATAGTGTCATCAGTAGTTTTAATGATGTATTATAAGCAGCTTAGAGCTTAGTGTAAAGCAGCTCATAATTCATCTCTAATATCTATTTATATTAATGTGAAAACATCTCCTCCAAACAACTGGATGCATTCAAGTTTCTCAGCAACACTACATTTTACGATATTGTATGTGAACACATCATGATAATGTTATAATTTACCTTCGCCCAATACTCATTTTCACTGAACAGAGCCTGAACGCATCATAATGTAACCGAGCGGAGCCTTCCTTCGTTGGCATTAGTGGTGCTGCCATTGTTGACCAGCTCTCCTCCTGTTGATTTAAACACAGATTGGTTCTTTTACAACGTAACATTATCAGAGATCGGTTCACATATCACGGGGGGGGGGATCCGTCCGTTACACCACTACTAGCAAGCTTTGTTTATTGCCCCACAACCTTCTGATCAGGTTTTGATCTTATACTTTTTTTTAAATATTTAAAAAATTTGGTTCACACACTAAAGTAAACATTGGTAACACAGCCTCCACAGGACCTATAGAGCTTGTGTCCTTTCGTGTTTTTCTGAAGGAATACAATGTTAATGGCATGTACTTGTTGAACCCGTCACTTGTGCCAGCTTTCCTTTCACTTCAGCTATCCAATGTTCCAGACCCCCTTCCCCCACACAAACACACACATGGCTACCCACACACACACACACACACACACACACACACACACACACACACACACTCACACACACTCCTCTCACATAGCCAGCTTGTGAAATGTGCCAGATGTCCTTGCCACAGAGTGGAGGCAGACTATGTATGTGTGAATAAGTAAATGTGTGCGAAGAGTGGTTTAAGGCTTTGGGATGTTTTTAAAGCTTTAATTGATCAACTTTCTCTTTAATGCCTTAAATAAAGGAATGTGTGTGAGAAACGGCAAAGGAAGGATTAGAGGTATGTGAGAGACGGGCGGCTGGACAGAGGGGAGGGCACCGCTGATCCCGAGTGTATCAGCTCTCTCTCTCTTGCTAACTCTTATGTAATACACATGATTCATGTGGAGCCCAGAGGGGCTGGAATCACGCTCACGTTCTGCATCCAACACACTCACACACATACAGCCCACGTGCTCTGTGTACTGTAGTCGTGTGTGTGTATGTGTGTATATCTTTCCGTGTGTGCTCCACATACTCTGGTTACTTGTGGATGTTATGCATATCACATATAGTAATCGGTTGTACCCCCAAATCATGTGATTCAGTGTCAAAAGAGAGACCCTGTATCCACCATGTTCATGACAGTTGGTGCATATAGGGAGGGACACATTGTTTGTTTAGAATTTTCTCATTTCCAGTACCCATGATGCACCTGTGCCTTTAAGACTGCCAGTCAACTGATGTAAAATGACAGGAAGGTCTCTAGACTCCAACACTAGCACTGTTTCCACTGGCATGTTTAAACGCCTATAGAGCTGCTATCTCATTGAATGCTTGAAGACATCTGCCTGGACAATTGTTCCATGATTCTTTGTTTTTTTTATTGATACCTGTACACACAGGTATGTCGTCATTAACCTAGATTTCAAGCACGTAATGGAAAATTCCAGACGGTGTCTTTGAGTGAGCGTTCAACAATACAAAGGTTAGCTTTGGGTGTTGTCAAAGTGTCAAGTGTATTTGTGACATAATCACTTCCTTATAGTGCAGCATTCAGGCTGACTCACAGTTCTGGGTCTTAAAACGCTCTTGATATTTGCTCTCCTGTATCAAACAAATATATTTTAAAATATTAAAAAAAAGCACACAACTATTTAAAAGCTCTTCCATAACCGGTTCGTTATGATTGAGTACATAACTTCAGATATCTGATGAGGGAATTTAGAATTCAGGCACCGTAGTGTGAACCTAAATATTTAATCACACATCACAAGCTGCTTGTATTGAGGAATGGAATATTTAGAAAAATATCACACAACAAAGGATGACACTTTAATGCTTATTGATAAGAATATATGAATACAAACTGCATGAATGGGATGTATGAAAACATAAAATACAATTTCAGTAATTTCAATACTAAAACAACAAATAAGGGTATTTCAGCATTTTACAACATGGAAATCTAATCTATAATTAGAAATATTACCACAGAGGTACGGTAATCATCATGTTATTGGTTCCTCTGTTCACTGGCCTCCCTCCCTCCTTCCCTCCTCCCTCCCTGCTCTGCATACATAATTCACAGAGGTGATCCCTTGGCGTGTTCCAGGGATGGCGATTGCTCTGGAAATTTTCATGAATATGAAATGTTATCACTGCTGACAGGCTTATTCCAGACTCATACAAAGAGCAGCATGCTGTATGAATAGAAATGGAGACTTAGAATATATATACTCTGCAGCATTTGCATACTAGAGCAAAAGCTCTAAACACCAGAGACGACACCGAGCGGCATCAAACTTCTATTTTCGATTCTTTTGTTTTGAGGTATTTGACCTTTTAAGTGATGGGAAATAAGATGGCGAGACAGGATGATAGACGGCAACGGTTGAGGGACTCTTCGCTCCCAATTTTTTGGTTTCAAAGAAAGCAACAGCTTTGAGCTTCCGCATTGATGGCTTCATTTTCTCGTACCTGTTAACATGCTCAGTTAGAGAAGTCACAAAGCCTTTTGGAGCAGAGGTATTTTTAGAACCAATCATGGTCCAAGCCGTGTCTTTTTTATCTGTTGTTCAGCTGTTCATTGTAAACAAGATTACCAGCGGAGTAGCTGCTTAGCTCATGTAAATGGCTTGAATTTGTGCTTGTGATTACTATGTATGATTTGTGTTAATGATCTCGTACATTTTTACAGAAGTAGCAACATGCTGAGCAAAACATCCTCTGCTTTCAAGCAGAGTGCCAGTAAACAAATACAGCAACAAAGCGACACTCTGGGTTTTCTGTATGCACAAGATAAATGGCATCAGTCTGGAGGATTTTTCAGGGCACAGTGCAAACATTACTTGTCTTTTCTGAGTGTATCTGACATCCCAGTAATGTTGGCTGCATAGAGCTCAGTTCCTAATATGGTGTCAGTTCCTTACAGTGAGCCTTTTGTGGTTTGTTTCAGTGGGAAGCGGACCTAGACAGTGAGTCAGAACTGACATAGTAATAAAGATGGGAACTCTGAGCGCCAAAGGGTCTATTCACATGGATCCCATGCCGTGTTTTTCTGCTCTAACAGTGTTCTATGTCAGGAGGCAAAAAAAAAGTGCTCTGACCGTCCTTGTGGGTCCACTTAAATAGATAAACGATGCCGTCTAAAAAAAACCATTGTCTTCTGAAGTGGAGTTAAAGCTGTTACAGGAAAGTGCCAGCGAGGACCAGAAGACTCCCACAAACAAGCCTGCTGTGTGCTCTGTGTGGTGCTGACGTCTTATGTATGTACATGTGTGAGAACGGGAAATGGCTTTTTCCCCGGCCTGGAAGAAAAAGTGGAGTCATAGGGTAAAGTCAAGAGCAGGGGGAGGACGGCCAGAGAGGCAGCAGAGAGCTCTTATTTCCTCTGGGATTCGTGTTTGTTTTTGACAATCGATTGTTGTCCGTTCTTGGCTCGAGTTGAAGACACTTTTTCTCCACCTGGTGAAGGCCCAGTGTACATACAGATCCCGTTTGTTTTGGCAGGTCTTGCATCACGGTGTCAGACCAACCCACGCACATGAGGGTGTTTTCTCGAAAGTCAAACTAAAGGAAAAAGACTCAAACCCCCCCCCCCCCCCCCCTTTTTTTTCATTTTTTTTAATAACAGAGTAGACTGCAGTGGCTAGCATCGCGTCATGGCTCTGACCACAGAGGAAAAATATCTGAATGAGCCGTGGCCTACTTCAGGCGTCTTCAACAGCTGTATAGTCTTTGAAACGTGTTGCTTTCTGTAGCCAAACAAAATGGTGTGTGCGTGTGCGTGCATGTGTGTGTGTGTGTGTGTGTGTGTGTGTGTGTGTGTGTGTGTGTGTGTGTGTGTGTGTGTGCGTGTGCGTGCCTGCACACCGTTGATGTCCAACGGCACAAAGTTCGCTAGATCGTCTGTGTGTACAAACAGTGCCGCCCGAGGGAGGGAAACGATGGGTCCTGTGCAATTAACTGTTCAGAATAGTCCCCTGAAGTCCTGTTAGCGAGGCAGTTTGAAGGCCGGCAGGAGTAAAGCAATCCGTCGCTGGCTACCGACTCCTTTTTCTGAAATGTGAGAACAAAGAGGGCTTTCAGGGGGGTGTGTTGGAAGCCACAGGCCAAACCACAGCAAGCTGCCGCTCCAATAGATCACCAGTCTGCAATTAGGACCGCTAACTCTGTGAGAGAGCGAGTATATTGAGCACTGCACAGCCACTTTTCAACGGTGTTTCTGTTCTTCTGTCTCACACTCTCTCTCTCTCTCTTAAAGACTTCGGCCATTATCCAGGTGAGACCAGAGCCCATTAGTGGCAGTCTGGTCGAAATCCATCAGCCTTTCTCTTTCATTACCTGTGTGTTTATCACTTGAGCCATCACTCTCTGCTATCACCCGGCGTCATTTAACGACTCACCTACCCATTCGGGCCCGGAAGGGAAACTATAAAACGCATCACCAGACAAAGAAATACTCCTTCTGATCCTCCGCCTCTCCAGAGTTGACTATTTAATTTACTTTAAACAGTTGACCATGCAGGTCGATTACTTGGTGAACGTCCCAGATGGCCGAGATTAGTGTCAGCTTCTTTTCATTGGATTTATTTGAATGTGGGGTGACGGTATTGCGTGTCGGACACAGATATTCTTGGTCGGGTTAGTTGTGGTGTGCAGTGCGCTGACCACCATCTTGTTATTTCTCCTCTGCTGAAAGGTGATGCATTGTAAAGGTTAATGAATGTCGAAGTAGGAAGTGGTAGCAAGCTGGCAGGCGCACAAACGGCCGAATATGATAACGTACAAGTTGAGATATACGGAGCATTCAAAGCCACACTCTCACTGGTTATTTGTCATGCTAATGCAGTGACTGTAATGATAAAACCCATGCAGCTATTATTAAAAAAAACACCATTCTACTTTGCATTGTTTAAAGCTTTGTTTCTGGGCCTCTCTGCAGAACTCGAGGATTATTTTGAAGCTTCATTAAGGCTGGGGAGGGGAGAGGCAGTTTGTAAATTGTTTTTTCTGTGAAATGTGTGTGGTTGTCTGAAGCAGCAGGCAGTCATAATGATTTCCAAAGGGCCTCATCTGAGGGACCAGCCTGCTGAGTAGAGGACATCTCTGACTAATGAGCTGCTAAATATATCCCCCAGCCTCTCCTGTCTTCTGTTGCGTTTGCTTCTGTTATTTCAGTCTTTTATTCATTCTTTTTTGTTTCGTTTTTGTCTTCATTCTTTCATTCGGTTTTAGACCATCTTTGTACTTTTTTTTTTTTTTTTTGTTCTGTATTCGCATTGACAAGCCGTCTTCTTAAAATCCAAAGACATATTCATGTTAATCTCTTTTTTCATTTTCACTTCTAATAAAACCTCTGTTCTGTCTCCCATTTTCTTCGTTTTTTCTTGTTTTCTTTCCTCTCTTCTTTCATGTGTGTTTTTCAGGCCCACTGAAACAGTGTGGGCTGATTTTTTTTTTTTTCTCTCTTTATTACACCGTTATTCAACAGCAGCATCCTGTTCAAACAAGTTCACCAGCTTTCACATAAGGCACCTAGCTTCCTACACACATGCTGCACAATGTTTGAGGCATCCACGCTGTGTCAGACTGTGAGCAACCAGGTCGTGACGCAGGTCCGCCATGAATGGTTTTCTATACAACGGCAATTGATGATATCTTGATGACAATTTGAAGGCTCTGTTCATCCAACCAGTTTTCTGTGGCTTTTGTCATTTCCTTTTAATATCGCATACCTGACAAAAGGCGCAGAAAGACACCTTATAGATTAAGGAGATGGCATTTCTTCGCTAACCTTGGTGACGAATAAAGCTGCTCTTACTGTAGCCTGCTTCACAATAAAAGCTTTCATGCCACTTCTATGCTTTTAATGTGAAGCAGCAGTACATTTTTGGCACTATCTTAACCCAGAAATTACAACTCCAACCTGCAGAAATGCTCGGGATAGACAGCAACTACTGAAGTATAGCTCCTTACTGTGCTTTCCTTTTTATCTGCCTGTTTAGCACAGCAACTCAGTCGAGGGCAGCGACTGGGCCGACATGTCCCCGGTTAGCGTGCTTCTCTTCTGCTAGGAATGCGCATGGAAGTACAGAGTGGATACGCATACGAACAGGCCTCAACGTGCCACAGCTGTAACGAGACGTTGGAAATGTGGCAACACTGTAGTGTACGGCATCACGCACGAGCCCTCGATCTGTTGACTCAGCTTTTAGCTTCTAACTTTAGCTTTGTCAGAAGCTCTCGTCAAAACGTCTTCTAGTTGACTTGCTAAATAGCGTATAAAGGAACGTGTAGGCTACTCAAACACCGTCGGTCTCGGGCTGCAAAATAAAGTAAACCACTTGATCTGATTTTGATCTGAGGTCAAAGGGCCGGGCTGTACTTGTGCTATGCTGCTGCATTCATGTTGTTATGGGTGGATGTGCCGTACAGCTGTTTCTCTTTAACTGAGTGCGTTTCAGCAGAAACGGCTTCATCATTGCTGTCTGATTCGGAAGTTTAGCATCGCACGGGTTCCCTCGACAAACAGCCGATGAGTTCTTTTCCATTTTGGATTATTGCAGAAAATATGCTCTGTGGCAATCATGTCAATGTTCAGCCAGATGAACGTCGCTTCATGATTTCTGAAGCGGGAATGCGATCGGCAGAATTAAGAAAGCCAACGAAGCAGTGAGGGGTTGTAGTTACTGAATCATGGCCGGAGTCTGGCTCCTCACTTAAAGTGTGGCATCTGTAGTTTCTGCACCACCCTTTTGACACCGTCAGAAGTCTGTTTCTACTGTGACTACAGGATACACACATTATACTTCCTAGGACAGCCAAATGAACATTCACTACTTCCTGTCTGTCTACCTCTCATTAGTTCCTGTTTTGTTCTCTCTAGTCCCAACTCAGTCTGAAACCAGTCCATTAGATGGAGTGTTGAGATGTTTAGTGGCCAGTTGGCTTAGCTCCACTCTAATGCCCTCTGTCCTTATTACATCATCTGTAAACGGCTCTCTGTAGCAAGCAGCAGCCAAATGGCGACGGTCTTTGTAGAGGCTGCACTGGAGTCCATTTGGATAATTGTGTCAGGGTTTATGAGAAGCGTGCATGCATGTCTCACCTATGTTTATTTGTCCAGATCTGTAGATTTAAGAAGATAAGCTTTGAATGTATATCAGTTAAAAAAAAAATGGACGTCACAAGCTATCTTAGTCTAACCAACAGCCAAAATAATCAGTTTACAATGTGAAATGGGGAAAGCTTTAGCATTTGCAAAGCTGCAATCTGCAAATATTGTGTTTTGAATTGATAATTAACTGAAACAATTATCAAAGCTGTATTTCATAAATGGTCTGTTGAACGGCTAATCCTTTCAGCACTATAAGTAACAGCTTTTTTAAAAAGATGTTCTCTTTAACAGCTTGTGTTTATGTGTGTCAGATGAAGCCATTGTTTGGAACCGTAGATGAGTCACCGATTTAGATTATTTGTAATTACATCGCACAGTTGAAAATAGCCTGTGACGTATTTGTTGACTCGATGCTTGACGACTTCTAAGTTGCCACATTTATTTCAGTATTCAGTGTCTGTTTATCGTGCTGTGCTTCCTTTCACACTCGCACAGTTCCAAGTTACTGAGGAGTGTTGATCTATCTCGCTTTGTTTATACTTCAGGCTAATATAGTTTCCCAGGAACTACTGTTTTTCAGTAGAAGTAGCGTAGTGATACCAGTAAACGGGTACGTCCACATCCAACTTAATATTTAGCACCTTGCTAATTAACGCTGATGTGTGAAATGAAATCGCTGACTGCTATTTTGTGCTGTTCACATGCTCACATTGGTGTTCATTGGGAGCAGCAGTTGCTATAACCAGAGCACACAAGGATTCAGGATCAGGCTTTAAAGTATGGAGCCGATACGATCTATAAAAAAAAATCCGTTGCCCGGATTGTCCCCGGGGCAACCTGAGCAACAATATAAGCACACTTGGCTGTATCTGCACTTACTTTTGGAAAGTACGTCCTTTGATCAGCTTCCCTTTATGATAAGGAGATTGGCAGCGGTCTTCAGCGCTCTCAAGTGTATATTGAGGTGACTTTACTTTCTACTAAACGCGCAGCATGTTGACGTGTAAGAACCCACTGTTGACGACAAACAGCATACCACTTCTCCCAGCGGAGCAGTCGGCATGTGTTAAAGAGGTTTATTCACTTGCTGCCATTTGTTCGCCCTCTTGGTGACTTGCTGGAGCAGTTGCTCTATTGAAGTTCACTTGGACTGTATTAGTGTGACGATAACAGTGGCTGCATTGTTAAATCATGGGAGATGTAATGCAAAGCGTGGGACAACGTCTCAGTTTTCTTTCTTTTTTTCCCCCGCTGCCTCTTTGTCTCTTATGCGGATAAATCACCACAATCAAGGATCCTTAATCCCGTTATAAATCTTCCTGCTCTCTGCAGTATGACTGCTCCATTTTCAAGTTCCCTCCCAGTTGTTGTGCTGCCTGTAGGACAGTATGTGCTGTGCTTTCGCAGTGAACCTGTACACGGTACAAACACAAGCATGCAGGTACGGATGCGATTTGCCAGAAAAGAAACCCCAGCTGCAGACTAAGTCTAGTCTCACTGCGGTTTTAAAAAAATATCCACACTATTACAACTCTCGACAGACTTAAAGCTGCCCTCCCTTCACTGGTTTTACCACTATATCAGCATGCCAGCCCTGATAAGCAGGTTTGGGATTATCTCCCCCGACTTTCACCTTCAACAAATGTCCCGGGCTCAGCTCTTATATACATCTGCTGGCTCGTCCAAGCTGCTGAAATATGATCAGCCCACAGTTGCATTGACAGTTTTTTAAGGGGTGTGTGTGTGTGTGTGTGTGTGTGTGTGTGTGTGTGTGTGTGTGTGTGTGTGTGTGTGTGTGTGTGTGCATGTGTGCATGTGTGCATGTGTGTGTCTGAACACATGCACGTGCTTGTAGGAGGGGTCCCACACACTCTTTTGTTTTCCTCTGAAAGCTGAGAAGAAGGAATGTCTGCCTCCCAGCTGTCCTCAACAGTGAGGGTGATAGAGGAGAGAAGGGGGAGCTCACTGTTCACCTTCGCTAACATCCATCCATCTGTTACTGGAGGGCAGAGAGAGTGTGTGTGTGTGTGTGTGTGTGTGTGTGTGTGTGTGTGTGTGTGTGTGTGTGTGTGTGTGTGTGTGTGTGTGTGTGTGTGTGTGTGTGTGTGTGTGCTTGGATGTTAGGGGTTGGAAAGAGGGTCACACAATGGTGATAACCCCCCCCCCACCCTCGGTCCACTTTGGCCTCTCATGCATATTTAACCCTTCAAATGCAAAGTTTTCTGTTGTCCCATTCGGAGGCACGCTGCTTAAATCTGTCACTGCGCCCCGTCCCTCAGCGAGCGGAGACAATGGGGTGTAAACGCAGCACACGTGGCTTCACTGAATGCATTGCAACAGCACGGGAGGAATGGGTGGGGAGAGTGAGGATGTTTCTGTCTGTTTAGAGACTTCCTTCACCGTGTGTGTGTGTGTGTGTGTGTGTGTGTGTGTGTGTGTGTGTGTGTGTGTGTGTGTTGCAGCTGCAGGAAGAGGCGCGCGTACAGCTAAGTTCTCTGGAAATTCTTTTTTGGAAGCCCGCAGATGTTTGACTCATGTTTTCTGGCAAAAAAAGATTTACTGTGGAAATCACATTGTTGGTCACTGCTCTGTCTAACTTTCTAACCATTCACACACACACACACACACACACACACACAGTTTTAAAAAAAGGCTGCTTGGAACACTTGCAACCTACACTAAGCATAGTGGGTAAACTGTCCGCCTGTATCTGTGTGTACTCGGGCTATTGTATAAATGTGCCGACACGTCCCTCGCACTGCCTCCCTGTTCTTCATCCTCCTCCACCTCCTCCCCCTATCCTCCTCAGTTAGGTCCCTCCACCTGCCCCCAGAGGCCCTGGAGATGGAACAACGGCACTTTTTGGAGAAAAAAAAGGGGGTTTCATGCTTTGCGGTTTCAGCTTTGTTCTGCGTTCTCTCTGCCCCTACAGTAATACTGCAGTCCACGTTTTCTTTCCCATAACCTTTCCCCTTGCTATACAAAAATCTGCTTCAGTTTTCTATTTGAGTCAGTTACCAGCTGTTGTGTAAGAGGACAAAATATATGAAAGCAGAAATGAGTTGGGCCGCTGGTGTGTGTGTGTGTGTCAGTGTTACAGCATGAAGACTTCTCGCTCGCCCCCTGTAGAATATGACACTGCTAGTATCGCTCACCCAGACATTATGCGTCTCGTGTCACCCACCCAGGTCAGCGCGTAGCGAGTTGTGTCACTTCATCCTGCGTCAAGCGTCTCTCGCTGAAAGCTCATCTGCGATGTTTGCATGAATGTGTGAAAGAACGAAAGTGAGTGCAGGAAGCTTGCTCTTCTACATGCCGCACGGTGTCAAATGTTGAATAGTTTGTAATGATTTATAGTTTCACTGTCACTGGGATAGTTGAGGTGAGACGTGAGAGTGTCAAATCTTGGATCTTTTATCAGACTTCACACCAATCTAGTCACTTTTATATTTTAGGACTCGGGAGACCACGTTAACCCAGATGTGTCATTTGCACCACATTCTGCTTTCCTCTTTGTATTATTTTACTGTAAATTGGATATCTTTGTGGTTTTGAGCTGTTGTAGTCACCTTTGGGTTTTGGAAAGTGCACTCGGAATGATTTAAAACATGTTTTCAATGGCTGTGTTACTCATGCACTCAGTTGCCTGTTTATTCGGTGCACCTAGCTAAAACTACTGCAGTCTAATGCAACATTCCTGAAGTAAATCCTGCCTCCATGAAGGTTTAGTTTCTTACAGATGTGTTGATTCACCTGAATGATGATGTTGAAGGCTGTAGTTTGTGGTGCTGTTGAACCATATTGCGCTACACCGACAGATGTTTCTATTATTTAATGTCGGCAAATTGTTCAATAAAATGTCCGTTACAAGTTCCAGAGTCGATGGTGATGTCTTCAAATGTCCAAACCCCAAATATATTCTGTTTAATATCATACATCTGAAACTATTCTACCGGTGAATCATTTCTGTTTTTGTTTTGTTAATTTTCTACTGTACTTCCTTTTGTTGCATGCCATTCCCCTCTCCCCATTTCCTGTCCTCAACTACCCCGTCAGCTGTCCAATAAAGGCAAAAAAAATAATCGTTTTTCAGCAACTACCGTCCACTGATGGCAGCGGTGGGTTCTGACCCCTCCTCCTATTCTTTCCAACACCTCCCCTCTGTGGGCTCTGCTGCAATGTACTGCACTCTAATAACAACAGCTTGGCTAAAAATCCCACGGATTAGCGGGAGAGACGGGAACGTGGCAAAAAAACAAAAACACCCTCGGCCCAAAAATGACAGCGACATCATCAAAAGCAACAGAGGACTCGGCGAGAGGCTTACAAAGGAACAAAACATATTTACCAGGCCGAAGAGAGCATCATCATCCTCTTGGTGTTTAGCTTTAATCCAACACACAACTCCCCCTTTAGCATACATTCACACACACACACACACACACACACACACACACACACATTCCCCTGCTTCTTGACACACACATAGACACACACACTGGAAAACACACCCTCTTTTATGGCCTATTGTTCTATAGAGCAGCCAAACAGCTGGCTGCACAAGTCATCAGTATCTGATCTGCTTAAGAGCGCTCCCAGCTTGTAATAGAGGATAATTACAATTTTAATTTGCCTGAGCAAAGAGGGCTAAAAGCCTCGTCTCCCCCCCCCCCCACCCGTGTTTTCCTCAATCCACCCCCCACTTGCAGTGCTTAGCGGGCGATTGCCATTCATAACAGATGGGGAAAGGGAGATATTCACAGCCAGGCAGGCACATCGGAGCAAGGCATGGGGATTTTAACGCCCCCCCCCCCATAGCCTCCTCCAGCACCGCCTCAAGGCGCTGGGTGTCGGGATTAGCGACCCGCCTCACGGCCGCTCTGTCCAGGCCTTGTCCTCCCACACTCCACGGAGGTTCTCTCCAACCTTTTAGCAACTAAGCTCTTTGATCAGCTTACTGTCGTGTTGCCAGAAGATTTCTAAATAGTTTGACCTTTTTTGTATGTCCACTTTATTTAACTCTGTATGACAAATCTTAAGCACGGTTTGAGTATTCAGTGGATATTGAAAGCGAACATGGGATTTTTGTATTCATTTTTTAATTCTTATATATTTCTCCTCTCTCGCCATTTCCCTCTAGCTTTCATAAGGCACTTGTGACTTCGTGTTTTAGTCGTTATTGTTTTCTGCATTTCTGGAAAACCTGCTCTCTCTCTCTCTCTCTCTCTCTCTCTCTTAACATCAGAGCAGTGGGAGAACAGCTTGTGTTTAACCGTGACTCATTCCCTTCCTCATAAGCACAAAACATGGCGTGCTGAAATCCACTCTGGCATTGCTTAGTGCTTTAATCAGTTTTTTGTTTTTTTCTTCCTCTTGTGTGTTTTTCCGAAAGCCAATATTCAATCTGGGCTGAGAGGGGCGATGGAAAAGGGAGTGACAAGCGAGGTTATTAATCTTACCCACTCTTCCCATCTCTGGATACTGAACCAGCATTCCTTCTTTCCTGTAACAGAGTCCAGCCCACAGTGCGGTATGTTCTGTGTCTGACGGCGGCCTCCTCTTCCCATTGTTGTCGTACGGAGCCTCTCCCTCACTCGCACAAGTATTGGTGGACCTGCCACGACACGTCTCTTTTCGCCGTGTAATTGCTCAGGGCCACAGCGCTCCTCGATGCCGACGGTTTCTCCCCTCCCCCCCTTGTAACCTCACCTATTCTCTTTCCTGCTAATTTGCAATGGTAGTGTCATATTTTTTAACGTTTAATATATTTATATATCTGTCTCGTATTCCTGCTCTAAGTGAGACAGCTCTGACTTCTTTTGACAAGTTTAATCCCACAGGAGAGTGATTTTAAATTTGCATCTCTAAGTTTAAGAACCACTTCTTTTTTTTTGAACATGTCTTTATCTTTTCATTCTATGTCTCCGTTTCCTTTTGTTCAGCTGAATTAGGAATGAGTTGTTCTATTCTCAGGGGATGTAGTGTGCAAAGGAAGTCTTGAGTGCTCCTTTATGCTTATCTAGTCTATATTTGGGCTGTGTGTTGTATTATGTCGTGTACAACCGACAGTCTAAAACCCAAAGTTACTGTTACTAACATGTGTGACAGAGAAAAGCAGAAATTCTCACATTTGAGAAGCTGGAACCAGAATATGTTTGGCATCTTTTGCTTGGAAAATGACTGAAACAAAGAATTGATTAGAAAAATAGTTGTTAATTGCTTTTCTGTCGATCGAAGCATCGAGTAATTAACTATTGAAACTCGACATTAGGACCAGCATAGCAACATAACCTAGAGGCGCACTGATACATTAGTGTTTTATCTATCAGCTAATGTCAACTAGTGTTGTTATTACTGCTGCTATAATTTAGCTGAATGTGACATGGCTGTTGTATTTTAAAATATCAGATATTAGTCATAATCATACGGGTACACTGTGCTCTTCCTCATACTGTAATTAAGTACCTGGCTGTGTGTGTTTCCCGGCAGGTAAAGGCTTGTAGTGGAATGTCTTAGTGCCATGCTAACCACTGGTACTTGTGTAAGTTCAGTAGAGCCAAATGGCATTTGAAGAACTACTGGCTGGTTGGTGCAGGAAGCACAAGGCTGTCCTGGCATCAGAAGGAGAAGTCTGGCTTGTTTCGCGAAAGGAAGGTTTAGACCGACCTGAGTTCAGTGACATCTGCGACCCGATCTCTCTATAGGAATTAACCCTAGAGCGAGGTTAAGCTTAACTGTCACTATTTCTCAGCGCAAGGCAGTTCCTTATTGATTTAACAACAATATATACAACAGTGGATTCGCGTGACGCTACAAGAGAAACTGGCCTCTCCAATTTTTTGTATTTCAACAGATGCACATCTTGTCTCTCTTTTGAGTTAAAGCCAGATTACGTTGCATGTTTTTCCACCTGGAGCCCAGTCTCTAGTCTCTTTAATCCCTCATCATTATCTTC
The DNA here is from genome assembly GCF_023349555.1 of Cebidichthys violaceus. NCBI lineage: Eukaryota > Metazoa > Chordata > Actinopteri > Perciformes > Stichaeidae > Cebidichthys > Cebidichthys violaceus. The sequence goes on along the minus strand of NW_027176307.1, from coordinate 1,090,403 downwards.
TATCACACAGTGTTTACTCTGCTCTGACAGAAGCCTTTGTTTTACATGCCCAATGTCCTAAATACATGCATTGTGTTTGGTATTTAAAAACACTGTTGCATAGCTGTTTGTATGAAAATGAATATAAGTCATTTTGCATGCACATGCCTGTTTCCTCTCTGCACAATCCTGCAGAAAGGAAAGCCATTCAAAGTCAGTTAATGAATGTTACCACTCATCTGTCTTCTGCAGCCTCCTGCGCACCACAAAAGATCATAACGGTGACTGTTGGCTAGCAGCTATTGTCCTAAACTTCCCCCCCCTAAAGCCCTTCTTTGTCCCCTGCTGCTTCCCAGCCATGGGTCATCAATGTATCACCTTTACCACCTCTATTAACACCGTCTCCTCCTCGGAGAGCCTTCAGTCGCCCTCGAGCAGCTCCGCCAACAACTGCTCAGGTCGCGGTGTCCAATGGCCTCCTGACATGTGGGTGAACAGATAGTGTTTCTGCATGTGAGGGAATGAATGAGCGGGCATGTGTTTTAAGTGAGAGAGAGAGATTAATACCGCTTTAACACACAAACTGTGTCTTATTAAAGAAACCTTCAGCTCGTGTTTGGGTCATTAAACCAGATGGTTTGGCGTGGCTGTATTCAATATCAATACGGTTGATCTGCCAATGGGGCTCTCTACATCTCACAGCTAAATCACTGCACTCCAAAACATAATTCGTTGCTTTATGATTTCATCAAAATAGTTGTAAATTTGTTTTTAAATGGGTGATTTGACATGTTTGTTTTAATGACAAAGGCTATACGTTCTTTATTCAATCTTGTAATCGTGTAACATCTAGCTCGAGTTCAAATGATAAGCCGATTAATTAATGAACTAATAATGGTTTATATGTTTAAGTCATTTAAATTACTCTCTGGTCCCAGCCTCTCAAATGTGACTATTCTCAGCTTGTCTTTCATGATGGTTAATTAAAGTAATTTGACGTCTGGGTAATGACTATTTTTCACTACTTTCTGACATTTTATCGACCAAACAATGAATCGTTTAATCAAGAAGATGTAATGAGAAATAATAATTAGTTGTGGTCCTATAACAAATATCTTTCTCTATCTTGCGATGGGGAAAGTAGAACCAACCAAACATCTGCACTAGTAGTAACTATTAGTTTTCTAGTGAACCTGTAGTAAGCGGTGTTGACGTATCTCGAGCACACACCAGATCTGTCCCCGGCTGAATAACGATACGACACCCTTTGGTGTCGCACAACGTAGTCCTAGGAGCGTCTTTGTGGGTGTTGAATGTGCCTGTGTGTTTGGATGAGTAGGCGCTCGCACATTCGAGTGTTTGCTTTTAATCTTGTGCTGCCAGCTTAGAGCGACATTTCTTCCCGGAGATTAGAGGACGTTGGAGGCACTGCTGTGGAAATAGCCTCTCTCTCAATCTCTAAACACACACACACACACACACACACACACACACACACACACACACGAGGCAAGACAAAGTGTCTGTTTGCGATGTTGCTGTGTTTGTTTATGTCAAGCAAGCGATAAGGCCCTGCAGCAGACCGCGGCTAATATGATTTTATAAATACTCCGACAAAGGATTAAATAATGAGCCGTGTGGTCATTAGTGTCGATGGTGTTGTTAATGTTCCTTATTGTGGGGGTGTTTTAAATGTACTTATGTCTTGGCCTTGTTACTGGGTTGATTGTATAATTCAATGTGATGAATCAGATAAGATGTACCGATAAATCTTATCATGACAGACTTTAATATATTATTTAATATATAATGGCTCATGTGGTTTTTAAGTGTTGAAACTGAACCCTTGGTTACACTTGTCTTTTTCAATGCAAATTTGTGTCATCCGATCACGCCAGGACGCATTAACGGTCAAGTCTTTACGCTCTAAGATCGGTTCTTTCTCTCTTTGAGATCCGATTAGCCAGGCCACATGCTGAGGTGGCTCTGCTCGCATTGAGTGTGGCTCTGTGAGGTATGGACAGCATGTGGGCACAATCCGGACAATTTATCAAACTTAAGTCTCCTGCCCTGCACGGGAGTTCCTCTCCCTAGCGAGATCAGAGCGAAAATGGGAGGAAACCAGTGCCGGAGCACAACCGAGTCCCGTTAGGTTACTGCTTATGAAATCCCAACAGTCCCTGATTTTGCTGCTTCAAAATAAAAGCTTTTAAATGACAAAATAGAGGAAGACTTTAATTTATAGGAAAATGTGTTTATCACAGAATCAGCAAGGCATCCTGATTACTAATACAGCACGGAGGAAGAGTTAGCAGCAAACATAACGGAGAACTTTTATTGTGTCGAATTTATAGGAAATTAAATGTTTATCGGCGAATTAGCAGAGCTTTGTTTGCGGGTATTATTCAATAAAACAAGTCTTCTAATAAAGCAGGAAGGAAGAGTAAGAAGCAAAAATAACGAATAACTTATAGGGATTGAATTGTGTTTATCCACCGATTTTACAGCCGCTCCTTTGACCACAAAATATACCGGATCACTATCTGATAGGCTGGCTGCATTGAAGTATCAGGTGGAGACACATGTCCACACAGCTGAGTTTCGATCTTGCGCTTCCGATCACAAAAGTCACATTTTAAAAAGGCAAAATGTAACCGTGGCCTTCTAATTGGAAACATTTCCACTGAAGCCAAGCCCAAAGTCTTGCATAACCGCTTCACATATGATCCAGATCAGCAATAATAAAACCGGCGAGTCTGTTGACCGTTCTCTAAGATCGGTATTACTGAAAGTAAATTAAAGCTGTCATGTCTCAGTTTACACAGGTGTTACGATGTTATGTCAGTCCGGCTAGATTTAGATGCTCCGCTCTCTCCAGATTGCAGCGCCGTGTGTGTGTGTGTGTGTGTGTGTGTGTGTGTGTGTGTGTGTGTGTGTGTGTGTGTGTGTGTGTGTGTGTGTGTGTGTGTGTGTGTGTGTGTGTGTGTGTGCGTGGAGACAGTGTTTGGAGCTGTGGGAGTGCAGCACACATTCCGAAATTCACTCTCGCACTGAGAAGAAACACTCACTCAGACGCAAGAAGCTGGCGTGACGCTGCAACATCCTACATGGAGCGTGGGAAGGTGGATCAAAGCCCAATTATCTTTAGGTCTTCTGCCTCGTACCGTCTTCATTGGCTGGCTTAGAGCCTCAAGTCTGTCATTAGAGCAAACTAAATGTAGAGCCTGTCCCACCGCTGGACAAATAGACCCAGCGCTCGCCTGGGATGAAGACACTTTAATGAGCAGGAGATAACGGAGAGAGATTTAGATCTATATGAAGCTCCTTGTGATGGCTGTCTCCACCTAACTTGTCATGTTGATACGGTACTTCCATAGTTTCACGTAACAATACTTCTGAGTTTTAATTATCAGCTCAACCTGTCAACTTTGAAACTCAAAAGCAGTTTGACCCAGTGGCGGACCGTTTATGTCGGCGTAATGATAGAACAGCACAATATTCCAGCAGCACCACATTACCGTAATGCTGAAATCATCAAGGTTCTCTATCAGACTGTGATGGAGCCATAACGAGCCCCATTAGTGGTCATAAATACTCCGTCTATTTGACATAATATTGGCACATTATGCGTCAAAGAACCGAGGCCACATGTGAGACAAATTGTCCTTGTACCCCCAGCAGGCCTGTAATGCATTTAAATCCCTGCATAAATTGTTTCATATCCTGTCTACAGGCAGTTTTGTAACGCTGCTTAGTTTACTTACATGCTTTTATAATTACCTTGTTATCTCACATATTTAAAATATAGTTCAGGATCCCAAATTTTGCTGCCGGCAGACGATCGTAAGTCCAACCTAAAGGTCTTCTATCAGCCGGCTAATTCTTATTCTTGTCACTTTGTTCCTGTGTCCCTTTTTTGTAGGTTGTGCGCGGCCCCCCGGCGTGCTGCACGGAGACTTGCTGAACCAGACCGAAGCCAACCGTGGCTCCTTTCCCCCAGGCACCCTGCTGACTTATGGCTGCGAGCCCGGCTACACTGCAGATGGAACCACCACCATCATTTGCACCAGCTCTGGAGCCTGGTCCCATCAGTCTCCACGCTGTATCAGAAGCAGCGGTGAGCGAGTCTCAAACAAATACGCACGTAAAACAAAGCTCACAAGAACATCATTTTGTTTACTTTTAGTTTTCAATATAAAGCAGTGTATGGTCTGTTTTGCAGCTTTTTTTTTAAAAGGCCATTATTTGCTAAGTATGCTCACATGCAGGCCTAATTTGTCTCTCTATAGAAAACATTTATTATAACTGGAATAATTCATTTGCATTGCATGTTCTCACTTCCTCAAAAGACATGTCTGAGGTTGTGCATGTGTGCTTTAACACACATGACCGCATGAAAACGGAAACATCGCATCAGTTCAGTGTCACATAGTATCATTACACCAATAGTGAGGAATGTCCTTGAGATCCAGCAGGGAACACTGGGAAGTTTCCCTCAATATGAGCATTTAAACCACGGGAATCAAACCTGACCACAGGTAGAAATAACACCAAGCACATGTTCGGGTACACAACAACAGCGACGCTTATTAAAACCTCTACTGCCTCTCTGCCTCTTCTCAGTGTGTTCCCCCCCCACTGAGCCAGAGAACGGGGGCTACCGCTGTCACCCGTCTCCCTGCCACAGCCTCACCCAGAAGACCGTCATCGAGTACTTCTGTGACGAGGGCTACGCTCTGAAGGGAGACTACAAGTTCCTCACCTGCCAGAACGGCGAGTGGGACGGCCCCATGCAGATCAGCTGCCGACTCACGCAAGGTCCGACGCCTCGGCTGACTTTCGCCTTTTAATTGTGTCGTAATCTTCGCTGACGTAAGGGAAAATATGTGAACCACATTTTCACTTCCTCTCTGTCTCTTCTTGTGCCCGTCAGACAAGGAGCCGAGCTCTCCGCTGGGTATACCCACTCTGTCCATTGTGGCATCCACAGCTAGCTCTGTGGCCCTCATCCTGCTGTTAGTGGTGCTGTTTGTTCTTGTACAACCAAAACTCAAGTCCTTCCACCACAACAGGTAAGACACACACACACACACACACACACACACACACACACACACACACACACATTACTGTGTTCTCACCCCAAAGATATACCAAACGTCACCATATTAGAAATCTAAAATGAATTGATGATCACTTGGTATAATAACTAGCCAGCAGTTGTTGGTGCTGCTGTTTACAAACAAAGACTCTAGTTTCTTACGTTACATTATTTTGTATTTTTGGTTATCAGTCCTGTCACTTTTTGTTTTAGGTGCCATGCAAATCACAGTTATAGTGACACAG